>NC_056573.1:3959158-4294158 GCF_018340385.1 Cyprinus carpio
AAAATGTCGTCTCATCTCTTTCTCGTGAACCCAGTCTCGTGTCTCGTCTCATCCCGTGGGATAAGTGTCTTGTCACACCCCTATATTTTACTGCTCATTTGTGTCCCTGGTGCACAAAAGCAGTCTTAAGTCTCTGGTGTGTTTTTTTTGTAGGAGGAGAAAATAATTTGTTTTGTTGTTAATTATTGTTTTTTTTTTTTTTTTTGTAAAATCATTAGGATATTAAGTAAAGAGCATGTTCCATGAAGATATTTAGTAAATTTCCTACCGTAAATATGTCAAAACGTAATTTTTGATTAGTAATATGCATTGCTAAGAACTTCATTTGGACAACTTTAAAGGTGATTTTCTCAATATTTAGATTTTTTGCACCCTCAGATTCCAGATTTTCAAATAGTTGTATCTCGCCCAATCCTAATAAACCATACATCAATGGAAAGCTTATTTATTCAGCTTTCAGATGATGTATAAATCATAATTTCAAAAAATTTACACTTAAGACTGGTTTTGTGGTCCAGGGTTACATTTGGCTAAGCTATGAGTCAGTTAAGTTCAAGTTCTTTCTTAACAGCTAAAAAACAAACAAACAAACATTACAATACACGTTTAACAATATGTCACAATATACACTGCTGGTTAAATAAATATAATATATAATCCAATAGAAACTTGGGCAGCTATGTCAGGTGTGAAATAAGTAAACCAAAAAAATGTCAGGACTCAACAAACTTTTGTGAGAAGCAACATAGTTCTGTAATGTCTCGAAAGCAGACAGCACTGTTACACCAAAACAGTATCCTGGAGTCATATTAATAAATGCACTTCAGATCAAACGAACCAGATCCTACAGCAACAAAGTTCTGTTCAGAGTGAAAGCGAAAGCACTGACAACAGGAGCTGCATCTCCCTCCCAACGAGAGAGCGATTCTGAAAGGTTCGCTTTCAAACCGAATAGCTTCGTGTCAAATTCTGATTCTTCAACAACAAAGACAACAAAAGCCACTGGATTCAATCAGTTCACTGTTATGGAAACAGTGTGTAAGATATTTGCATGTCTACATAATTGTGTGTTGAAGCTCAGGTACTAACCACAAAGAAGGCTGCACTTCGTTATCAAAATAAATATGGCATATTCTTAAAACATTAATCAATAAAGAGTTCTTAGAATGGCAGAATAAGGTTAAAATAATCATGTCTTCATGTCACTTATTGGACCAACAGCAAAAAAAAAAGAAAAAAAAAAGACAAAAATAGAAAAAGATGGTGGTTAGCTGTTTAATTTATTTAATACTATAATTTATAGTCAACAATCATCATTTTATAATCATAGAAGTAAAAAAAATCTCCATACAGCATCCAACCAGACAAGGAGTTATTAGTTATCCCTTGTTTCATTTATTAAAATGATTTCACGTGTGATTTTTCCACTGTGGATTATAAAGCCACTGAAGAATGCTTGATTCGACTCGAAGATATGAATTATTTTAGCAGTATCCCAACGGTGTTGTGCTGCTGAACAACAGCATGATTACTGCTGTGATACTGCTTCTATACAATATTAAATAAAATAGAAGGTAATATTGAATAATCTTTTGATACAGTATTTTCAAACTCAACCGCTGTCCATCTCCAAGCTACACACAGAAGCGGTGTTTCCTTCCTGAGTGAAATATTGATTTTGATCTGTTTTTAAACTAATAGAGTTGATGATAATCTGGTGCAAAATGCTGAAAGGGTCAAAATTTCCAACACTATAAAACACAGACCAGGGTTATTAGTTAACTAAAAGTAACAGTGGACAGATGAATTATTGAAAATTGCATTCGGTTATTCCACCTGTATAACTGAATGCAATTTTCAATCATTCAGTCAATTTTTTTTTACTTAGCACACTCTCCAACACACATCTGCCACTCATCGTAATAGATTCATTAGAGAGTAACAATAACTTAAGATAAAGGATAAATGTGTTGAACAGCAAATAGTTCTGGACAGGCTCGTCAATCTGTGCTGCGAGTTTTATTTATAGGGTCACTCAACACAAAAAGAAGATAATCCACTTAGATTTGTGTATGGGTAGCATGGAGCGCCGCTTCAATGGAGGAAGACAGCCAAGGGACAAAACGGGCCTCTCAGTAGGAAATGAGGCTTGCAGCTCAGTAGGGTACAACCACGTTCCCGTCTGAGATGGGGCCTGGAGAGCAGAATATTGCACAGTGTGAGAACAGCAGATTGTGGGAGAATGTGTATGCATTGAGATGAGTTTGGGGTGTCAGGTGTGAGCCGTGCTGTGCTGGCTTTGTCAGCTGAGAGTTTGGAGAAGCAGCTCGCTGTCTGGTGCGCTAGGCATGTCTGTCATCATAATAACATGAATGACGACAATAGTGCATCGCCATTTGTTCTCATTGTAAAGAACTGACCAGGGACAGGAACAACGAAACTTGCTTAATCGCATAAAGGGAAGCGAGTTAGCGTGTTGCTTTTTGACGAAGGTCGACAGACGTGGAAGCTCCCCTCTGTTCTCAGACGCCTGAGAGATCATGCTACAAAAGATCCCAAAGTCGTCCAGGTTAGGAAACAAACAAGGTTATGACCACGCCTCCCCTTCGCTCGCTGGCTCGGCGTGTTGGCAGCAGGAGTCTTTGGGCACTTTACCCCATGCCTCGCACAGTAGGGGTCACCGTCGAGAGGGGCTGGGTACAGCGCAGCACGAATAAATGTGTCTCTCGGTGTCGACTGCCAATCAGCTTTGTGTGCTGGTTACAGATAGCCTGAAAGGTCGTTAAGTGGATTTACATCGCATTTTGCACCACTTCCGCAGTCACGTCAAGAAAGGTGCACAGCCTTCGCAATATTTCTCAGTCATTGCATTGAGTTTCCTCCCACAGCTCGAAGCATAATCTTTTGCTCTGAATACTGAATTGCGGTTGGGGCACAAAGGTTAAAGAAGTACAAGGGCCCATAAAAAGTCTCCCTTAATGGGTCACATTAGGAAAATCCTGATTTGATGATATTTTGAGAGGGAAAAAATGCAGCATTAACTTTCAGCACTTCAAACTTCTTCTTCAATACCTGACCTTCACTGCACCGCAATTCGCATGCTATCTGTCCTAAATAGCATTTGAATTTAGAATAAGTGTGTCCCAAATCATAGTATGCTAAAATGAGTATTCCAAAAGTACCCAGATTGTTTACTATTTTTGGTGGACATTTGAAGTGTGGATCCGTGCACGCTCTAATGGCTAATATGCCAAAAAAAAAAAAAAAAAAAAAAAAACATTGCTCATTGGACCATTATTTGATAAGACCTACAAACACAAATTAAACGTGTTAAAAAAAAAACTACAATCATGGAGGACATGTGAGACCGATGGGTTAGTAGAGATTTTTGGATAAAGGGGTTTGAGTGATTAGTAATCAATATCTAAGCTGATGAAATAATATTTATCTAATGTGATCCATGTTAGATTTGATCTTCAACAACACTGTGAATGAGTTTAAAAGTTTTTATAAACATTCAAACACAGTAATAATGAAAAGGCCAGTTTAAACTGTGACAGGATGGATGTAACTAAACAACACAGCAGTCCGCAATTAAAGATATAATTATGTTATTAGAATGTCCCAAAGCTTTCCTACTGTTCTGATACACACTCAAAAGTATATACTGTTTCTTTACAAAAAGAGTACAGAATTTTATTAGGACATAGTATAAGAAGGCGAATTGGAAAAAATAGCTTGCTGCAACCATGACATCACAATCGTTAATGCATTAACACATCACCACCCGCATTTGCATGACACCTATCTGGTGTTCAGCCACTTGGCCCATGAAGTCAGGGTGAGGAGGAAGTAAGGCATGTGGGGGAAGTTTATTGAATGTTGTGATATTTCCTGGTTGTAGAGTAGCACCTGAACAAATTAAACCTGCAGTTTACTTTCCACTGCGGTCCCTTAGGGTGTATTCACACCAGGAAAGTCCGTTAGTTCACTTGATTTGGTCCGGACTAAATACAATGTTGGTTGCGGTTCGCTTTCACACTGCCCTTTTTGCAAGTGAACCAGAAACTGTAAACAAAACCACACTTGTGCTTAAGGTCATCCATTCATTGGTTGATCCATTCAACTGTACCAGAGTTCGTTTGGAAGCGGACCGAGAAATTGAAAATTTTTGGAAATCGTCATGATGCCTGGTTTACTTTGCAGATTCAATATTTTGAAATAAGTTTACACCAAAATGAAAATTTTTTCTAAACTTGTATGACATTCTTCTGCAAAACATGAAAGATGATATTTTGAGAAATGTCCATACAATATCAGCATTCTTAAAAGGTGCTTTATTGGCATTGATGTTCCACGAAGAACCTTGAGAATCCATAGAACCTTTCCAGTGCACAGAAGGTTCTTTAAACTGCACATTACAAAAAGATGGTTCTTTTAATAACTTAACTGAAAGTTTTTTTGGGAACAGAAAATGATTCTTCTTTTGCACCACTTTGAAAAAGCCCTTTTGGAAGCTTTATTTTTAAAGTGAATGGTAACCAACATTCTTTTGTGTTCCACAGAAGAACGAAAGTCATATCAGTTTGGAACTGTCACGGTTCTGGGTTATGTTTTATTTATGTTGGTTGCGTACGAAATGGGTGTGGATAATGCATACGCAATTTTCCACGCACATATCGGGATTTATAAAAACTAAACTTGGCGTAAATATGTACGCAACTTATGGACATTCTAGATCATGTGTACGCACTCTTTTTCCTGGCATGAGAAAAGTAATGAAGAAAACAACGATTTTAAAATCTGTTTTCATTTCGATATACACATTTACATTAAATATTCCACTCTCATTAATGGAGATAATTACTGAAATTACATAAAGTCATTACGCAGAAGTTAAAAATTATATGAATGTATGCATGTTTAGTCTGTGGTATGCTGTTTTAATGACAGCGAGGAGTGCTATAGGTGCATAATAATTCATCTTAAAAATAAACTCATATCTCATGTTATGAGAAAATATTTTAGTGAGAACAATGATCAGTGATGCACACTTCGATATTGTGGCGGACACTGCTGGATTCGGTGGAACGGTGTATATCGTCTGGTTTGAATAGTTCGAGTGATAATATCTTACTGTACAAGCGCAGCTGCACGGAGGTGTTAATGCCGTGTGAAGGCATCTCCACAACTTTATGAAAAATACCACTGTATTTGAAGGATACAACTTGAAGAAAATGGTAATTTGCATGTTTTCTTTTTAAAATAGGCTACTTTGTCAATGATGCGCCGAGTCAGACAATTCTATTTACACTGCAATAAATATATGCTAAAATAACTAAAAGATGTTCACCTTATCAGCAAAACTAATTCTTTAAAACAATTGAAATACTATTTGGCCAGTGGAAAAGAATGAGATCAACTCTATTCTAAAATATTTATCTGAGAACTATTGCAAAAAGTTTTGTTTTTATGGATTTTGATATATTTATGCTAAAACATAACAAGAATACTGGATGACTTTTAGCAATAAAAATTGTGTTTTGCACAAATGGCATTTATACTCCGTATCTCATATTTCCTTGATGTCTTGTACCTTTAACGGTGCTAAATATGGTGACACGTGGATGGGAATATGCATGGAAATGATATGCAGATGAGGTTATGCATAAAACTAGGCGTTGTAAGCTCCATATATGGTGGTTTCGGAGAGGAGTCGGGGTGGAGATGCACGTACGCACCTCTTCCTCTGACTGAGATGTATAATGGGATTTTTCTCAGGTTCTGGCGTATGCATGGTTTTATAAATCTGAAAACTTTTGTGCGTACATAAAATCTAGCTTTTGTGCATACGTGCACTTTTAGGATGAAATCTATGGAGAGTTTTATAAATGAGACCCCTGTTCTGTTCATGGACTTTGTGTTTGTTTTCATTAATCCCATGTGTTCATTTGACCTAGTTTCTGTCTCCCTTGATTACGTTAGTCTGTTCACCTGTGTCTAGTTAACGTAGTCATTAGTTCCTTTCTAGCATTTGTATAAAGTCTGCCCATTCAGTTCTTTGAGTTGCTGGTTATTGTTTGTTTGATGTTGGTTGTGCTGTATTTTCCCTGTGTTTCTCCTGCGGATTAATTAAAGAACTGTTATTTGGAGTTTTCCTTACAGCACCAAAACGTGACAGTAACGACCAGAGAGGGTTAGATTTTGACAGAACTTTTATTTTGGAGTGTACTATCCTATTAATGCACAAGTTTACTATTTAGCTTGTAAAACAGTGTAGGTACTTGTAGGGTTAAACATAAATTGACAAAGCCGTTAGTTCCACCTTGTTTTGAGAAATGTTTCGCTTGTCGAAGCAAACCTGAGACCAAAGACTATTCCACTTGTCATTTTGATCCGTAAGCCTCCCTTGCCTCACAGGTTTTCGTCCTCTCAGGATGAAGGCTAAGAGATGGCAGCCGAATTCCCCTAATGGGGTTAAAGGGAGTTTAACCATCTAAAGAAGCTCTTAAAGCGTCAGAGATCTCATCGCTCTAAGGTGGTCCAGGCGTGTCTCCTCACTTCGTTTCACTTCACATCAGTGCCTCTTTTGATATGATCAAATCCCCATAGACAGGCTTTTCTCCTTGATGGGCATAATTTCTTTAATTATATTTGATCCTGCATTTGTGGCATTGATTGTGAAGTATGTATCACTTTTGACACTTTAGAACGCTGTAATGCGGTTGCAAATAATAATGCATAATGATTATAATGCAAAAAAAATGAGGATGCATGAAAATACTCCTTGATAATGGAACGATTAATTTTTACGTTAATGCAGTGTCTTGTCTGTGTGCCAACACCTGTAGCGGCTTCTAACTAGAAGACCTTTGGCATTCCCTTTCTCGTGCTGTTGCAGAGCACACCTGTCCTCCTCAGGGCTAAATAAAATACCTCAGTACCTGGCCGGCAGCAACAACCACTCATTGCTGTCTGACATGGGGCTGTGGTAACCTCTCTGAAGACTTGTCATTTAGCTTTATTAAGGCCCACTGACAGGCTGTGTGTGTGGGGTCAAAGGTGTCAGGCCACTGCGAGCGAGAGGTGGGCTATACTGATACCACACAAATTACAGCAACTGAGCTTCATAATTACAAGGGATGTTTCCACCATGAAAGGCCCTTGAGAGACTTTATCCATATGTGTGTGAGTGTTTGATCTGTAGGGTGGAATGATCTTCTACAATCACATCTGAACGAAATGCACCATCCGTGATGTTCGGGTGCAGTAAAATAATTTGGAGCTTCACAGGAATTTGTATGCATGCCGTAACTGATTTGAAATTGGGTCTTTGCACACAGTAACCCAGTGTTAATCCTCAGTTTTAACTTGTCCTTCTGTTGTACGCAAGACGGTCTTAAGGTTTTCCCATAGCTGACATCAAAGTTTGTCTTGACAAACTTTTCTTATTATTCTGTCCTAAACTATATTTGTGTGTTGGGTATGAGTGATGCATCAAACCATGCAGTTTTTTAAGGAGAAGTGTCTTGGTAGTTTTCAAAGACTTTCTTATGGTTGAAGGGAAAAAAATCCATATCCATACTCAAGCCATATGGGAGCAAAATATCATAGGCCACGTACAAACTACAGCTAAATTCAGTTGTCAGTTCATCTTTTAGTGCATAGACCTTTTCTTTATACACACAGTTCTGTAATTTACAGGAGTGACAACCACATTCTACAATCAAATCGACTCCTGAAAAATCAGGTAGTGACAACTATGATGTATTTAAATGTGTATCAGAGTTGTGGTGCAAGAAATCACAGGGACGGAGGTATGTCTTGACTCAGTGTTGCCAGATCTTGCTATAAAAAAGGCAAATAATAACAAGCTTATAATAAACTTAAATCAAAACGCGGAAATAAGCCACAAACCAAAATATTGTGTCCTGCACCTGCCTGCTTTATTAACTCCATAAATATGAGCTGAGCCCAAACAACAAGCTAAAATATAACAAGCTTATAATTAGTGGAAATGGCAACCCTTCAAGAGTGTGCTCTGCAAATTGGCCTTCCAAACACAAACAAAACACGACGGCTCTCTTGACAATGATTTTAGTTAAAATTGGCAGTCATAATGATTCTTCGGTTGCTGCAACATTACTTTGATCAAAAATAGCTGAAACCAACTGCATGAAAAATTTAAAAATCTTATTTTTTAATTTTTACCATCACAGATAGCACATGTACGTCTGCAAGATGTCAGTTAAAGATGACTTCATCTGGAAAGCATCTGCTGTGTACAAACATCTGATAGACGTCTTTAAGATGTCAGTTTTAGATACATTCTAAATCATAAACGTCTTAAAGACATTTTTTAAACATCATATATCCGACAGGAAAATCCCTGTAGTAGTATTACAGATGAGCAAACACTCTAAAAAATACGTCTTGCAGATGTAAATGTAGACGTCAAATAGACGTCTCCGTGATGAGCGTGTGCTATCAGGGATGTCCGCCTGCTGGCACAAATTTGAACAGGACACTCATTTGTCTTCTTTTAAAGATCACTATTATATACTTAATACAATTATATATAATAAATAAAAATGTTGTTATGTTCAAGTTAATAGTAATTGATGTAAATTGTATATACAGTATTGTCAATATGGACTGTTTTGCTCTATTTCACTAATCATTGCATTTAAAATCATCACAGTGATGTTTCGCTTAATGATTTAGCATTTTTGAATGAATGAATGACAGTTGCTAAATTCAAAACTACACACCAGAATACTATTCTTACTATTTTTGGCATATCTTTCTATGACAGAAATGGTAAGAGTAGTACAGTATGCTAGTCTGTGGATCTGATTGAGTGATTGTAAGTTTATTAATGTATGCTAGTCTGTTGATATGAATTGTGAGAGTAGTTTGTTTGCTAGTATTTGTTTGTTTTGTAAGAATTTTTGAACGAATCAGTTGAATGACTGAATCAATGACTCACTCAAAGCCCCCTTTTGGTGGTTTTAGTTTCATATTTTAAGTATCTGTATTCAGTATATTTCATACTTAACATTAATCTCCTAACATAATTTATACCATTGTAACCACAGTGTAATTTGTGGCATCTCTGAGCAGCAGTCTGAAAACAGTCTGTGAAAATACATCTAAATGCCATTTCAGATGCAGCTTGTGTGTCCTTTCTGTAGTGCAGATGGATTTTGTGTTGTATTATTCTGATTGCATTTATTGAATAAATATATGAATTTTCATGAAAGATAACACATACATTTAATAAGGTTAGAAAATTGCCCTTATAAAGGTTACAAAATGTTACGGAAAATGTATTCCTTTAATGGAAATGTTTATTATTATTGTTGTTGTTGTTGTTGTTGTGAATGATTTTGAATTATTTACTTTTTGGTATTATAGAAATGGCCATCCTAATGGCCAAAACGAACAATAAGTGATTGTTCAGAAAATACAAAATATGTCTACCCAGGTAACAAATTTAGGTTATAAAAAACTAAACGTTGTGAGAACATTGTTTTGAAATGTTTCTAAAATGCTGAAATGCCCCCCTTTCTGGGCATGATTATAAGTTTAATTAAAGGTTACAAAATCATTCCTTACAACATTCTGCTAACTAACAAAATAAAACGTTATTTAAACACTTATTTTTGATATCCTAAGAATGTTAAAATGTCCAGTTTTCTTGTTGTGATTATAACGTTATTTGGAGGTTACTAAAACATTTCTGACAACGTTCAACAAATTGTATTTTTATCCAAAATGTGACATTATTTGAATGTTTATTTTTAATATTCTAAGAACGTTAAAACGTCAAGTTTTCTTGGCGTATTTAGAACATTATTTAAAGGTTACTAAAACGTTTCTGACGTACAATGTAATTTTTATTCAAAGATATCATGCTATTTGAACATTTATTTTCAATATTTTACGAATGTTTTCTCTCAGCATTATAAGAAGTTTTTTCAAGAACAAATAACGTCATAAGGATGTTCTAAAGGCCTGTTCACACCGGGACGAATTTCGCGCGCGATATTCGCCGACGTTTAACGCCTCGTGACTAAACAAAGGGCGCCAATGTTGTGCACACCGACGCGAAAAACGCCACGCGTAAAAGCGTCATTTTTTAAAAAAACGCCTCGGGTTCGTTTTTTTTGGTTTGACGCACCGCGTCAAAAACTATACGACCAATGAGATGGCGCTTTTGCACACGTGTCTGGAGCTTCTGAAGTTACAGTAAAACACAACTTGGGGGCGCTCAAACACAAAACTGTCTTGCTGAGCACACATACGTAACGGCGAAGAAGATATACGCCAAGTAGCGTCTACACTGCCGGGAAGAAATAAGACGAAGAAGATGCAAGTCAAGATGAATGTAGAGTTTTGCTGGTCTCGTTGGTGTCGGAACACAAAGAACTATATGACAAACGCGCGACAGCGATCACAAAATCTTGATAAAAGAGAACTAGTATTTCTAGTATTTCTGTTTTACATTAAGCGCCATCTAATGTCAGGGAATGAATTTGCATGTTCATCGTCAGCGAAAATCGCTTGGGTGTGAACACAAAAAACGCGTTGAAAAACGCTGGCGAATAACGCGCGCCGATATTCGTCCCGGTGTGTACGGCCCTTAAGAATGTTGATTTCAGAATGTTTTCCCTCAACATTATAAGAACATCAAGTAAAAGCAACATCTTGAGGATGTTCAGAAAGCATTTGTGAAAGTTGTGAGAGCGTTCCCTGTTAGCTGGGTAGTTTCCTGACAACACTTTCAAAACTGCACCTCCAAAAAATCAGATCAGCCCCTGGGTGTAGTTTGTTCTGTGCTTGTGGAATTAAACTAATTTGACTGCTTTTACTTCCACAAAGTGTACAAAATCATAAATTATATAGACAGTGTTAAACTTTTTTGACTTAATTATTACATTCCAGCTATAAAATCTCAGCCGGAGAGTCTTTGACTCTGAGCACTCAAAACCTCGTCATTCTTCTAATCCGTTTACTCAATGACACAATAGAATACAAAAAATGTCAAATTTGGATCATTACAAATTGCACACCCATGTTCTATTAAGACTCTAAGCATTGTGAGGTCCAAAATCCTGGTTAAGACTCTCCATTTTTTAAGCTAAAATGGATAACGCCAAGAATCGTTTATCCTTTTATCCTGTTCAGATCCCTTAATCCTGTGGCCATTTCAGTTTTCTGCTGTTATTTCTATTCAGTGAAAACAGCACTTGCTTGCTCTGGAATGCATCTCTACCGTAGAATTAGAAGCAGGGACACTCAAGAAAGAAGAACTGCTCAATAGTGCCAAGAACCAAATTAGATCTCTTTGAGTATTTTAATGAGATGAACTTAAGTATTCACATTTGAATAAACCTTTGAAAATGGTAAAAAAAAGAGATGTTGTTTCACTGAGAAATAAATCTGCACTGTACACGTGCAATTGTTGAATTTTCTTTTTTCTTCTAGATTTAACCCCTTAAAAAATGTTGTGATCAGATTTATTCAGACATGATATGTTTTCTGAATATCACCAATTATTTTCACATTTTCTCACATTTTCCCTGGCAACAAAATATCTTTGTACAACATCTGAACGAAAGAGAAGCATAATGTATATTTATTTAGTAATGCATCTACAGTACAGTGTTGCATGTTACACCCCCCCCCCCCCACTGTCTGTATTTTAATATTTTAAATTAGACAGTGTCCCAACATGCAACACTGTAGATGCATAATCCTTCTAGAAGGAATTGGGGGGGGGGGGGGGGTTTTCAAATACACCCCCCCCCCAATTCCTTCTAAATCATTATTTAACCCCTAATTTACCCTGCATTCAATGGCATCCCTAGTGTTGAGCGGTCAGACGGGGGCTGGGCAAGCCGGCACCAATATTACTGTGCCTGAAGAATGGCCAAGCTTAGCAATTTGCCCGGGTTAAGGCAAGGAGATTGCAAGTCTGAGGCAACTTGGAATTCTGTGCCTGTCTTGTGTGGGAAAAACAGTGGGATGTCGAAAACCACCCTTTGTGAAGTAATTACTGGAACTAGTCATGAACAGCAGCAGAGGGCTTCACTAATGATAACCCCTCTCCTCTATCCCCTCTAGTCACCTTGTCATTGATACACTTACGCTGATATAAGCACACTTCACTGCTTGGTGGGTTCACACAATGGAATTGTGCTGAAAAAGTGAATGAGTTTTCTGCCCATTATTTACATGTAACCAGTCCAAACCCATCAGATTTAACCCATGTAATGCGTCATCCACAAAAAGACAAAGTGCTAATTAATGAAAAACGTTAAACATCTAAAGATTCAAGTCAAAAGTTGGTCAAAAGTCAAGTCAAGTCAGGCAGCAATGTTATTTAGCTGGAAGCATCAAGTTACTAGTTATCTAATTTTTCATATCAACTGTGCATTCAGTTATTTTTATGAATTGGTATGTTTTGTTTGTCCTCAAATAAATATTCAGCTGAGTCAGCTTAGTATTGAAAACTAACTCCATGTTTCTTAATGATATCTTCCAGTGAATATACAGGGTGAAAAGCAAACAGTCCTAATACTGAGCCCTGTGGTACTCTATACGGAACAATATAACACTTCTTCATTTACTGATACAGAGTAACACCTCTTCCAGCAGCTACCTTTTAACTTTCCCAGAAAGTCTCCCATCCAGGTTCTGAACAAGCTCAACCATGCTTAGCTTCACCAGTCAAGAGCTATGGGTTGCCAGCTGCAGGTTATTGCAGTGGAGCTTCTCAAATGTATGCACACCCGTGGTTATGTGATCATCACAAAGAAAACTTACAAAATTTAAGTTCGTGTGCATTTAAAAAGACAAAAGAAACTCAAATCAAAACAGTAAAACATATCTGGTTATTTAAAATGTTTCAGTTTTGTGAACTTAAAAGAAATAGAAAGTTCTAAATGCTCATCAAGGTTAAATTAATTTTAACTAATTATGTTTAATAAACAAGTTTTAACATTTAATTTTCCCCTACTCCATACTTTGATCATTAGGGTTTAAAGTGTAGTTGTGACAAGAATTGAGCTGGAGCTGACTGTAATGATGACACTATGTGTAGTGGCCACAACAAGAGGTACAAAAAAACAACAACAACAACAACAACAACAACAACAAAAACCCGGCAGAGCCCTTTAATGATACATTCAGAGGTTTAAGCTCAGGTTTCTTTTGTGTGCATCCAAATGGAGCAGGCAGTTAAAACAAGAACAACTGTGAGTGTCACGTCCCAACATACTCATTACATACTGTCCGTAGTCATTCATCTAACACTCCAGAAAGGCTACCTGAAACCTTCCATAACACCAGCATACTAAACCCAAACATTACAATTTAGTCAAAAAAAAATGCTTCAGTATTGCAATTAATCCATGCACTAGATCTGAAAAGCACCCTTAAGGTCCATTGTTTTGAAGAATAATGAAAATAAATTTTTTGTAGCGATTTTCACAATACACATTGTCTCAAAGCAGCTTTGCAGAAAATAATGATATGAATGTTAATAATATCTTAATATCGTCATGCCTTTTAGTTGCATTTAGCAGATTAGAGTTGGGTGATAATATTGTTTATAGTATGTGAGTATGCTGTGTATGCAGATGAAGATGGATGTATTGTTTCTGTTGTGTTTTGTTGATCTGAATTTGCCCTTGTTTACAGTAGGTATTAAAATGCTTTCTGGTCGATCAAATCATAAGTAGACAAGGGAGAGACATTCCCAATTATACCTACTGTTTCAATATGATTTCTCTGATGGGAGGGTTAATGGGCGGGTGTATGTATGTGCCTTTTCTGATCTCTTGCTTTAATATTGAGAAATAAGCATTGCAATTATCTTATGAACATGAAAGGTGACAATGGAAATTAATATGGAGAGCAGCAGGTTTCGTTTCTGCTGCCCATTCATCAATATTACTGGAAGAACTGTTCAGAATCAAGGAACCTAAAGTTAGATGCAATAAGAATAATAATGACTTTTGTGCATTAAATCAAAGCAAAATTTTAATCTATTTTGCAAGTGAGTTTTAGAGGAATCGACAGAATTTTAACAGCAACAAGCACACATATAATGTAGAGATATTGCTTACCGTTTCTGTTTTACTTATCAGTTTGTTTTTATAATAAGGATATGATGGAGAAGTTACTTGCCAGGTGTTAAACTTTGCTTCTTTTTATTGTAGCACATTACTGACCTCTCACATATCACCAGCACCTACTCCTCCACATTTTGTTGTCCTTTCAGAGTCTAGCTGAATATTTCTTGCCCTTTTAACAGCACAGTAAATTCACTGCAAATAGCTCAGACATCAAAAGACTGTCATGTGTGAAATGAGAACTGTTTGAGCAGAGGTGTGACTTTTGTGTAGTTCCACCTAACTTTACTTCTTAACATTCAACCAAGAGAGCATTTATCCATCAACATGTGTTGGACCTTAGATGCATACGAGAGGCCCTGCATTCAGATGCATTGAAATGCTATTGTAAAAGTCTTCTGAACTTCAGGTCATTAGAACAAGAGTGAGCGAAGTGTAGGAACATTAAGACAGTAGAGCTGGAGGACACCGATTGCAATTAGGTCCATTGTCTTCTATTTATATGGTTATTGGGAGGTACCGCTTTGACTGTGTCAAAATTCTCACACTCGTTGAGTGAAGTCTCCCGCAGTGGAGCTGACAAGTCCTCTTCAGGCAATTACCTGCTAACTAGGTTGCTCTCACCTTGGTGACAAGCTTATTAGGTGGGTTTGTGATCTGTGAAAGCAGACAATTTCTCTGCAGGTGCTTGGCTACTGTAGATTCTGGCTAATTTGTGAATCAAATTCTGGCTCTAGTTCCTCTCTGTCTGATGGGAGATGGGATCTGGGGATGAAAACACAAAAATCTTCTTAAGAAAGAAGTCAAGAAATTTCTTTTTTTTTCTTATCATGCTGTGTTTTTTCTAGTTTTCTTCTGTTACAGATCACAAATGTTCTAAAAATGTTAGAAATACTGTAAATGACATTTCTGTTACTGTATTGCATTTGTGTGTTTATGTATGTTTGGGTAGGTATACATTGCTGTATTTTATGAAATGCAAAAGGTATAAACATACTGATGAGATATTCATAGTAGTTTGTTTTTGGTCGGAGACAGGTTTATTCATATGACACCTTTGTGATTCATTTTGGTGCAAAAAAGCTTTTTAAAAGAGATAAAACAGTTTTGTATGCAGTATTTGCTTTTGCTAGAGATTTGCCGTGTTTTGCAGTTTATGTCTGTGGTTTCGTGTTTAGAGTTTTGGGACAATGGTCCGAAAATTAAGCAGGGAAAAACTGTAATATAATTGTTGCTATTTGAACGGTCAGTATTAAAACAGTGTAACTATTTTTGAAATGACTATGTATTTTTAAAATCTCACTCTACCCATTGTTATAAGAAAATGCAGTGTGTGTACAGTACATTTATATACATTCTCTGCATGCCTTATATTCTATGAATTTGCTACCTGTGCTAATCTAATTACCAAAAATGTTGTATTTTCATGTCACATTTTGTTTTGCACATCCATTTTGTTGTATGATTTCTCTAATTACAAATGGATCATTCCATAATATTGTGAGAGAAATAATATAATTTTCCAACTTTCTACAGCATGACAAGAAAACAAGTTAATAGTTTTATTCCAGTTTGTCCACATTTACCCAAATTTCTGCACCCATTGTGGACACATAGCTAACATCACTAAATTAAGCATGAAATGTAGAGTTTATGCCATATCTTTAACATTTCAGAAATATTTTTTTTTTTAAATAATATGCCATAAACATTATATAATGTGAAGTATGAAATAATAAATATACTAGTTTTACAATCTGACTGCTGTCGGCATTTCAAAAATATTGATATGAATGAACATACCATATCGGTCATGTTGCCATTGCCATGTGACCTACAATGTCACACTCTAAAATGGGTTGTTTCAACCCAACTTTGGGTCAAATATGTACTGACCCAACTTTTGGGTTAAAAATGTAATTAAAAAAATTAACCCAACAGCTGGGTTAGTCCATATTACTGCAGTAATGTTGTTTCCTGCCATTCACGCCTTACAGGATAGTAAAGCTTTTATTGGACCCACTAGAATCTGAAAAGAAGTACTTTTAATGAATTCAGACATGCTCATTTCACAAAAAAGTTTTTTTTTTTTTTTTTTTGTCTACATACACTCTAATAAATGCTGGGTTAAATTTTTACATTAAATTTTTAACCCAAAAGTTGGGTTAGTCCATATTTGACCCAAAGTTGGGTTGAAACAACCCAGCATTTTTAGAGTGTAGTATAGGCAAGTGGGCATATTCAGACAAGGGTAGGTCTTTTTATGGACTTATAAATATTATAACTTTTTATAATATGAATTGATATTCTCTTTCAGGTAAGGAGGTTGTTTGACAAACAGTATTACCCTGTATCTGCTCATGAGGGGGCCGTGTATGTCAATATTTTCTTGGATAGGGGTTAGGCGATACTAAGACCTAGCTTCTGGTGGGGACATTGTGAGAGGAAGAATGAGTTATCAGGGGTCCTCTATTAGCCCCTAGTATTGGTGGGCTCTATTCATGTTGGCCTATAATCTGCTTCAGGGGCCGATCATTGATGCAGTCCTATCACCACAGAGATATTTTGCCCTTATTGTCCCACAGAGAACTAAGCTGGCTCCTGAGATCTCTCAAAAGAATCAAGTTATTATCAAGGGATTTTTCCGCTTCTTTCTCTCAGACCAAAATCAAGAAAGAGATGCTATTGTGTCCTGTGTGTTCCCAGCTCCTAATTGTGGACTAGGCTGACAACTATCCCAAGTTTTAATCTGGTCTATTTATTGGATGGTTTACTCTTCAGTGGGTCAGTTTGGGACAAATTCCATATCAACTGATGCTGTAATGTCCTTTAAGCTTCTTAAAAGGCCTGTACATGTTTTTAGCTATTTCAGTTTCAGCTTCAGCTAATTTTATTGATCTGTTTCATACTTTTTCCCCATTTCTTAACATGGACATAATGGCACTTGCATCTGTCATGTTTGCTATAAGGAGAACTTAAGAGCAGAGGATTACTGAACTGAAATGTAATGCATTTTGCAGAGCAAACAGCTAAATTCTGGTTGGTCACCAAGTCCTTAACAGTAGGACAGTAGGGCAGAGGATGAATGGGTGGTCAGAGTCAGGCAAAGGTCAGCACAGAGAGATCAATCCTTTTCAACAAAAGTACAAGGGGTGATGCAGAGACACAGTCAATGTCAGGCAGACTTTGGTACCATAGACCAGTCCATGTTAGCAAAATCTAGAAGTTAAATCACAAACGAAGGTCATCAGGATGGATAGACCATACCAACAGGAAAATGCATGGACTGACAGGATAGGCAGTGATATAGAGAGCAGGCAGATAAAAAATGAGTAATTAGCAGAAGACAGTTGAGAACGCAGCCACCACGTGGAAAGAGGAAAACAAGGAAAAGTAGAGTAAAGAGGCTCCACCTGGCACACCCTAGGGCTGAGCAGACTGCTGGCGGTGGAAATCCTCAATGAGCACGTGGTCCAGGAAGTTCCAAGTCGAGACCCAGCATCTCTCTTTCGGATCGGATCCCTCACAGTCCACCAAATACTGCAATCCCCATCCACGCCACCTGGAATCAAAAAGTCCTCCTACTGATGAACGGTGGCAAGCCTTCTATCATTGGGGGGAGGGGGGAAGGGGCAGAAGCTGCACTGCCACCATACTGATCACCGTAGTGATAGGGTATGGCCCTAATGAACTGGTAACAGCCGGTAATTTAAAAAAGCAGGTCTTTGGTGGTGGTCTACACCATTTGCCCACAGATGTAACGGGACACCACAGTCCGATGTCAGTCAGGAGTTTTTTTTCCCATGCATTCCCCTTTCTGTAGCACTTCCTCTCTGGCCCTCCTTCAGGTGCGGCAGCAACACTGGATGAACACCTGGACTGAAGTTATTGGCATATTCCACACACATCAACTGCTGATTCCAAGAAGACGGGCGGGAGACCAGACATCATTTGAGATCCTGGTTTGGATGGCTGGTCTGGCCATTGGTCTGTGGTTTGAATACTGATGAAATGCTAGCAGTAGTGCCAATCTGCCAAAAGATCCCCCTCCAAAAGTGAGAGACAAGGGGAATGAAGTGGACCGATTTGGAGAGACGTTTCGAAATGTGGGAATAACAGTATGGGCACAAGGCCGCATTAAATATAATATATTTATTATAAAATAATAAATTTATTATTATTATTTATTGCTGTTGCTCATATTTTGATTTGAACTAACCCCTAAACCTAAATATAAAACTTTGGAATGTAACTTGATGTCTAATGTCAAATCTGGGTCCATAAAGCAAAAACACATTTGAATCCAAAGTCAATGACAGAGGAGTATTTTTTATTTAATTTGGTTAAAACATTAACATCTAGAATTCTAATAACAGAGAGCAGGAGATACAGTGCATCCTATGTGGTCAGTGAAAAAAGAAGCAGCAGCAGATTCTGGTTGCTGGTAAAACTGTTACACAAAACAACATTTTCCTCATAAGTAATAATCTTTTGTCAGCAAATATATACTCTTGGTAATATATACATTACAGCAAAATAATGTATATAATAAAAAACAAAAACAAATAAATAAATACAGAGAACTAGTCCGTTCAAACCTTTGGAATTTAAGACCATGTTTAGAATACAAATTAAACTGTGTGGAAGCAAACAAATGAGATTTAGATGCAGTGATGTACACATAAAAACTTGAAGTATTGATTTTGTAGTTAGGGGCAGATCATTATGTTAAATAAAGCTTTGTGGAACACTGAACAGAGCATGTGCTTTGAAATGATCCCTGATTGATGAGAGATTAAACCAGTGTGAGACAGGCAAGAGGAAACTTGAGTTCATTTTCTTTTGAGGAAAGATCTGTGAAAAGAACGTCTGCCAAAGAATTTTATAAGCTGGGGTTTTATCTCTGCCTTCTCGCATTTCCCTGCAATATTAGACCAACTTATAGTTAATAGTCAGAGAATGTTTACTAGTTACAAATATTTTTTTTTTTAACTGTAATATCACAATTGTGAATGGACCATAGGTATGATGTTTTCTTCAGAAAGTTGGTTGTATATCATTTTTCGATGCTACTTTGTCAAAATATGTGGCTTTTAATAAAACAATATGCATCTTATTTTGCATACATTAAATGTTTTATAAGCTATTGTTCAAAGGGACTCACAAAAGTGTTAGAATATCTCTATTTGGTTAATGAACACAAACTTTCTATCAAGATTCCATTAGTAGAAAACTTCACATTTTAGTTCTTAACTATGCTTACACAGTGTCTTTCACAGAAAGAAGAAAACAAAGAGTCATGCACATATACAGACAAATGTACAGTACATACAAATACCAAGACACATTCAGTAGATTTACACTGAGAAACACAAATGCACAAGCACATAATCACGCATAAATATAACAACAAACCTGTTATTAGTTAGCAGCATTATAAATGAGGGTAGTTCATTTAGTTTCTGCACTGCTGCTAACTTTCATGTACAACGATGTAGGAAAAGTTAGAATAATAATAATAATAAAAAAAACATTAATTTTGGTCATGAATTCACATATAATGGCTATTAAATTTGCTATTACCTTGCATAATCATTCTGAAATGTAGTGGACCTCTCTGTTTGTGAAATATCATTAATATTGTCACACACAAATAAGGAAAATGAATATCATGTTTCATTTGAAGATAGAAGTGCTCACATCTGCTTGTTTTAGCTGTCGTAGATTATTGATCTTTGGGGAAAACTGGGTGCTTTCACTCTAGCACTTCTGGTGCACAACTGGGTTAGTTTGAAGTCAGATTTCAGCTTGTTTGGATGATGTGATTGCTGCTTTCTGAACTAAGGTGGTACGAGTCCACAAGTTAAATTCACTGCAGATTTTAACCCAATCGTCCTACATCGCTTAAGTAAACCTGTATAATATAGTCAAATTATGTGATTGTTCTTTGGAACCTTTGCAATATATTCACGGCAGACAGACTCAAGTGCCATTCTGTGTTAACTCTATTGAAACCAGCCCAATGGTTAAAAAACCAATGTACAAAACTGAGAAATGCTGTCCATTTTGCAGCCTTCTCCTAAGTAGTTATCTAGCAACAGGGGAAAACAGCTGCTGTTTTGATGACACACGTTTACCACCGTTTGGACCCAAAAATACAGTGTAAACACAATCCAGTAGGGGCAGGGAAAAAGGCGAGCAACTGAACTCTGGTTTGGACCAAGCAATCAAGTATAAGTATAATGGCACTCTAAACAACTGCGATGAGTTCTAAAATCATATCAAGATAACAATGACTATAGACAATGCATGGACATTCACAAGTGCATTCGTAACGCTAGTAACTTACAATAAACTCAACCTAATGCATAAGTTCAGTGTTTGGTCTTACACACAGAGACAACATGACATGTATTATTATTTCGTAAAGAAATTTGTTAATCGGTTGTTTGCTGGTATTCAGGAATGTTGGAATGCACTTTGTTTTAAAAAGATACAAATAGCTTCTTTAATGGTGTTAGTAGTAAGGCTATCGTTAATAATGCAACTATCAGAGGCGCTTGTGGGCAAACCCTGGTATTCAGTTTGTGCTGCATTTGCTGTTACAAAGTTGACCCATCTGGGTTTGCTGCCACGTGCCTACAAAACCTCTCCCTTTGAAAGGTTTCTGTTCTTTCCTTGTGACACAATTGGTCAAGGTCCCAAGGGCCTCTAGTAATCTGATGCATCACTTATCCCCTCCTGTATCAGACTGGAAATGATAAGTCCCTTCCAGAGCTGAGCCACAATCCTGTATTTGTCCTCAACAATGGAGAACCAAGCCTTTATGGGTTTTTCTTTTTGTTTGTTGAAACAGCATTCTTTGAAAGTGTTCTAGAATTACTTCACTGTCCACTGTATCCCTTTTTGGTGATTATCTTATTAGTGGAACCACAAACAACTCAATTCAACTCAGTCCACAAGTTTTGGACAAAAGGCCCTTGCATGTTCACAACCCCAAATGTCTGGTCCAATCTGGTTTTGGTTTGGTGGTTTCTTACTTGCAGGTGTGGACATCATAAACTCGTGTACACTCCTGGCAACTCACGTAGCAGCACCAGTGAAAAATGCAGTGGCATTTCTCCTTGCGTTTCTCAGTTTGAGTGTCGTGGCCTCGGCCGCAACAGAGCAAGTCGCAGCCATCGATACCATGTGATGTCAGGTTACATATACGATCGCGGGTGCCAAAGGAGCCGGTTTCTGGGTTGGGTTCACAGAAGTTAGGTGAGCTTTCATAGTAGACAAGGTCAGTTTCGGTAGGGGGCTTGAAGAAGGTGTACTTCGGTCGTAAGGTCTCGACCCAGCCTCGCGATTCCCGATGTTTCTCCACCACCATTTCTGATGCACTGTCATACTTGTCCTTCATGTAGTCACCTATAACCCGAAAGTCAGGCTGCGACCACCAGCAGGTTTTCACCTCACAGCTGCCCGAAAGGCCGTGACACTTACATTTCAGGTACATGTGGTCAGTGATTGTCTAGGGGGAAAAGGAAAACAGAATATTGATCTTAGCAATGATATTAAGCTTTATTTATGTATTTATTTATTTACCACAAGAGCAGTTCAAGAAAGACAGCGCTTCTGCATTTGGATGTTGGTCCCTTGGTTTCCTGACCAGGCATTCGTAACTTTTTTGAATAGTAAGACTTGCTTGTTCACCAGCATGGAGCATAAACTAACCTGAGCATATACTACCTCTGAGCATAAACTAATTGACCAGCAAGCAGACTAAGCTAACCAGAACTAGTGTGAAAAAGCATTTTGGTATTTTCAGCAGTAAAAAAGTGCTCACCACACGTCCAGCTTCGTTGTTTTGACGATTCATAGCTGAGCGAGCGTCTGGACGATTCTCACGAGCATCAGCGAACTCTCGGGATACCATGCTGCCAAACTCCACATCCTCACTGCAGCCACCCCACTTCCAGCCCTCACCTGGCGGTCCTTTCCTCCGCGTGTCACAGCCGCAGATGGTGGCGGAGCCCTCAGAGCAAGCCCGCGTCACAGCGAAAGCTACCCCCGCTGAGGCAATTGCATGGACAAATGCTGATTCTCGAGTGGCTATGGAAATGGACAGAGAGACAAGCATATGTTATACCTCAGGATGTCTATCAAAGTTATTGGTTATTTGCAAGATATAAAAGTTATCTGTCCTGACATTATTGTTACTATTAAAACGCTTAATTTAATTAAACATCTAAGCACTTATGAGTGTGTTTGTATTTGTAGGTAAGGCAGTTCCCTCAGGTCTCACTGTGGACATGGTGTCGCATTATTGAAGAATGAGTCAGGGAAGACCAGACATATCCTTCCAGATGAGGTAAATACAAGGCTGACAAGTCTATAATTAGAAAGACTCAATTAAGCAACTCTGAGGTGGGGCATTACTCATAGCTAAGACTCACTGTCGAATTGTGGTTACAAGACCCAACGCGTTACTTTCAGAATTAATTTGAAGAATGCAAGTTTAGGTTGATTATAATCTCAAAGATGACCCAACATTCTGTCTAACTGGGGATTTTGTGACGATTCTTGCTGACGAAGACCCCATACAAACTTAAAAGCGCTTTCCAACAGACAGCTAATGAGGGTTGGTAATTTTGATGAATACTCTGTGGTCTTGTGTATTTTTGTACTTGCAGGAGAGAGGAAATGGCTACAGAGACACTGTGAATCAAGTCTTCCTTTGTTGCAGGTTTCAACTGGTTGGAGAAATCAAGCCTAGAGATAATGATGTTGCAAAAGTCATCAGACTTTTTTTATTCCACAATGCTAATCCTTCGGAAGTTTTGATTGAAATTACCATCCAAAATGATGCTTCTTTGTTCCTGACTACAAAAATATTAAAACATCAGTTGATGGTCTTTATCTGTAGCACAGATGCCTTTGCTTCCTCTTGCTCAAACTAGCAACTTGTGCTTCAATATCCATCAACTAAATCACATTGAAGTTGGGGGTACAAATAGTTGGGTCTGAAAGGTCCATTCAACTACAATTTAAAACCCACTGAGTGACCTGTGTTTTATGATCAGGAAGCCAATAAAATGTGGGTCAAATACAGCTGGCTGGCAATAACATGGTAGACGGGTTGGGGGAATAAAGGAGAGACAGCATTGGGGGAAAGTGGGGGCAGATTAATATCCAGAGGAAGAATGGATGAATGGGAGATACGGAGACACTTCAGAGTGGTAGGGTGTCTTTACCTGAGAAAAGAATGCAGGTGACGCTAGATTAGACTGATTTTTGTGACAACAGTTGCTGCCCCACCTTCTGTCTAACTTTGCTGGACCCTCACATGGCAAGTGGTCCCTGTTACCTGCTGGGACCCTGAATCCCTCATTGTGCTGCCACTGTCACGGTGAATTACACACACAAAAGCCCCCCGATATTTTATATGAAATTTGCCCTTGCCAGTGATAAGTGGGGACCAAGTTAAGTCATAGCAACAGAGAACTATGCATTGGCCAGACCCCACTTGTCGGCAGACGGGGAAATCCCCATTGAAATGGTTTCGTAAAACCATCTAAAGGGCGTGTGAATTGTGAAAGGAGCTTTCTCTCTGGGTTAATCTTATGGTCGCCCAGATATTGTGTGGTGAGTTGGGCCCAGCAGGAGGCGGGGCTAAGGTCCCACCATCAACTCCATTTGCCACACCCAAATTCTTTCTTTCTTGGGCAGAGTTAATGATATACTGGTGAGCAGACTTCCCCCGGCACGGTTAAACATGCATTTTTGATGAAAGACACGGTGCTCTCAGTACATCCTAAATTGTAACAGTTTCTCCTCCTGAGGGCAGAGGTCATAACCTGGGTAGCCTGACCTCATGAAAAGTTGGTTTAGGTGAGGGCGTTAGCATTAAGAGTCATGGGATTCCTTTACTTCATTTTGTGTTGGTGGGCAACATGGTGGATACCCCTGAGGGATTCCAGTGAAAAGGCTTTCCTTGACACCCAGATGTAATTTTATTGCTTGTTAAATGTCTGAGGAAATTGCAAGGAAAGGCTGTTTTGAACAAATATCACAAAACAGTATGATGGTAAGACAATGTATGTAAAAGGCCACAAAATCTGTCCAGTCACCGCTTTTCAGTTGAACGGTCTGATTTCAGTAACAACAAAAATCTCGAGTGACATTAAGAACAAGTTAATTCTGGTGTCCAATTACAGCTTGCATGCTACTGGCAACATTATCTGCTGTAGGTGTGTTCAGCAAACTCTTCCAGAACACCTGCGCTGACTCTCCTTTCATCGCGGATTCCAGTGGGCCGTGTTTTGACACATTGGTTTATGTAAATTAATGAGCATTGATGTAGACGTGGCCCGAGGCAGCACTGTGAAGTAGATAGATGAGGATGAGATTGGAGAGGTAGTTTACCATTGCAAAACAATGCAACACATATACACAGATTTAAGAGAGGTGCAAAGCGAGCAAAGCTAGGTGGCAAACCTGACTTTCCATGCATAAGTTTGTGAAGTAACCAAAGAAAGCTGTCAAATGGTCAGTAAAAATATCAAAGTAAAGGCCTTTAAAGGTGCACTTTCTGCCCAGAATTTTAAATATAATGGCGATTTCAGACAGGTTTCCAATCCCCTCCCCCATCTGTCACCTGTCCTAAGTTACATCATTAGTTGAGCCAGTGTCAGGTTGATCGGGATGCTTAAACAAACAGAACATATTCTTATAGCCCCACAGGGCCAGACTGCCACTGCATATAAAGCAGGGATAGGAGAAAGTACATTTCTGAATGTTGAATGCTGAGGAAACACCATCCACATCTGCTGAAAGTGCCAGATCAGATCTCAGACAGCTGTGTGATTGTCGGTAACAAGCCGCTGAAGACCTATTAAAGATCAGCGCTCCATTCAGCCCAGCACAAAACAGAAGAGGAAACCGACGCACATCCGTCTGCGCCCCAGACATTAACACCAGCGTACAATAGCACTGGCTCCGCAAAAGTGACAACACAAGTCACAAAGGAGCGAAAGTGAGAGGTGCTCTTCTCTAAGCTCTGTGAAAAGCTTCTGAGCTTCGAAGCGGCCCTTAAACCGCCCCCAACAAAGCACTTAATCTGCCTGCTTTGACCTCTCACATTATTAAGAGCTTCAGAAGCTTTAATCCAATCAAAATGATTTACTAAAGCCACCCCTGGACCCCGATGACTGACCTGGTTCAAACCCCTATCACCCCTGTCCCTGACCAATCTCCCCTTCAATTTAGACCGGAGGAGGGGGAACAGCAGGGGATATGGAGTGGCTATTAACACTACAATGGAGAAGACCTGAGTAGTCCTCCCATCATCAATGGCCAGCTTGGGCTCAAGCCCTCTCCATCAATGTAACAATTGCTTGAGAGTTTATTAAAAGCAGTTGGCATGGCTGACACCACCTCCCGCCGTAACCGGTTATCACTATTCATCCCACCTGCGGCCCCTTGATGCACTCTGGCTCCTCGTACCCTGACCGCTCATTTCTCCTGGACACTGTGAGAGGGCTAAACTGATACAGCTTTGAATTTATATAACTTTTTCATAATGAGAGGGGAATAAAAACAGCAACCGGAGGCCAAACGCTTCTCATATACTCTCTCCAAATCTCAACATGCCAGAGCAATATCCACTGAGTGCAGTGCTGAGGAGTAACAATTTAAAAACCGAACTATATCCTTCTGTACAATAGCTCAGCTGTTTTAATAACTGAGTAATTTCTCCAGTAGCTAATTCGCAAGGTGCTTACAAAGTGTAGTGGTGTTGTGTGAAAAAATGTCACATTGCTATTTTGGAATATTATATTGCACACACAGCTTATAACCCCCCCCCCCCCCCCCCCCCCCCCCCCCCCCCCCCCCCCCCCCCCCCACCCCCACACACACACACAAAAAAAAGGACTAAGATGCTCTTTTTCTTTTTTTTTTTTTTTTTTTTTTTTGGATATGATAAAACAAAATATTACTAAGGTACTGTCATTTAAATATGAATAATTTATGTACTTAATTGTGGCCTTTCTTAACACTTTATTTTAAGGAGCAATTCTCACTATTAACTGAATGAATATTACTAGCATATTGACTGTTTATTAGTACTTATAAAGCACATACTGTATTAATGTCTTTTTCTTCATGACCATATTTTAGATCCCTTAATCTCTACCCCATACCTAAAATTATCAACTACCTTCCTAACTATTAATATGCAGCTAATTAGGAGTTTATTGAAGCAAAATCATAGTTAATAGTTAATATTGAGAACCGGTCCCCAAACTAAAATGTGACCAAAATTATTAACCCCCACACAAATGTCATTCACATCAAATTTTATAAGTATCTTGTCAAGTTACAGTTGTTTAATATGAGTAATAGCAATAATGATGCTCACCTTAGCAAAATATACATTTCTGTAATGAAGCCATCTAGTCTAGTCATTAAGAAACAGTTGATTTGGATTTTCTGCTGAAAAAGCCACCTCTTGTTGTTAAATCTACATAACCCTAAACTGTTCTGTGTTATGCACAGACTTGTGCCACAAGAATCCGAACTGATTACAGACCAAAACAACACATTCATAACTTCGCTTTAGACAAACACACAAGCTGGCAATGTAATCCATTTGAGCGCACGGTGAAGTATGTCTGTTAATGTGTGTGTGTGTTACACACACGCTGAGATACTTCTGAAATGCCTGTTAGGAACGTCAGCGTGTTGCTGCTGTGAGATGCATTACCTTTACTGTGCCGGGACAAACACAATGAGAAATGTGGGGATTCCCTTTGACAGAAACAAACAAAACACATCCCACCCACTTTACACGTGTGCATCACGACATCTGTACAAACTGTCATAGTCCAGTGCACCTGATTAATGCCCATTGA
Source organism: Cyprinus carpio (assembly GCF_018340385.1). Lineage (NCBI taxonomy): Eukaryota > Metazoa > Chordata > Actinopteri > Cypriniformes > Cyprinidae > Cyprinus > Cyprinus carpio. The sequence continues at coordinate 3,986,199 of NC_056573.1, forward strand.
GAGTGGGATTAGAGAGCAGCAATTAAATAATGTGCACAGAACAACAGAGTAATCTCAGCTGTGTGCAGACAGGGACTTTTGTTGTAATTGAGAAGTCATAATGTTACATAGTCACTGAATACAAATAAGTGAAATATGATTTTCAAGCTAGCTTTCATTATGGGGTGTATAAAGGCAGATCACATTCCTGTTCTCCAGTCTTCAAAACGTAGAATCTGAGATTCCTAGATAATTTTTAATGTCAATAGACATTTTTCATCAGGAAAAAAGCATAAAAACAACATGCTTTTACAATGAAACAACTATTGCTTTCAGCTGATTTTTAATCAATGTATCTGCTAGTTGCTAAGCTTAGTCATTAAACACCATTTTGATATTACGAAAAACAAAGACATTCTTCTTGGTGGTGAGTTGGTAAACTGTTACAGACAAACTGTATGTGTTTACAGTTGACAGTTTCACCATTTTGACTCATAATTTCAATGGCAGGCCTTGTCTGACCAACCAAGGTTTATTTTCTTGATCAGGTTACAATTACTCGATTGATTCGCATTGATTCTCTTATTGTAGGCCTACCTTTATCCAGCACTGGTCCAAAGATGGCAAGGTTGTCATTAATAGTCGTGCAATTCCATCTGCGGCCTCGGAACTGATGCTGACACTCCTGGATGCCGATTTTCACCCCCTCTGCCACACTAGGCATGATTTCCACATAGTTACGGCAGAAGCGGAGCTGTTTGGGTACCAGACCAGGAATTGAGCTGCACAGGATGGGCTGAGTACCCAGAGAAGTGTACTGGTGTCCCACCGCCAGAGACCTGCCGAGGAAAACATGGAGGTTAGCAGTTGACCGGTACAGTTTTTGGCAAAAGTCGTAGTTATTAGTGAGAATTGGCCTTTAAAATAAAGTATGACCGTAATTGTAATTATATTTGGGGTTAGTAGTTGTTATTTGTGGTTTTTGGCAAAAGTCGTAGTTAATCCTTAATCCTTGTTAAATCCATGTAGTTACATTTTAGCTCTTAATATTTTTTTTTTGTAGTTATTAGTGAGAATTGGCCTTTAAAATAAAGTATGACCGTAATTGTAATTATATTTCTTGCATTTGCTGAACTTCATGCTACCTAAAATATGAATGTTGTCTTGAATAACGACAAACTGATCAATGCACCAGATTTAACAAAAAATCCACAATGCATAGCCACAGAGACCAGTTTAGAACAGAATTCATGCTGTTCTGCTGCTGGTCTAGCTGATGGACCTGTTCATTAGCATTGGCACTGATGGTTTAATTCAAGTCACCTTCATTTCTATAGTGCTTTATAAAATACAGATTGTGTCAAAGCAGCTTCAACAGCGATAAACAAGAATATATATATAAATAATATATGTAAACTCAGCTTATTGAGACAGTTCTGATTCTGCTATAAAGCAGCTCTAAAAGAAAATAGTGCCATTATTCAAATCAAGTCAGTTCAGTGTTTGTTCTGTTCAGGTATAGGGCTGCACGACGAGTCATCTTTCAGTTTCAATCTCAATTTATTAAGCTTAATCATCAGTGATACTTGCCCGCTGGTTATGTTTACCAAGGTATTCTCACTGGTTTAGTTAAGAGGCCTGTTGGGACATAGCAGCACAGTAGCGTGTCCCATGCTGGATCCAAACCAGAACATTTGATGCTGGTATTTTCAGTCAGAATTTAAAATAAGCTTAATTTTGCTCAAAGCAGAGACCCTCCTTTACTAACTACTCCTATTTACAGCATTATCACGGGTGTATCATTTGCAAGTTAGCTGAAAAAGCCAGAAGAGTGTAATTTGAACAATTATCGGATCAAAATGTAGCAAGTGTGGATGGACTCCATGTCCTAAAATGAGGAGATCAATCTAACACTTGGCATTGTATATGTTTTTTTTTTTTTTTTAATGTTGTGTTGTTTGAACCTGTCATAGGCATTGAAGATCTTTTGCTTTGTGGGAGGGGTTCGGATAAAGCCATAACACGTTGCTAAGTGGTAAACAAACATGAAAGACCCAGCTGAGACGGGAGCAGTGTACTAATCAAGGATTCACAGTGCGGGACAGGTACCTCGTCATCAAGGGCCACGACTTCCTTAAACTGTCCAAAAGTGAAAGAAGTCTGTGGCTTGCTGTGATGACACAATGTGCACTGGTCTGGCTGAGCATCAGAGGATGCTTGACTTATGTTAGTTTGAACTCGACCATTCTTTGATGACGCACTTCTCAGATGCAACTCATGTGCTGACATGCTTTTCAGTTACAATTCAGAGTTTCCATTACACTGCTGTGGAAAGTTTACACTGCTGTGGTACTAGGGGTTTTGCTACTGTTTTTCTACTTTGTTGTCATCAGTTTCAAATATAACATAATCTGTATACTAACTCTATCTTAACTATGATAAATTAATACAAGGCTTAAAGTAGTGTATCTGATATGCTATCAACTCATGTTAAGAACAAGACGCATCTCGCAACACCTCTCATGATTTCAGAAATAAGATTTTTAAAAGTCACAATATTTTAGAGAAACAACAACAAAAAATATAACTCAATAGTGAGTGTGTAAAGTGAATATGTGTATATTTTATTTAATTTATTTTTAATATAACAAACATTTTGGATAGGGCTGCACAATGAATCCTATTTTAATTGTGATCACGATTTCGGTTTTTCTTGATTTATTAGTCGTCAGTGATATTTGTTTTTATTCAGTAACCGATTTATTCGTAACAACATTAGTGTTATCTCGCATCGGTAACAAGCTTCCACATGCTTTCATGGTTGCGGTTGCCAGATGTCAAGAGTTTTGATCAATGAAAGTCTAATACAGACATCTGTTTTCTTTCACTCGTTCGTTTGTGCTTGCAGTGACTAAATCTGCAAGTAAACCATGCGAGTTGACATTCTTGTGATTTGTGCCTATGTGAAATTGCACTCATTCTGATGAAACGTAACGACAATCAGCCCTAATTTTGGATATTAAATATTAACATATTTTAATAATACATATTAACACATTTTAATGTTTACAGTTAAAATGAAAGTGACGTGTCGGTGAAGGTGTGAGCAGTCTCAATTAGCTGTGCGTGTTGACCTGTGTTATGAGCCGATTACTGATCACAACACAAGGACCCCTCAGTGACCCCTGACCCGCAGCGATTAGACACTCCCTCATCAGCTGATGCGCCACCAACCGCTTCCTATACCTGCTGCATTCCACAACACTTCCTGTCATCCATTGTTCTGAGAGGGAAGTTATTGATCTTGACTGTAAAGGAAATGAACGATGGCTTAGATCAACCATGTTGGCCTAAAGCATTAATTTCATTGTGTGTGATTATAGTACATCTTTTGGATTTTTTTTAAAAGAGTACAGAAAGCACTTGAACTGAATTATACTTGAGAAATGTTAAAGAAAGAAGTACGCATACTAGCCACTGCTGACAGCTTCGTTGTCTTTCTCCTGCATGGTGAACTCTTTGTTGTCTTTCTATGACGGCTCTTGTTTAAACTGACTTCAGTAGGTTATGCTTTGCATAAGTTGATCCCTGGCATTATTTTACTGTGAGTCTTTTTACATATTTCTCGGTAAGGAGCTAAATCTGAATTTTACTTTAAAGTCTAAGGGAGCACAGAACAAGAGGGAACTTGAATGAAACTGGCCCGAGAGAAGATCCAGACCTCATCTAGCAGGGTGCAGCGAAACTATGAGGATTTGTTCACTAAGTAATTCCTATTACAATTTGACCTTTCCTTACCCTTTGTCAGTCCTTTGCCTCAGGGGCCAAGTAGCCTCTCAAACCAATGGCACGGGACGTTTTTCGCATTGCATTTAACCCCAAAATCAAATTATTATTATTATTACTATTATCATTATTTATTTATTTTTGTAATCACCATTATTCTTATTAGTGATTCTCCAGTGATTCTACATCTTGGTTACTGTAATTCTTAAGATGAATTATAGAAAAAAAAAAAAACTAAAGTGTAATGCAATGATGTTTATTTAAATTAAGCAGTACAACAAATCATTATGAGTACATTGTTTTTTCACATTGATTTTTCAATTGAGCTGTAAATGAGATTCATAATTTCTTATTTCTTTCTTTCTTTATTTTTTTATGGCATTCAAAAGTGTCATTATATTCTTCCAAAACACCAAGAGAGGCTACTTTACAATCATTTCTCCACAGGTAAGCCTTGATTAAGGTCTTCAGGTGTACTGCAGTCAAGACTAAAGTGATAATTAATAGGCTCTGCTGATGGCTAGAATCAGCACCTCATACTTTGGTATTGCACTTTGCCAGAAGCTGATGAATTTGAGACGTCACCACCGCTGAGTGAGGTGAACAGGTGTTTCAGTGACATGTCCTCGTGCTCAGCTGTCTTGGGCGTGTGTCTGCCCCGTCATCTGTTGTAGCTCATGATACTGAGATCACCATCATTTAGTAAGAACAGAGAACTCGGGGCCTCTAAATACAAATAAAAGCACATTTGGCCAAAACGAATTCATTGTCACTGCACTGAGATTGGATAAGCTGGTATTTCTTAAAGAATATGTAGATAGAATCAAATGCAATACAAGCATTTATTTGCATCAGGCGTGTGAAACTCATTCTTTGAACCAAGCTTGTGCCAAACTTTCATATTTCATATTTTCATATTTTAGCGATATTCCATACTTTCATATTTTAGCGATGACCAACTGACATCCACCATCCACCCTGGAAGAACAGTACCGTCTTAACCTCCCCGAAATCTCTTAAAGACAGGCAATTAAAAGACAAAAGGACAGAAATGAAGATTCCTTTTGCTTTGGAGTCTTAGATATATTTGCTCACTGTATCCAGTCTAGGTTTTAATGCATATTTCAGCAAGCCCAAGCAAGTGCAGTGCACCTCTGAACTACCACTTTACTTGTAGGCCCTAGGGCCACAGAGCCGACTTTGACATCAAGAGAGAAGTGTTTTGGAGAAGGAATGTGCGGCAAGCTTTCACCTCCAGGTATTTATCTTTTAAGGTGGAGTGCGGGGTGGAGGTGCAGTCAGGCAACACTATGTCATGAAGAGATGCAGGAAACCATGAACCTGGTCTCTATACCTGACCCACATCAAAAACCACCTTCACAGTGCTACCATGCAAAACGTTGTCCAACAGTATATGTATATATACACCTGTACTGTCCAGGTCTCCTCTGGACATCAGCAGTCCTGTGTTAAATCACCGCGGTCATGACTGCAGGTTATCATATCACATAACTCTCTCAGCTGAAGAACCGCAGGCCACTCTGCTAAGTTATGAGTGTTCACGTATATGCACCTTCTGTTAGGGGAAACCGAAACTCTGTGGCTTGTTTCTTGGGAAAAATAATGAACAATCTTCATTTATTGTTTAAACTGGCAGATTCAGTCAGAAGCAGTCTTTTCAAACAAAGTGAGGCAGTACATTTCACATAAAAAAGAATAAAAAACAAACAGTATAGACTGATCTAGGTCAAACTTGACACTTTCTGATACTTCTAACTTTTAACTCACATTTTAACATGAAGGTGAAGTTGAGGCTGGAGCTGAAAAAACAGAAGCTTGACAGCTGTACTGATGGTGCTGGTTAGCTGTATACCTGTGTTTTTGTAGCTTTTTGCATTGATTAATTGACAGTTTTATACCTTGATGGTAAATGTTCTGTACTTGTATATCACACCCCAAACTTAAAACAGAAGAACACTTAAGCACGACTTTTAAAAAGTGTGCATATAGTTAAAAATCACACTTTTAAAAGAACATATTTAATTGGGTTTCTGAAAACATTGCATTGTGTTCAGAAACCTAATTGCATGTTATTTGCAATTAAATGAAAGGTTAAATTTATATTAAATGCAGTTAGTTGAATTTAAGAGGGGTTTGACCCAATTAAGTACATCTTTATATTTAATTCCATAATTACTTTTATTGTCTTTGAAATATGGTCAAAGTGTACAAATGTTTAAAGTACTGGCAAGCATTTACTGTAAATTGAAATATAGGCTACTTTAATGTAATTTCTATTGAAACTTGTATGTCATGTATTTAAACGTATTTTTAATTACACATTAATTATGATGTAATTTGCACAAATATATTAACTTTAAATGTATCAAATAACTATTTTTAATAACTGCACTACAGTTACAATTATAACCACGTACTTTACATGTGCTTTACTTTGTTAGTTAGCACTTAAAACATCAAAAGATTATTAAAAACATTATTAAAACGTTAAAATGTTCATTGCACTTTTTAAATGTGTACTTTAACGTCTTTTGAAATAAAGTCAAGAAAGTGTATTTTCTTTAAGAGTGGGCCTTTATTTAAATATAAAAATATACTTGTAAGATTTGAAGTACCTAACAAGTGTACATTCAATTCAATTAAGCACAATCTTTTTCCACAAGGGCTGGCGGCTCATAACAAGCAACTGAAGTTTCTGGATGCTTTTCTCTGAACTGACATTGTGAATGAGAAGGAAAGCAGAGCTTTTAAAATTTCAAGAGGGTCAGACAGACAACAATTAACAAAAAAGAGCAGCCTGGACTGTGACTAATGACCTACTCAATTACAGCTTTTACAACCACTGAGAAAACTCAGCTTTATTGTCTTCCTCCCTGGAACAATGATCTTTTAGGTGTGTGAGTGAAATCGGTGGAGAACACCTCGAATGTTTGCTGTGTCAGTTCTGAACTTTACATTTTTTGTACAAGCATGAAGTTATTTTGAGAGAATATATGTGAAGAAATACATTGAGAATTCCAGTGAATTTTTAAAAAATATGTTCTCAAGTGATAATGCAAATCTTCATATTCTTAACAATCAATTAGATCTGTTTAAAATCATTTTCCAACCTCACCAGCTACAATCGCCTTTATGGTCATTATTATAGTAAGTGGTTTAGGCCTATTTAAAATACAATAATTACAACTAAGTGTTCAAAAGCATTTAGAATAATGATGATAAAAATATAACAACTAAAATCGAATATGCATAAGCCTAATTTGAATCAATTCAGCAAAAGCGAAATCTCTGATTAACGAAACTTATTGAACAGCTACATTAACAGCATTGATTTATTATAAAAAACGCGTAGTGGAAATAACCTATCATTTTTCTCACTTGGGTTTTATTTAAAGATAGCCGGTTTGACGTCCAATATTACAAAAACTCAACTTCTGAATCATTGAGAATTTTTTCAATTGGTAAACCTTGAAGTATTCGAAAATAACTAATTATACTAACAATTTTAATGAATGAATCGAACGTTTTAATTAATAAATTGGACAGTTACACATATTATAGGTCTATGTTGACAAAAGTTGACCCTGCAGTGTACTTACAGAACGATTAACAGGTGCACGATAGATAGATAGATAGATAGATAGATAGATAGATAGATAGATAGATAGATAGATAGATAGATAGATAGATAGATAGATAGAGTCACCGATCATCATATTAATACCGGTTTTAGACATTTTCAATTTCAAGTTGAAAGCTTGTCATTTACCATTTCTAGACTACCAAACTCATTGTATTTAACATAGAAAGGTTAAAGAACTCATAAAACTTACCACCATATCGGGTAACTTGCCATGACACGCGTGATCCCACAAAAAAGAAACAGGAAATATCCAAGATATATCATCCTTTTAAAAAGTTAGGCTTAAACAGACACACACACACACGCACGCACGCACACACACACACACGCACACACACACATACACACACACGCTCACATGCACGCGCGCGCACACACTCGCCCGCGTGTCAGTGAGAAAACGCGAGGTGATGATGAGCGATATTTCTCCCCGATAATCCTACAGCGTTCTCCTGCGCGCGTTCATGAGGCGCATGTTAAAGTTGGGAGCAGCTCTGCGTTCGGACCCAATCACAGGCTTCTGCCACAGGCGAAATTCTGATGATAGAGTCACTCAGTCAGCCTGAACCGCAGACGCTCGGGACACGCACTGGTTTAATAGTTATTGGGACATGCTTTTTGTGTTATATATATAAGGTTGTCTAAGGGTGGGTGGGGGGACCCCTGTGGATCGGGTAGCTATAACAACCTGTCCGGATTTCACCCCCCGGTTTAAAGCCCCTCATACGCGAAAATGAAAACGTGTGAATTGCTTGTTTGCCTTGTGTTAGTTTTTTCTTGCAGTAGCCTATTGCTTGCTTCGCTGTGTTCAAATGATTCCAATCAAGCTGTTTTGTTATTTTTAAAAATAAATAAATTCCACCTGTTTTTTTAAATAAATGTTTAAAAGCTACATTACGGAAGGAGTAACAGCATGAATTATTTTGCAGGTATTGGTTTTCTTTCCTTAATATAAAATGCACTGCAATTTTGAGTATCAAACTAATCAGGATCTGTCCATCTTATAAAAACTTTAAATGAAACGGTACGTTTGCCTAAATCTGAGATCATAAATTGATCAAAACTGACTATTGATAATCATAATAAAAAAAATCATAAACTTTCTTACAGTAATACAATAATAGCTATAGGTTATAATGCTGTTTTTCGCCAAACAGTAAACTTTCTTTTTATTTGCAGAAGTTGCAATAAGTTTCAGAGTCAGTTCCTTCCAAGCACGTGTCGTCTTTCAGATCGGAAGTGTGTTAGTCGTGTGTATTCATATGCATTGATCCTCCTCACACCTGCTCAGATGCGGTTTGCGGAGGAGCAGGTCCTTCACAGAGATCTAAAGGAGAAGCTCACATCGAGTGAACAGGAAATGCTGATGAATTCTCCCTCATCATAAAGTCTTAAAATGTAATGAGTAACTTGCAGATCTAATCAGAGAATTCTTTCCGACTATTAACTGTTAAATAACTATTGATCAACTGTTAATAAAACTGCATATTTCAACAGGACACTAGTCAAATATTCAAAGATTTAAATTTCTTCAAAGGTCATAGAGACTTTTAATGATGACTGGCTGCATTGACCTGTGTTCACAATATATTGATAAAAATACTTTCACGATGTCATCTTCACATCTGAGTCGTTTCAACCATTTCTTAACAACTCGTGTATAATATTTTCGTACTTTAATTAACGACTGCAGCTAATGAGTTACAGCCCATGTACAGGACTGCGTTCAAACACATTTCTGTTTCATATGTCTCCATCTAGTGGCAATAAGCAGCATCAGACTCTAAGTTGCTCTTCAAGTTGCTCAGCACAATATTTGAAATGAAGTAAATAGCCTGTTTTGACACATTGAGTACCGTCCATAACCATCAAATGTCATTTCTTCCACATCTTCAGTGCCAGTGAATGTTCTCTGTCTAAAGCTGTCAATGTTGCTATTAACATCTGACCTGACCAACCTATGCCCTCTAATGGAAAATAAATGTTATATAATAGATAGACAAGATTTAGTCCCTAATGCTTCACAAAAATAACGACAGATTACTTGATTGTGATTTGTGAAGTACTACAATCAGTAAACCTAAGAACCCCGTCTGTAATGAAGAAAGCCTTGGGATATATATATGCACGGTGAAATATCTCTCCCTGACAAATCAGCTTCCTGGTATGACAGACATTAACTGCCATTAAGTCAGAAACTAGTGATTTCTGGAAGTTATTTTGAATGCCTCTGTGTTGTAATAAGTGACTCGCCTGTGTTGAATGAGAAAGTTAATTTCTTTGGATTAGATATTCATTAATGGAATAGTTTACCCAAAAATAATGTCTGGTGCCATTTTTTTTTTTTTTTTTTTTTTTTTTTCAAATCCATAGACTTTCTTTATTCATGTAAAAAAAAAAAGTAGGCTGCATAAAAAAAAGAGTACCTTTTTTTTTTGGGTGAACTATTCCTCTAAGCATTGAATAATTCATATTTAGTAAAAACTGATTGGTGGTGTTGAAGAGGTTTCCAGGCAGAGCCTAATAAACACTCTTTTTACACGCAGACACCCATTCGTAGGGTGCTGGGAGGTGTTCTGTGAAAGTAAGTTCTGTGCACGACATCGAGTGTGTTTTCTACTGTTTATTTCTGGAAAAGAGACAGCAGAGGTGTGAATCGAGGTGCTTTTTCCACCCGTTGTAATCATCATGACCTCACAGGCAGAGTCAGCACTGAAAACATACTCAAATGGCATGAACAACGTCAGCGGTCCCGTACACAGCATCACTGAAACAGACAAAAATGTTTGAGGTTCTGCTTCAGAGTCCAGCTAACAGAGCTTGAAGAGGGTGAGGTGTTGTTTAGTCATGGGTTACAGTGTCGGCTCTATTAATTTAGCCATGAGATTGGAATATGATTAATATTGCCCCCAGGTGAGTGTGAGCTCAGTGAACCGTTACACTTTTTCCTCCTTACTCCACATGACTACCGGATCATGACTACAGTTTTACTAAAACTTCTTGACATTTGGGACATTTAAGCTGCCAATAAAGGGGTCATTTAGTATTATTTCACAATGTTCCTTGAGGACCACTAATGTAATATATGTACTTATATATATATAAGGTTTTTACATCCTAATTTAGAAATAGTTGGCCATATTCTGTCTTGTTTTTGACTGTTTGGTTTGAAAACTTCTTTTAAAGGGATGTGTCTCCTTTAAGACTTCAACATGAATGCATTAAACAGTTGTTGAACTGTTGAAATATGATTACGATAACAGTTGCTGAGATGAACTAATGTAAAGTGTGGATTTAATTGTTTGTTTGAACACTGTTTTTTGCAGCATTGAGCAAGGCATGGCCAAAGTTTTGCTCAGTGTAAGCTCACATACATTCACCAATTCTCTCGTCGTAACCAACAAAGTGTAGAAATGATGTAAAAGTGAGATTTCTTATGCAGTGTAGACCGTTTCAGAGATTTGAACAGAACAGAGCAGAACTTGTGCTGAACTATAGTGATAAACAGCTCCAGCGATTATAAAGCGAGCATTCTTTGACAGTTTTTTGTATATAATCACAATTTAAATATCAGTTGTTTTTAATGCTACTAAAAGGAACATGTGAATATGAGTCGATGTTCAGTTGATGGCTTGATTTTGCCGATGCATAAACAGAAATAAACAATTTTGAGATTGAACAGCGGGCTACATAAATCTTTAGATATCAAAACAGTCATATATCACAGATTAAGCTTTAGAATGAACATTACTGACATGATCAGGCACTTTATTGAAAATAAATGGCCAAATGTTAGAATCCTTCAAGCAGTCTTGAAACGTGTTTTTATGGCACAATGACCTCTTGTCAAAAGATCAAGGGAATTTAGATTTCTCGATTCATGCCTGTTTAAACAGAGCTACTTCTGAGCTACTGTAGACATAAATGAGCACATTACATTAGTTAATGTAAAACCATAAGGTAGGTGGAAGGTGAATATAAAACACTGAGGCATAACTAGCTGTTTCTTCAACAGGAACCTTTATGTCCCAGCTAAAACCTTTTTCTTTCATAATTTTATGTAATTAATATTTTATATTTTATAATATTTGTTATTAAATATACATTAATTATTAACTGAAATAAAAATTCACTGATGTAATTTCTACCATAACTAACATTTTTTTTTTGTCAGTGTTTAGTAAGTTATTGGATACCATGAAGACAAACAGTGTCAGTAAAGTGCAAAGTTGAGAAAAGGTAGCAATTATTATTGTTTTTAAAATATGCATTATTTCCAATCCATTGGGAATATATTATTATGTGTGAAAATATTATTTAAGTGTGTGTATTTAGGACATGCTAGCTATGAAATAAGCTTCAACAAGGGAAAAGAGACTGCTATTTTAGTCCTAAAAATGTTGAAAAAGTAATTTCTACCACAAAACACAATAAATAATCTCAAGGAAATTACATTTGTCATTTGTTGGTTCAGAAAAATGACAGATTAAAAACAAAAACAAGACCCCTGGACAATAATAAATCAAAAATCTTTTCATATTTCCCCTGGTTTCACGGCTTTTAAATGCACAATCTCTCACCCTCAATCCTTTTTGCCCATCTTTCACTTTTTCTGTGGGTAACAGAGGGACCTTGTGTCAACATCATGGTGTTTTCACGCTCCTATTCTGAGCTCACCGAGACCATTATGTCATGTGGAGAAATGCAAAGTCAAGGTGGTGTCCAGGAGAGTAAGTGCACTGGGTGGGCCACTGGGCCAGACCTCCACATTAGCTGCTCGTCACCCAACCTTCCTCTTTCCAAGTTCTGTTTCACCACCTCATATTGTAGTAGGTCTAAATCTTCAGTCCAGCATTATATGAAACAGAAAATATGGTACAGTTAATGTGGATGTTAAAGGAGATCACTCATAATGAAAAAAAAAAATGTGTAAGCTTTTCTTTCTTCTGTGGAACACTTTTGTGTTTCACTAAAGAAAAAAATTAAATAACATAAGGGTGAGTAATGTGAACTATTTGGTGAACTATTCCTTTAAGGAGAGATAATTTATTGTTCTGCAGAGCAAAGAGTGAAATGGGGACTCCTGTGTGTGTGTGTGTGTGTGTGTGTGTGTGTGTGTGTTGTAATCTGAGGTTTTCTGGTCAGTTTTTCAGCAGCCACATAGTTATTGTATGCAAGTCCTTCCCTTAAAAAGATGGCAGAGTGCAGTATATGCTTCTATATTAGCATATACAGCATATAGTTTTCTTGATGTGTTGCATACTTTTTATTTTACTTTTATTTTAGTTTAGTTAACATTTATTTTATTTCAAGTTTTAGTACATTTTAATAACCCTGCTCTCTTGTGACATCTTATGGTTGAAAAATTAAATTGTAAAAATTTAGCACCTTTAAAAGGGAAATATGTACAGTTCACGGTAGCCATTGACTTCCATAGTAATTTTTTTTTTTTTTTTTTTTGTAATTATAGAAATCAGTGGCTACCATCAAATCTTTGGTTACCCACATCACATTACCCACAATCAAACTTTGAAGATGTGCATGTGGGTATCAAACAGGCGGGGCTCTACAGAGAAATATTTGTTGTTGAACATCAAATTTATATGAGAAAGTACATAAGAAAGTATATTTTATAGTGACAGTAACTGTAATGGAATCTTATAAGAGTCTCTTACATTTACAGGAAAGATAATGACAGTTATGCTGAGTATACACTGCATGATTTTGGGTCAAATTTTCACTCGCTGACAGTTTTCTGGAGATCACAGACGAAAATCTGAGATATATGGTGCTCGTTTGGTGAGTCACAGACCAAAGACGCCATCTGAGAGAAGCACTGATGCAGAATTCAGAAGGTTTTTACATAAAATAGTTAGACGAGTTCTGACGATTCTTTCTGATTTTATGAGACTTTGTTTTGCCAAAACGTTACTGGACAGAACAGCTAAATCAAATCAGACAGAACAGGTTGAATGGAATCAGGAAAAAGGGAAAAAAGTACTAAGTTGCTTTAAAATGTTTTACAATGCTGTTTTTTCTTGTGACTCATAAGGCTGAACTAATAATTTCCCCTAGATGACATGAATACATTCCAGTCTTGTCTCTTCACAGCAGGAATAAAATCTATTTCTTTTCCAAGAGCAGATGAGCAGAGAGCAAAAGCTGTCTCTCTGAAGGACTTAAAACATAAATTCATACGCATCCTGTCTTATATCATGAGCGTCCCATCAATCCACTCAGTCTCACTTTCCTTCACAGCAGGCGGCCGGCCGTGGAGTATATTTCATATTCCTGTTTCATAAGATGCTGACCCACTGCCTGGAACATCTGTCAGTTTAGGCCTATCTCAAGGGACCAGGTCTGTGGCATAGGATGCATGAAGAAATGAAATGTTGCAAGCAGGCAAAAGCATTAAGAGAATGATTTAGTTTTTCAAGGTTGTAGCAATGGAAAGAGCCAGTTGTACAGTAGCAGCTGTTTTAAAATATGAATACTCACTTTCACTTTCCTGGTTCACTGTGGATTCATGCAAGAGATTTGTACATTGGGGTTCTTCTAAGGTAGGGCACTTCAACTCTGTTCTTGGGCCACCGTCATGCAGAGTTTGCTACAATCCCAATCAAGGTCACTTGCCTGTAACTTTATAGTAATTATATGTGTTTGTTTAGAGCTGGAGCTCAACTCTGCAGGACAGTGGCCCTCCAGGGGCCTGTACCATGAAGCTAGTTGAACAAACTCCAATCCAATCAGGCTTTGTTGGTACCACCAACATTCTTTCCCAACTTAGGCTTTGATCCCGAGTTCATGATTAACTATGAAGCATGTGCAATTAAAATGTGACATCAGCAAATGCAATTCACTTCTCACAAGAGATTCAGTGTTAACTTTTCACTTCTGGTGAAGATTAAGAGATTGTTATGAAAAATGCATTTACAGATTTTCACAAGGGAAGGTGACTAAAATAAAATAAAATGAAGCAAGCTTAGTAATGTTTTATAAATTGATTTTAAAGCTTATTTATGTTACATGTTATCTGTATACACAAGTTAAACTAAAATCATATTAATTGTAAAATTATAGTTGTGTAATGATGTGTTAAGGGTATGGCACAATACATTAAACAATATAAAATAACCACATTAGTTTAGGGATCAATTATCATTATTAACTAGTTGCTTATTAGTATGCATATTACTAACTACCGGCTGTTTATTAGAATTTATAAAGCACATATTAATGCCTTATTCTGCGTGATTATATTCTACACCTCTTAATCCAACCCATACCTAATCTTAACAACTAATTTACTAACTATTAATCAAATTAGGAGTTTACTGAGGAAAATAAAATAAAATGTTACTTAATAGTGAGAATTGGACCTTAAAATAAATTTGACCAAATGATTATAGCCTACTAAATTATCACTGAAAGCTTTGAGATTTTGTCTTTAAAACTCTTTTACTGTAAATTGACCTTTAATTTGGAGCAAAAGAACCTGAAGGAGTGATTTTGTTGCATCAGAGGTGTCACATTGCTTACAGCTGGTCAAATTTCGGTTCGAGATCTGTTACCCAGAACAAAAACTGCCCCGGAGCAGGTTAGCCTATGCAGGTGAGCGCAAGTTACTATGGCACTGAACACTGGTAAAAGCAGAGCCACTTTCATGGTGCCAAAACCCATGGTTGGCACAAACTAAACTGAAGCCTACTTTGTTATAGCCACCTAAATTGGCTTCATGGTATAGGCCTCGGGACCAGAGCTGAAGAGCCTCATTCTAAGAAGATAGAGGGTTGAAAATTAAAACCACTAGAGGTCAGTATTGTTTGAATATTTGGTTGACTTGAACTCATAGCTGTGTGTAATCTGTGTAATTTTGAAATATTTAATAATATGCAGGGACAACTACAACTCGTCTGTATGTTGTTTCATCTGTATATGGCTACCAAAAACATAAAAACATAGCATCCCCATCATTTTGGCACAGGAATATTGCCTCAACCACTGGCATAAATTTGGGACGGGAGTATGTTTGTCCAACCAAAAGCAAATAGGGGTGTGTTAAGGAAACCTAACTTACAGCAATTCCCATTTTTAAAATTTGTATACAAGTGTTTTAGTTGCAAAGAAATTACACACCTAACACCTGTTTAATTTATAGCTTCAACAATATGTAATAAAAAAACTGATTAATAATTACAGAGACAAATAAACAATAATATTCAGAGCCAAGAACATGCATCAGCAGAAACATTAATGCATGCTGACACTTAAAAGCCTGTAAAGAAGCACAATATTCTAATAACAAATGTTACAAATCATCATTCCAAATGTGATAAGTTTAGCTAGGCATTGTTAAATGCAGCATAAAAACGTGCAGCTTTTGCAATCAAAATGTCACATTTTTCATGACTCACTGAATTTCTGAGAGCTTTCTGAATTCCAGAGGAGAATGTTAGGACAGAGCACAATGAAATACCTGTAGCAGTCAGTCCTTCTCAGGTGTTCTATCTGTCTTGCTCTTGTCACTCCTACACTGTATAAGGAGAAAAATGAGGAGCTTATAAGGAATAGATGAGAAAATAACTTTATTTGCTGTGTAGTTTTTCATAGAGAACCCACAAATTTGGAAGGGAGTTCTTGCAGTTGTTGTAGCATGTGTTTTGTAAAGGCTAATGTACATCCAGCCGATTATGTACATTCACAGAATAAACCCAGACCTGAAGTAGTTTATTTTATGTTGTGTTAACAAACGGCTGGATGTACATTATCCCGCTTATTACAAGGCTACTTGGCTCATAAGTAAACAATCTGACACAAAATATTGATTTTAGTTAAAAATTTTTATAAGCTCTTTAAACACAAAATTTATTTGAGAAGAAAGTCAAAATATTACCATAGGCCTGCCATTAATACTGCAGTCCTCCGGTTTCATTTTACTGTAAATATAGTCGATAATAGAAGCGCAAGATGACAGCAGTTGCACTCAAATAAAATGAGCAAGAGCACAGCGGCGGTGGGATAAGAGAGACGTTGATGTTTAAAGATGCGTCGACCTCAAATACACAGAGCAGTGTGTTATTCTGCGTTGCTATTGAACCAGTGTTGGGGAAAGTTGTGTTATTCTGCGTTGCTATACAATATTGTGTTGCTTTATAATATTGTATGTATTTGCGTTACTGTTTATGGAAAGCAAAGTGTTACATTATTTTTGGGTAATTTTTTCTCATCTGGGCTGAGCTTGTTTGGTTGTTTTTTATTATAAAATATTCTGTTTTTGGCAAATGTAAAAGCCCTTTTATTCCCTCAGGCTTAAGGAATTGAAAAAGTAACTCAGATATTTTCTTGTTAATTAAAAAGCAATGCGTTACTTTACAGTTACTTGCAAAAAGTAATCTGATTATGTAGCTTGGGTTATCTCCAACACTCAGAATAATAACATACCTCAGAATGTCACGACCAATCAGAATCAAGTATTCCAGAGAGCCGTGTAATAAAATTTGATAAATAAGGCCAATGGTCAAAAATTTTCTGAAGAAAATTTGAGTGGTGGGAGATCAGTTTGACCCCTTAAACAAGCTGCATCCAGCTTGAACCAGCCAGACAGCCAGAATGGGTGAAACATGTTCCCACCACTTTTTGGCAAACTGAAATACATTTGCGCCAAACTTGTTCGGTGGTTAAACGGTCGGCTGGTTTATTGGTAGGTCTGGTTTATCATTTTATATGTTTTGAGTGAGTTTTTATGATTAAAGTTTTATTTTATAAGCAAGATTTATGTGTATCTGTTTGCTATGACAACTTCATACTCTTGGTGCTACACAAAGCTGATTGCGCTGCACTTATTTTATTTGTAGAGTTTAGACACATTTGCTTTACATGCTCACTATTGCATTATACTTCTAGCATTTCTTGTTGAAAGAGCCAGGTCTGGTCAAGTTTTGTGGTATGTAGCACACACAGTCTGGCATTCAGAGAATGATGTTCAAACTATTGACTATCATGGTCAACACAGTGGGAAAATGTGGAAAGAGGAACATGTGTAGCAGTAGGACAGCATCTGACAAATACTTTTTCTATTATTCATTTGTATTCGTTATGAATTTTGGAGTGCGATTTCTTCAAGACTGACTGCAGTACTAAACCTATCTTGCGGCAAATATTAATCTTTGTTTATTCATTGCATCCACCTTTTGAAACAAGAGGTGAAACATGACATCTGACTGTGTCTTAATTATTCCAGACATCAGCATCATTACAGCCATGTCCAACTGCGTCAACTTTATTCCACGCAATCATTACGTAGCTGAAATCAGTCGGGTGGATGTCACGGCCCTCCCTTTGATGAACTGCTTATCTGCCCCAGGCCTTTGAAAAATGGGCTCTTCCCTGGAAAGCGCTTGCCCACTGCTGTCACTTTGTCAATCTGAGAGTCTGAAGAGACAGTAAGGGGAAGGAAAGGGCTTTTGTGCTGAAGGTAGTGCCTTCTTTGATTATCACGGACGGTGAGCTTTTATCAGCTATCAAGTTTGATAAACCAAGACAAAGCACTAAGAATCATGTTCTGTAAGGTTAACTGCAGGACAAAGTAGGCAAATCCCAAAAAAACTTGGTTGAGCTACCACATAATTCACTAAATGGAGGAAGGAGTGAATGAAAATGAGATGAAATTTATGGCAGAAGGTGGAGTACAGAGGTCTGGTGAATAGTTTTGTGGTATGTAGCACACATATTCTGGCGGAGAATGATGTCTAAACTACTGGCTGTCTTGGACAACTCAGTGGGAATATGAGGGAAAGAGAAACATGTTTAGCAGTAGGATAATCCAGCATCAGTGCACCAGAAGTTTTATAGGTTTGTGCCTGCTGCAACACAACTTTACAATTCACAATGTAATGCAATGGCATAAGCCATGCAATTTAATTTAAATGCTGTTATATCTGTGAATGAATCTGCATTTTTGAGCAATTTGAAAATGAACAGTAAATGAAAACGAGGGAAAATGTTAGATCTGCTCTGTGTCGTGTGCAGAATACTTATCCATCCTCTTTGGAGTCTCTTGAACATACATGAAGTTTAATAAAAATATCAAGACCTGGTTCGTTCTTGAAGGACTTAAAGTGTTGTTGTTTCTGCAAATTTAAAGATTCACTTCC
This sequence comes from Cyprinus carpio, assembly GCF_018340385.1. Lineage (NCBI taxonomy): Eukaryota > Metazoa > Chordata > Actinopteri > Cypriniformes > Cyprinidae > Cyprinus > Cyprinus carpio. The sequence continues at coordinate 4,004,781 of NC_056573.1, forward strand.
CCAGAATTATGGCACAAAATTAACACCATACGTGTTTTTAAAATCTGAACACTAGACATCATATACTTGTTGAATTTGTAAATAGTTACAGAGGAAAAACTGGGCATCATACAATAAACAACAGAGGATCACACACACACACACACACACACACACACACACACACACACACACACACACACACACACACACACACACAGACTTTCAAGTCATTCTGAACACACCAAACTCAGAAACACATGCCTTTTTGCTAGGAGATGCATGAAAAATTAAAACAATATGTGCTCTAACAATATGAGTCTGTGACCTTCATGCACTATGTGATTTTCTATGAAATCTGTCAACTCAGATCTGCAGACTGGCTCTGACTTTCGACAACTAGTATCAACTTGTCCAGACTGTAACATAGTCTGACCTGGACACAGGGTCAGTGTAAGAATTGAACTCTTTTTGGGGTACTAATTTCAAAAGGATCAAGTCACTGGGATGAATCAAAATCCTCAATTTGCAAGCACGTATTTATATACAGTTATACTTTACATTAATATTGTAGACCTGGACATTAATACCTCCCTCTGCAACTGGATTATGGACTTTCTGACCAACAGACCTCAGCATGTTAGGTCAGGCCACACCTACTCCACCACAATCACACTCAACACCGGCGTACCACAGGGCTGTGTGCTGAGCCCATTCCACTTCTCCCTCTACACCCACGACTGCAAGCCTGTGCACGGATCCAACTCCATAATTAAGTTTGCAGACGACACCACGGTGATTGGCCTCATCAGAGACAACGATGAGACTGCCTACAGGGAGGAGGTATAGCACCTGGCCTCATAGTGCGCTGACAACAACCTGCTCCTTAACACCAGCAAGACAAAGGAGCTCATTGTGGACTTCAGGAAGATAAAGGAAGCACGTATGACCCCATCCACATTAACGGGATGGTTGATGAACGTGTCTCCAGCTTCAAGTTCCTGGGAACCACCATCTCGGATGACCTGTCCTGGACCACAAACACCTCCAGCCTGGTCAAGAAGGCTCACCAGTGCCTCTTCTTCCTCAGGACACTGAAGAAGAAACAGCTGTCTTCAGCCATCCTGTTGAACTTTTACCGGTGTGTAATCGAGAACATCCAGTTGTATGACCAGTTGTATCACAGTCTGATATGGGAACTGGTCAGTTGCTGACCGCAAGGCACTGCAGAGGGTGGTGAAAACTGCCCAACGCATCACAGGGACAACACTTCCTGCTATTGAGGACATCCAGAGAAAACGCTGTCTACATCGAGCTCGCAGCATTCTTAAGGACTCCTCTCACCCTGACCATAGACTGTTTAACCTCCTGCCCTCCATAAGGTGGTTCAGGAGCCTCCGGACAAGGACAAGCAGACTCAGGAACAGCTTTTTCCATACAGCTGTCTCCTTACTGAATTCTGCCCTCTGACGCCAATCTGTATATCATGCTGATAGTATTTAAAAATCTGTAAATTATTTCCATAGTACTGCCTTATCTGTATATTTATTGTACATTTGTAACATATTGTAGACACTGTATATCCTGTACTTACTGCTTATTGTACTTCTGGTTAGATGCTAACTGCATTTCGTTGCCTTGTACCTTACATGTGCAATGACAATAAAGTTGAATTTAATGTAATCTAATCTAATAGAAAAGAATAAGCTGCATGCACAAATTATACAAAACATATTTGCTCAAAGGAATCTCTACATTGAAAAAATTGCATCAAAATTTGTGCTTTGATTTAAGACCCAACATGGTCAATGGTCAAATTTACACTGCCACCTAACTGACCTCTCTGCTTTCAACATTTTTACACTACATGCAATCAGCTTCTTTTTTTGTGATGTTGGGGTTGATTGCTATGGTACTGTGTTTCCCTCCGGGCCAGCAGCCATGGAATCTAAGCCCCAGGAATCTTTTTCCTTTATAATGTTTAACTAAAAAAACTAGGTTGTATTGTGAGGACAAGGAGTCTACAGAGAAAGCCTTAAGGAGATGGACATGCACCTACATGTCATTACATATTAGCAGAGGAATTTCACAACAATTAGAGACAAAATGTGCATTAACAGTAGCTGACTGATATTTAGAAGACTAACAGACAGGGTCTTTCCATTATGACAGACAAACTTTGCAGCTCTGATATGCACTAATCATGCCATGCAATAAAATCCATTAATGCACACTGTACAAACAGCAGTCTATGGTTTCTGTGTAAGCTGTATTCTGCCTGCACATTCCTTAGACACCTTGAATGAGGGGCTCCTCTGGACCAGATCTATCAGTTGAGGAAATGATGCTTAAAAAGAATTCTTTACATTCTCTTTTCATGCCTGTTGTCTTTCACCAATCGTTTTCATGAGCATACAGTATGCTAGCTAAATATGATGCATAAAGAGAATAGCATTGGTATGTCTGAGGAGCCATCAAGGAATTCTGCAGCACAGAGTATTGAAGAGCTCGGGTTTAACAGCTTGACACATGCACACAGTTTTTACTTTAAACATGGCGAATTTCGTAAAAGAACGAAGAAATGAAAGCATATCAAGCCTGATTTATTTAATCTTACTGGACTTAATTAACTGGTTCACATTATTCTAGGGAAAATATTTACAAATTTTGATCAAAATGTAATCACTTGCTCCAATTCTAATGATTTTTTTCTTTTGGCCTTAATCTTTTACTAAAATTAAAATCAGTTGTTTTAAATGCTGCAAGTCACTGCAAACATTCATTTTAAGGTGCGTTTAACATATGTGATACTGGACCACAAACCAGTCTTAAATGTCAATTTTTTCAAAATTGAGATTTATACATAATCTGAAAGCTGAATAAATAAGCTTTCCATTGATGTATGGTTTGCTAGGATAGGAGGGGGCAAAAAAATCTAAATACGGAGAAAATCATCTTCAAAGTTGAAATGAAGTTCTTACCAATGCATATTACTAATTACTAAAACATAAGTTTAGATATATTTACAGTAGAAAATGTACAAAATATCTTCATGGAACATAATATTTAATTAATATCCTAATGACTTTTGGCATAAAAAAAAAATCTATAATTTTGACCCATACAATGTATTTTTGGCTGTTGCTACAAATATACCCCTGCAACATAAGACTGGTTTTGTGGTCCAGGGTCACATATGTTATTAATGTGTTATTACATTAGTGTTTTTAAATATTAACTTTAAGTTGGTGTTAGATAATAGTAAAAGTAAGCTGAATGTATAAATATAAGAAATGAGCATGTACAAGTAAGTATCCACTCTCAATACATCCAGTATTGGTTGATACTTAAACTTAGAAAAGGGTAATATTGGCCCATAACCAACATGCTACATACTGTATATATTGTGCATCTCTTTTAAATGCATATAATCGAAGTAAATTAGGTAGTGAATGCCATTGCATGTTGACTTTAAATGAAATTTCTTAGCCACTGGCAGCATTGAACATAATTGCTGTTTCTCAACCAACCAGAAGTTGACATGTTGGACCACTGAAACAACCAACCATTTTACTTCTGTAATATGACGTGCTTCAAAGTGAAACTGGATATTCGATGAGAAAAAAACACGTCGGGCGAAACGTGATTTTATCCATCTGGAATTGATTGGATCATGAAAAGTGGTCTCTAAATGACAGGAGGCTGGAGTTGAAAAATAAGAGAGCTTGATGACATCAGCCAAAAAAGAAAGTCATTTTAGAGCCAAAGCAAGATGTTACATTTTGATTAAATATTACAGAGACAAACTTCTTCTTTGGAATGGCTTTGCACTGATGAGAGAGTAAATATGTGTGGTTAAAGGCTCTTGTATATGTCAGGGTGTAGTGAAGGTTGTACCCTCAGATGGTTTAGAGAAAACTAACTCTAGAAGGTGACTCCGCAGTTGTCTGAGGTGCAAGACCTGAGACAGTCCCGCTCCACAGATGCAGTGTCAGCCTCCCCATCCCAAACCACTAATGATGCCTAAAAATCCTGAAAATACCACAAGGGCCCTGAAAAGGTTGGCAGGGGAGTCTGACTGTAATGCTTTAATGTTAACTGGATGGAATCTACATCCTAAACACACAGACATATTCACTACACAAGGAAAATATTTTATGAGAAGAGCCCCACAACCCAGTTCCCAGCCTAATTGTCCTCACCTTTACTTACTGCATGCATGGTATTCACAAGAGTTAGATAGGTGGCAGGAAGCTTACACTGATTTATTTTGTTATAGGGTCTTTGCGTATGCAAACACAGAAAGAAGCCATAATGTTGAGCTTTACACGAGTCTACATGCTGTGTGTAAACAGATTTGTACAGTACATCATCATAAATTAAGAAATAGTTATGTTGAAGAGCTGTTTTATTTGCAATAATTAAATCAAAGTTAAAAAAAACTTGGAACACCTTGAATACAATATTCGTTGCTTTGTATAACAGGAAATTCTAAAATAGAAATTCTGAAATAGTACTTTTTTGAACAACTTAGTCCAACATAGTTTTGTTTTCGTTTATGACTTTGCAAAAATAATTTTTAATAGTGTAAGAACGGATGTGCAAATGCTATTAAAAATATTTTATATTAAGAAAAAGTGGTATCTCAGTTAACGCATAGAATTATGACAACAAATTCTGAATGGGCATGCACATTTTATTATTTTTTTTTCTTACTAAAATCACAAAACATTTCATTAAAGGGTAACTGAAGGACAGTTTTCTTATGTTTTCTTAAATGTTACATTAGCATAATAAATCATTTTAAGTGGGTGCTCAAAATGAGATTTCAACTTTTCACTGGTGATTACTCCTGTGCATTTGCTCAACATATGTTCAGGCACATCTGATCTGGAAAAACACAAGTATAAATCCATGGACATGGATGCACTGTGTGTGAAGGAGTGAATTTGTCTTACACACCTACCTAACCATAAAAGCCTGGAAGGCAACAGGCATGATTATTCACTAACCATGACATGGCTTTACACATCAGTGCAAATGGCCTGTCAATCATCTTCTTCAGCTGTCTTCTTTTTTTTTTTGTGTAAATCTCCATGCATACCTAAAGGAAACATAAACATGTATGTCTCTATGAGCTAATTCTTTCCATTAAATTCCACTCATTGAAACTGGTGAAAACATATATTGCAAACTAATGTGTGAAAAGTAAAGTTTTGCTACTGTCCTCTTAATATTATTTTATTAAATGGTCTTTTTATACCATGCACTAACTTCATCAAAAACCAACTGTTTGTACAGCTGTTTTCCATTACTTTAATTGTTTTTAAACTCTTACAAACCTACGAACAGTGCAGTGTGGTATTGTGATGGTTCTTAATTTTTTTTTTTTATCTAACAGTTTTGATTAATTGCACTGTGCATAGCTATAAAGCAAGTCTATTACAGTACAAATCACATAGTAATAATCCAGGATAATACAATGGATTTCTTAACGCACTATTAGCAGAATTAAAACAATAACACCCCTAACCATTCATTGGAACTAAGTTATAATATCTTTTCTAGAATTAAAACTCCTAAATTTCAGAATCGTCATACATTTTAATGTCTTGTCATAAATGCGTCTACAGAAGAATAAGTAAGCTACTATGAAAAAACATGACAGGGTATTAAACGTGTGCGCATGTCCTGAAAAGTAAATCTAAAACATTTTGGGGTAGGGTTGGTTGAGTGGGGTATGAGTGGAACAAATGAATGAAACACATTTGTCCGTGTTTCACTCTGTCTCTAATCACGGTTGCGCAAAGTGCTTGAGAAACAGTGGCTGCATCTGAAAACTGAAAAATGCTGCCTTCGGAGGATGCATTCCAAGGTTGGAAGGCATCAAGGCACGTCCGAATTCAGTTCCTGTCTCCTGAGATGCCTTCATCTGTGACAGTTAATCCAAAAAATAAAGATGGCGTCTGAAAGTTGCGGTCAGTGGTCAGTTTGTGAGTAAATGTATGTTTTTGATCAACGTTTTCCACTTTTTTTTATTTCGTTTCTTCTAGCGAGAACTTTTAATGTCATTTCTAGCTAGATTTTTATTTTTTATTAACAAAGCTCTCTATATTTTGCTGTAGATCATTAAACCGTCCATTTAGCCTAGTTATCACCAAAGCTCTCTATATTTTGCTGTAGATCGTGGAAAAAACACTGCCTGCAAAGTCATTGCCTGATACGGCAGGGAGGCAGCAAGTCATCTGCCTAAGTTTTTGGATGCAGCCAGTGTATCTTCCACAGCTATCTACACATTCAACTAATTTTTTTAGTCTCGAGCAAGACATTCACGACATTCATGTTACATGATTTGACTAATTTTTATGTAGAAAGGGTCCATATTACAAATAATGATAATAACAATTTCATAACTGCTGGCCAAATTCAAAAAATAAAATAAAACAAAAATTAAATCATATTTGAGAGCAAGTGGGCTCCCTGGTGTTTCGGGGGCCATACGCAGCTTGCGCATTTTGCGTATAGCTATATTTTGCTGTAGATCATTAAACCGTGCAGAGTATCGGCTCTGCACTGGCTGATCAAATGACATCAAGTTGATTTTGGACATTGGTGGGAAATTTAGATGCATCATCCATTTTTTTTTTTTATTACAGTCTTTGGTCTCGACAGTAACATATGGCACAGATTTTGTTGTATATCTTTGAATGTGTGCTTATTAAAACAACAAACATTGTTTAAGCAGGTTTGGACTCTGAAATGACTTAATGAAACAGACTTGTTTAGAACATGCTTGATGATGCATTTAGTGTGAATCTCTGGTTAAAGTGCTTTCATTCAAAAGGTTGTGAGAGATGATGGTGGTCTTTCCAAGCAGCACAACACGGTCTGCTGTCCAGGCCTGTGCTTGAATTTAAGGTAGGTGGTTGGTTAGGATAAATGGCTCTTTCCAGTGCAATTGATGGGATTCGGGAATTCATTATAACAGGTGTTTGGAGGGGAGGGGTTGATAAATGAGGGGGATTTATGTCGTCAGATGAAAAAGAGACCTAGGCTTAAAGGAATTATGGAATCTTTCCATTTAGTCTTTTACAAATCCAGTTCTTTAATTTGTGAGGTCGAACTCCCCATCATCTGGTGTCAACAAAGCAGACGTCATTGCCTCGTGGTTGCTCAGGTAGATCCTCAGTAATGCCATTTCACCCTGTGCATGTGTCACGATCCAGCAGAACATGCAGCTTGGCAAACAGAAACTTGGCAAAAGGTTCCAGTAGCCCACCTGTTGCTACTGTGATCCTTGTGATGAAAAGGTCCATATTGTTGCCACATTCAAGGGCTGTCATTTCAAGCATGTCAATGGCTTCTTCCAGGTGTACCCAAGAGTGAGCTGGAACCAGCCCAACAGATCTCACTAACAATCTGCTGCCAAAACAAAGATGTGTAAGTAGTAATGATGTCAATATTTGTGTTTCATCTGTGCTATTTATGTTATGTTAATGACACATCATTCTTTGCATGTCAATAACTGCTATATTCTTGAAGGCAGAGCAGATTAGCTCTATAATGTGGTGTATGTTGTCTTCACTGCTCATCAATAAAAAGCATTCAAACAAAAATGTACAACCTTTTATCCTCTGCTCTCGCCAAAACAAATCCCTCATCTTGATTTATAACTTCCAATAACTAATTTTTCTCTAGATCTTGCGAAACTAGTAAGGATAGAACAAAAATAATTGGTCTGTAATAGCTCACTGCCATTGAACTTGTGTCAGTATGTCCTCTCAGAAATATATAAAAGAAATCACGACACTGCTGGACAAGTGTTGAAAGGATAGTTCACCCAAATGAAAATTCACTCACTCCCATGTTGTTCCAAACCTGGATGAGTTTCTTTCTTCTGTCGAACATAAAATAAGATATTTTGAAAAATGTTTCTGGTCCCCACTGAGTTCCATAGTGTGGGGGGAAATACTGTGGAAGTCACTGGGGACCAGCAACATTTTTTAAAATATCTTCTTTTGTGTTCAACAGAAGAAGGAAACTCATACAGGATTGGAACAACTTGAGAAAAAAAGACGATGGCAGAATTTACGTTTTTGGGTGAGCTATCCCTTTAACATAATGGAACATAAATAATGGGAAACATATTTGTGATATTAAAAAAGTTTTGAGAATATGCAGTAAATAAGAAAACCGGTATAACCTACTTATTCCATTTCAGAAGTATCACCGTTATTATTGCACATGCTTAGACACAATCTATTAGCCTTTCCTATTTCAGCAAACGTAAATAATTAAGCCAGACTTTCAAAATCCAGCTGCTCAGTCAGTCCCCCCGACTCTCTCTCTCTCTCTCTCTCTCTCTCTCTCTCTCTCTCTCTCTCTCTCTCTCTCTCTCTCTCTCTCTCTTCTGTTCTAAGTGATTGGGAGGGGGGAGTAAATTTCTCTCAAGCAGGGATTTTACACAGCAACTCAGGACGAACGAAATGAGCTGCCCCAGAGCCGCTACAAAATGCTGGATGGACACCTTCTCCTGGGATGGTTATCATTTACCATTATAGTGCATCTAATCAGCTTGCCTGGACCGAGCACAGCTTACTTCGGGTAGGCAGAGGAACTCTTCCTCGATCTTTAAATGCTCTTTAAGTTTGTAATGCATAGACTAAAGATAGATATGCAATTATGAATCAAAAATCATAAAAAAGACCACGCGATCTAGGAAACGTTATGGAAACTTCTCTTTCCATAACAACCTGTGGAGCTGCGATTCAGTGTGAGGGATGTTCTCATTAAAGCAACATGTTTGCGCGAAGTCTCCGGTTAATAACTTATTTACAAGTTCAGCAAATGTGCTCTTATTTATCAGTGCATATCGGGACATTCATCAATGTCTTAATTCAATTACGTGTTTTGAACGGCAGGTAGCTACTAGCCGGTCAGGTTCGTCTTTCTCATAGATGCTCGTAGAAGAAAGAAAACAGACACGAGCAGCTCTTAACAGCTGTTAACAATAAAAGCTACGGAGATCTCTAACCTGATGGCCAAAACGTTTGTTCAGATCGCAGATAATATTTCTTCATCCAGCATAAACACTCGTTTTGGCACCCCCATTGCTTGCTCATAGGAGTTTAATAAGTTCAAGAATGTGTGTTGAATTTACAGTTCCCCCTATAAACATTCCCGTAGCATAATTTTAATTGAGGTAATTGTGATACCGCGGGAACGCCTTTGGAATATTTTCCTCCATGACGCGTGCATTTCTGCTTATTGATATTCTTCCATTACGCGCCTTCATGTTTCGAGAAACATGTGTTTAACTTTTAATCATCGTCTTTAAATCATTGTCACTTGGATCAACAAGTTTGAAACCAAATTTGGAGGGTAAAAGTGAAGAGGTTGACTGGTATGAAAGTCTTTTATATACAGATACAGAAGTGTTATAATGACAATTCTGATCTAAATTACTACATACAATCCGAAAGTATTGGACATCATCCACGGACAGGTGTGCGTTTGAAACTGTCCTAGAGTTCTACCCCAGAATTTGCAGTGATGTTCAAGATAGAAAAGTTTCACCTTTTAAGAGTGTTTTGAGGTTTTTGCTGTGTTTTCTGTGGTGGTGGATTATTTTTTGTTAGGTGTTGTGAGGAGGGGATGTTGTTGTTGGTGATAATGGGGGGGGGGGGGGGTGGTTGCTTCAGGCCCCATTGAACATTATGAAGCAGTAAACCGGTTTGTTGGGCTGCAGTGGTTGTAGACTGGGTCTAAGCCTATTCTACCCCCTCTTAGGAAGTCAATAAATTTAATAAATGCTGGCCTGCGTTCGCATGGGTGGGACAGTACTTCACATAAAGATTTATAGTCTCCATTATTTGATCTGAAAGATTGTTATCAATTGGAGTTAGCCTCTTAAGAATATTTTCCCCTTGTTTTTTTGGCACATTTAATGGAAAACGATAAGCTACAATGTTTGATAATGAGCAGATATGCAGTGTCAAGTGGCTATGTCTAATAAATGTCTGGATATTTTTAACATTCAATTTGTCATGCGTATGTGAGGCTAACTAGCCATTGTTTAGAGGTGCTCAAACTTTGCCAGTTTCAGCACTTTGTCTACTTTGACGGAAACCGCTTCCATGTTATCGGGCCATGGAAACAAACTATAGGAAACTCATTAGTGATATATTTCACTGTGGCATTATGGATGTTCTTTCTTATCTCACACAATGAGTGTTCATTTTGAACGCTGATATGGGTAAGACTTTTTGTTGAACTCTACAGTCAAGGGGCTACTTTTCAAGACAAGGACACAATCACAAATCAAACAAGTCATTTCAACCTTGTGCAAGCAACAGCATGAAACTATTACCTTCTGACATGTTGTCACACTTGCTTCCACTAACATGCAAATAAATACCTTCCATGAGGCGAATGCATCTTCTGGCCACTGATTTACTTAAATAGAGGGTCAATGTTGCATACCCAATTTCCCCAGTGCGGTGAAGCGTATGTGAAACCTAAACACAGTCTCTGTTTGACCTCAGTCTGTGTCTCCGAGGGTTGGGTGGGATTCCTTGCCTAGTTGAGCCGCTGCTGAAATTGTCATCCTGGCCACAAGAATGCAAAGCCTTAGTTTTTACCACCCGTCCCCTCCAGCCTGTAGCGGCAGGTGCCCAGTGTTGAGTCTCATTCAACAGCAGTCTCAAGGAGACCAGGTTTGGTTAGTTTGGGGACAGAATGGTGGTAGAACAATACAGCAATATGGAGGCTGCACACTTTTTGTCTAGGTGTAGAGCTCACCTCAAACAGCCTGAGGGACGAAAGGGGAAGAGGTTACATGCTGGGAAGACATGGGGAAAATAAGCCCTGAATATCCATGGAATGAGATTCTTTTGTACCTGGCTTTGACAAGTTTATGCAGATCTCCTGAGGAAGCCAGCCTGGGGTCACATGTGGAGAACTGCTGTCCCCCTGAATTGAAATGAGGGTATATATTTAAGACCTATATGTGAGGTTTCCACCTAAATTATGATTCTTATGTACGATGTGCTTACATTTGCATTTCTATCTCAACCATAAGTTATGATGGATGTCTTGTTTTTTACAAGGAAGACTGGTGAAATGCACTTGACCTAATAACAAGGAATCATTTAATTGAAACTCTTTATCAGTTCATAAGGTTAAAGTGTCAGACACTTTTCTTTTTCATAATTTCTTTAACATCAGCTGTTACTGGCATGTTTCAAAATACTGTGTAGAAGAAGTTGGCTGCAACAACATGCAAGGGTATGTGCATTATAACCCTGTAATAAAGACTCAACCGGTTTTGGTTTTGGTGTAGTTCTGTTCCCTAGAACCCAGTCAGAACAGGCCCAAGGCTTCCACAGTATTTTTATAGGAAATACTGTGCTTCTATCCCTCAGACTCTGTAATTCATCTGTCATTTATTCTGATTTAGTTGACTAAATGACGAGTCATGTTTTGTCACAACCTGTCCATCATTAGGTGCAGCAGTACTTGCAGTGCCTGATGTTTCCACCAGGGGGTGGAGTCACTTCTGTAAAAGCCCCTGCCCTTCAATCATCATCTGCTTCTTTATGAAACCTTAGCACAGTGGGAAATGAGTGGCAAAAACAGATATGAGCGCAGAGAGCTATGTGACCAGAATACAGGGAGAAGGTCAACAGAGCGGCAGTTTTATTCAAAGGTAGCTGTGGTCAGTTTGATCTGTTTGCATTGGCATTTTTTGGCCTCGACTCTCAGGAAAGCCCCAGTTTGCTGCATAAGACTTCAGATTAAATCTCCCGACTAGACTTGGGCTTGGGAATGTTGATGAGAGCGGCTGCCTGAGCTGCGGTGGATCGCCTTTCAGTGCCAGAGAATAGCAGTGTCTGCAACTGAAGATCCTCACATGCGACCACTCCCTATACACACCCACAGACATTTTATTGAATCATATGCATATTTCCTTTACATCAAACTTAAAATGTGTTTCACTTTTCTAAAGGTACAACTCCACCAAAGTGTGAATCCTTGCTGGACAGCTTAACATAGTGTGATGTTTCTACTATAAACACACTTAAGATTATGAACATTTCTTAGGCTTTCATGACATTTCAAGTAACCACTTGAAAAACATAAATCCATGTCTCTATATTTCTGCTGGTTTGTTTTTCCTCAATGGCTTTCTCGACAAGCTGTGAGAATGGCTTCTCCCACAGGAGTCATCCCAACCCTGCCTTGATTATATGGTATTATTGCTCTGGGGAATGTCTTTAAATGTGTTTGGCTCACTTGCATTCAAATGGCTCAATATTCTGGTTGTACGGCTCCGACCACAGTTTGGAGGTTTGCCTTGATTTTTTAAGAGAGGGCGGGTCCACTCCTGCCATAACCCAGTCAGCGGTGTGTTTTGTAGATATGTAGGCTGTTGTTGGGAATGCAGTGATGGGCATCGCAGACAGGAGCAAATAGCCAGGCAAAACCGGAAAGCCAATATGGAATCTGAATAGCTTTTGGTGGTCAAGGATTGATGAAATGACGTTAATTAGTGGCACTACCATGTCATGTGTTTTCCGTCTCTCACCACAGGCTGTTTTCCGCCACAAAGGGCTTTGGGTGGACTCTGGGGCCAAAATGATCAGTGACTACAGCCAAGATTAGATGACTGAAAAACCATAAGATGACTGTAAAAACCCCGAGCTATGAACCATACATGCACATTTATTACATGGACTGGGTGTTGATGTCAAAACAGTAGGCAAGACAAACCAAGAATGTACCTTGAGTTCATGCTTTTTCCATTTCATTGCATCAAACTAGGTGTTTTTAATTAAAGCTGTTTTTCTTTTCTTTTTTTAATTTAGATTGTTACCGCTGCGCTGCCTGTATAAAGTGAACAAACAAACAAAAACACACAACCACAGATGAATGTATCAATAAATGGTTTTGGCTAGGGTAGGTTATGCACATGACTTCAGACTTTAAGACTGAATTAGGGAACAATATACTGCTAAATTATTTGGTAGCAAACATATGATTTGAATAAATATATAATAGATATTTTTGGCTATGGTAACCACAAATTCAAGCACTTCAACTGGTTCCTCTAGGCATCAGTAGTAGTACTTGTACACTTGGATTTCACGAGAATCTCTAAGATGTAGAATAAGATATATAATCTTTGTCAGTAGCAATTATAATTCATGTAATATAATTACCAACTAATTAAGTTTAAGATTAATTGGTTCTGTAAAAGGCATTTTGGTCTTTGGTTCCTTAAGGCACCAGCTGTAGTACAAGGTACACATAGGCTTTACGAGTCTCTAATATGTAGAAAAAGCTATATAATTTCTGTCAGCAGCAAATATAAATAACTGTAACTAATATAGCTGTCATTTTAAGATTAATTGGTTCTGTAAAAGACATTTTGGTCTTCTATTTGGAATGAAGATGATCAATGTATCAGTGTGCCCATAGAATCAGTGTCATAGTTGCTGTGTCATTATATCATCACACAGCTTACAATAAGAACCATAAATGCTACGTTACTGATCCCCGCAGTCAAAGCATGTTAGGATTCCCATCTTCTCAAGTCCATTTTTATGCTTTTCTGGTAAGAACAAACACATCATTAAGATCTATGTTTGCATGCTTTTAGAAAAGGCTTTTAGTGGAAGCCCAAATGTGAGAGTGGAACAGCTCTCGTACCTGTCACTGGGTGCTGGGGTTCTCAGTGCCATGGTGTGAGGTCGATAGGTAGAGTCATGTGGAGCTCTGTGGTGCACCCACGCTGTGCCAGTCACACAGTCATCATCGCTGAGCAGCTGACCTGTGTCAGGCCCCGTGGTTAAACCTCTTACTAATGCTAACCACACGCATGGTACTGTACGCACCAACCTACTGTGTGTGTCCTACTCTACTACCCCTACATTTATGATGAATTACAGCTGAATTATTTTCTAAGATATTGTGGCCTGTGATTGTTTCTCATAGATGTCTTACAGAGTAAATGGAGACTATTGCTGAGGTCTGTACTGCTTCTCAGGTTACTCTCCAAATAAAATAACCTTAGTAAATACATTTGTGTCTCCCTTTGCATTTAAATAGATCACAACAATAAGAAAAACTATGCCTAAATTTGTCAAGTTTCCATATTTTCAGAAAAAAATCAAACACATTTTTTTTATTATCTTACTATATGTTCCCAAGTTACTTATATAATGCAATTATCGTCAAGCATGCAAAACATGCGCAAAATGCACACATTTGGATTCCTGCTGAATGAGTTAGCTATATTTGACTCGAACCCAGTACCAAGACTCGAACCTGCGACCTTTGGGTTACAAGTTGATGACTGCCCCCTTTAGGAAATTTTTAGGAACCACTTTATTTTGATGGTCCTCTTTAGACATTCTGTTGACTATAAGCACTTTTGCAACTACATGTCAACTACTAGTCATTAAAGTATTAGTAGACCATCTGCTTACTATCTGTTAACACTTTCTTTGGATATCTGTAGTGTATTGACTATAAGTAACTTTGCAACTATATGTCAGCTTAGTCTATAACCTTAACCCTAACCTAACAATCTACTAATACTCTACTAATACTTTAATGACTGGTAGTTGACATGTAGTTGCAAAGTTACTTTTAGTCAACAGAATGTCTATAGTGGACCATCAAAATAAAGTGTAGTTTCGCTTTGAATAAATTTGTTTTGGCTTGGTGTTTATACTACATGTAGTTTATAAGGAATGCCACTATAATTTATGTTCATTTTATACTTATTTTTCATTCCTGTTCTGAAAACCGTTAAAGTAAAAGGATTTGCTATGGAGTTGAGGGAAATAAAATGCATGTTTATAGTCTTTCTATTTTTGTAAACATTTTATTTACCCGTATTTTACATTATTTCTGAATGTGATAATAAAATGCAACTTTTACACTAATGCTACTTATCTGTGTTTTTTTCTTTTCTCTTAACAATGTAGTTTTGTCCTGATGTGACTTATAGTCATTTTCCAGAAAATAAGGTACCAATCTACAAGCAAACACCAGTGGATTCAATTTTATTCATTTAATTTCTCATCAAATTCTTCCAAGATCAAATCCTTTCAGCAGTGTAATACACATTAATTATATTAATATTAATAGTGCTTGACAAAGGAAACTTCACTATTACTATTGCTCAAGTATTAAACTAAAAATGTTTGAATTTGTTAAATGCTTTACTTGTCCCGCACCATTTGTGGTACAGACATGAGCGATACCTCAAATCATGAGATAAAGATGTACTATTACTTTTCCAAAGACTCTTGCATTTATTGTTAGTGCATATCAACAACTGACTTGTATATTTCTAAAGTTGTAGAGAAACATCAATGACAAATTTGATATTAAATTAAAACAAAACTGCAAAATCCCCTTAGAAATAAAGTTTTCCTTTAGGATGTGCTAGGTGTTGTCCATTAACTTTTCCTTTGGATATTACACCTGGTTACAGCTGTAGCAGACTGGCAACTCTGTTAATGATTTTAAGTACATACTCAGGTGACCTCGCCAAACAAAATATTAGTGCCGTGTGAATAAACATCTCATCCTCATCCATCTGGCCACACTACCACATGGAAAACACTTTTCTTTGCGAAATGTTTCTGGATTGTCTATCCGTGTCTGATTGATTTTTAGCCATCCTGTGTGTGTACATCTGCAGTTTTCCTGTGTTCTATCGTGACTAGAACTGACACATTTACAACATGATGTTTCTCAATATCTCAGCTATTGTGCCAGTTGTCAGCCCACAGTGACTCTAAAGGTCATGGCGACTCGTTCACATCCTGTGTGTCACTCTGCTGTTGCCGTCATGTCCCGTCATCTTCTTGCTATTTGGGAGCACTTTGTTCTTGTGAGGCAGTCTGTGCGCTGGTGAATTCACAGATAATTTTAGGGGCGCAGACTGTCTTCATTCATTCATGTCGTCATATAGAACAGTCCCTGTATGCTGACTGGCATTGAGTGGTCATGATTAATTGCAGTCTAAAAATGATATATATGGAACTGACTACAATGCTTTTTGTCAAAAGCATTTTGAGAAGAAAGATGGAAAAGTCAAGAGTGATTTTCTAATAGGTCTCAGTCAGGTTCTTTCTCAGACATGTGCAATTATTTAAACCATTACAATAATGGACAACATTTGGTTAAAGTTCATTTTTTAGTCCACAATTTTATATATTATATATATATATATATATCGGATATATATATATATATATGTGTATATACACACATATATACAGTACAGACCAAAAGTTTGGAAACATTACTATTTTTAATGTTTTTGAAAGAAGTTTCTTCTGCTCATCAAGCCTGCATTTATTTGATCAAAAATACAGAAAAAAAACAGTAATATTGTGAAATATTATTACAACTTAAAATAATAGTTTTCTATTTGAATATAGTTTTCTAAAAATAATTTATTCCTGTGATGCAAAGCTGAATTTTCAGCATCATTACTCCAGCCTTCAGTGTCACATGTAACATCCAGTCTATCACATGATCATTTAGAAATCATTCTAATATTCTGATTTATTATGAGTGTTGGAAACAGTTCTGCTGTCTAATATATTGATGAATAAAAGGTTAAAAAGAACTGCATTTATTCAAAATAAAAAAAAATTCTAATAATATATATTCTAATAATATATTTTCTTTACTATCACTTTTTATCAATTTAACACATCCTTGCTGAATAAAAGAATTGATTTATTATTACTGACCCCAAATTACTGACCAGTAGTGTATATTGTTATTACAAAATATTTATATTTTAAAAACATAGCTTCTTTTTTTTTTTTTTTTCTTTTTATTCATCAAAGTATCCTAAAAAAGTATCACATGTTCTGAAAAAATATTAAGCAGCAGAACTGTTTTCAACTTTGATAATGAATCATCATATTAGAATGATTTCTAAAGGATCATGTGATAATGATCCTAAAAATTCAGCTTTGCATCACAGAAATAAATGATAATTTAAAGTATAATACATTTAAAAACAATTATTTTAAATTGTAATAATATATCACAATATTACATTTTTTTTTCTGTATTTTTGATCAAATAAATGCAGGCTTGATGAGCAGAAGAAACTTCTTTCAAAAACATTCAAAATAGTAATGTTTCCAAACTTTTGGTCTGTACTGTATTGATGAGCAGAAGAAACTTCTTTCAAAAACATTCAAAATAGTAATGTTTCCAAACTTTATATATCTATATATATATATATAAAAATATAATGGTTCTATGTTTCTTAGATCACTTTTCAATATTTAAAATATTTTAATATGAAAATATTTTAATATGCTGATTAAAGCATTGTCATTGAATGTACCACTCTTTGACAGTTTTGTGATTGTATGACATAATGCATCTTTGGGGAGACTTCTTTACTTTCTAAAGAGGACATTGAGATTCAAATTGCTGTAAAACCTGTGTACATATAAAATAAATACTGTCTAGTGGTAAGTAGTACTGTAAGTAGTACACTTTTATCAGTACATAAAAACATTAACCAGTTACTGCTCTCTTAACATACTGTTGTGCACAACACTTGTATATAAATCACTCCTTCCCAGCTGCCACAATTCCTTCACAATTCAGAAACTAATAAACAATAAACACATGCAGCAAATTTTACCATATATCCACCTGTCAAAGCAGTAATCACTAACCTACAATGCTAACCGCACCTTACAGGTAAACATTTGCTTTAGCGGGATCACTATGATGGGAGTCATTAGGATTTTTTGGCTGCCACACTTGGGGGCGGAAAGATGTAAAAGAGGCTGCCACTGCTGTTTGCCTGGAACTACCACAGTAACACTATTGCTTTCCTGCTGTGCCAAGCCAGTCAAACTCTAGATGGGACTCCAGGACTGCAGCCTGAAATTCATCTTGCTCTCTGAAATGTTCTTCCACTTCGGAGTAGGAGGGGGTGTTTTTCAGTACCCAGTAGAGGTGGTGTTCTTTTTCTAGTGGAGTGTTTCTTGGGCCTCTCATCTCCTGGAGGAGCTGTTCTGACAACAAATTCAGATCAGACAGGGTCAGGGTTGGAGGCCACCAGTTCATTTCGCTGACACTGAGCAGATATTGTGCAATTACGAGTTGCTTGCTATCTTTCTGGTATCTATAACATTCAATGTCATTAAAGCATCTTGAAACACTTTTTCTGAACGAGCATCACAGACTAATGCTTAATCCATCTTGCTGACACATCTGTTGAGATTTGGCTACAATTGGCATGTTTTTGTCCAGAGAATTAAAGAAGTGCATTCCAAGCCAAATCAGAAACACAAATGGACTTCTCGGAGGTTTTTGTTTGGCTTGTGCCAGTAACACACACTTTTCCTCACATCTGTCTTAGTTTTGGGTTACTGTGGTAGACAGCTGGGGGTTGGGGGGGTGTCTGAGAAAAGGCTTTGTTTGGGGTCAACAGCTGGGGGGAATGATTGGCATGCATTTGAAGTAATTGGGGACCCTGACTTGCCAGCCAGGAGACCACACAACCAGCAAGCCCAAACGTGTTGAAAGCAAGTTCGCTTTGTCTAGGTTCAAGACTGTTAACTGTCTTGTGTGTGTGTGAGGACTTGTTTTTGTGGTGGGACCAAAGCAGAGACATTGAGTGTTGCTGTGTAGTTTGTTTGCGGATATCTACTAAAAACACTACGACTTTTAAACTCACTTAAGTGCACCCTAAAAGCAAAAATAAGCAATGGTATTTAAAGGTACAGTTCACCCCAAAATTAAAATGCATTCACTCTAACGCTATCGGACATGTAGAGTTTGTTTCTTTATTGGAACAGATTTGGAGAAATGAAGCATTACATCACTGGATTCATCAATGGATTCTCTGCAGTGAATATGTGCCATCAGAATGAGAGTCCAAACAACTGATTAAAAACATCACAATAATCCACATGACTCCAATCCATCAATTAATGTCTTGTGAAGTGAAAAGCGGTTTCTTTGTGAGAAACAAATTCACCATTAAACGTTTTAATGTAGTCCATAATTCATAATAAGCTTAGTAAGCATAAGCTTTCGCCAGTGAAAGAGACCATCTTCTGTTGTTGTCTCATGTCAAAATTCTCTGACATATTTGTTTAGAACTTTTTTTGGATTGTTCTTGTTTGTAAAAAGTAGGGCTGGGTATCATGTTCGATACTTTTTAGGCACCGACCAAACTGGGTCGATACTATTGAGTCTGATGTCTTGTAGTTTGGTACCAACTACTGATGTCTTGTAGTTTGGTACCAAATTTTGATAGCTAAGGGTTTAATCTCGTCAACGTCAGTGAGCCAGTAAGCGTGCAGCATGCGTGATGTGCCTAAATCATGTGCTGGTGATAGGCTCTGGTGAGGCGTCAAGGAAAATGCGTGTTACATGACCATTCACACTATAGCATCATGCTACATATGACAATTTATAAAATTTATACTATGCTTTTACTCAAAACTCACTACTGTAATAATCGCGTGTTTCTTAGCTTCATGTTTCATCCATGTAAATATGTTTTTCTGGAAGTGTAATGCACACTCTTCGTAGGAGACAGGGCGGGTTATGAACACAGAATATAATTGACACATGAACTTTATTAAACCTATTTGCACTGATTTGATTGTGTTGGTTGCATTTTGTTCCTTTGTGCAGTGGCTCAGGAGAATCTTTGAGTCTGTAAAATCCTCAACAAACTGAAAAAAAGTTTTACAAGTTAATGTGTAATGTAATCTTGTTATAATGGATTTCATAAAACTGGTTTAGAAAAAAGTATCATTCAGGAACCGTTATTAAAGTCAAGGTATCAGTATTTGTATTGATATTGAAAACTTTTGAACGATACCCGGCCCTAGTAAAAAGTGCTTGATCTGTGTATATTTCTCTCCTGATTCAGATGAGATGACTTTTTCACTGGAGAAATCAATATTATGGATAGAGGGCACTATGGCTAGATATATTTCAGCAAGAAGCAATGGTTTGAAGTTAAAAACACCCTAATAAAGGATTTATTAAATCTTGCATGGTCTGAATACATTTTCAGCAACTATTCTTTCAAATGCAAAATAAAACATTTGTTGCATGCTAAATAAAAATGGGGTCTGATACTGCTGCAAGTCATAGCCAGGGAAGGGAAACAGAGGTGGAGTCTGGTAGGCTGGAGAACCAAATGACGCTGGAGGGGACCAAGGACCAACGCAGAGCCCACTGGAACAAAAGGGGTGATGGACTACAGTGGAGATGGGTGATACTAGGGCCAAGTCAGAGCTGAAGTCTGAGGCAGAGCCATGGAGTCAGGTTGAGCAAGTGGGGAAGGAGGAGCCAGAAGATTGGAAGGGACCAGTGGAGACAAAAGAGCCAGGAGGCTGGAGAAAGGTCCAGAAAGTGCTCGGCGGCAAACCATCCTCAGATCGAACTGGCAGGGAGAGAGTCATCTTGGGGGTGGGAACATAGGCAGGAACATAGTCCTGAGCATCCAGCTCTATGAGCTCCGGAACGAACAATTCGGCAAGCGTCAGCTCCGTGATGAACATGGCATCAGGCTCTGCCTCTGGGACGGGGCTGTAGCTCCATGGCAAGAATAGACTCTGGTTTCATGGTAGGTGTGGACTTTGGCACTACGACCGTGGTGGGTGTGGGCTGTGGCTCTGGATCTGTTGCAGGCTTGGGGAGAGGCTGGATGATCTCAGGAGGGTGAGCTGGGATTGGTGCAGACACTGGGGGGAGTTGAGATCCACCATGTATGGTGAAGGCGGATACACAAAGGACAAGCACCCAGTCCAATTACCCACTAAGGGTCCCTCAAGGACAATCACTGAGCAGATATGCTCTCGTCTAAGCATTGAGTCCCGTCCGGGAAAAACATACAGAGGCTGTCATTGGTGTAGTGGACAAGATGAGCCACATCTGAAAAATCGTGTGTTTTGTACTCGACGGAGCAATCCCCTGTTAGAGGAGAAGAGTCTGTACTGCTGTTGGATACATTTTTAAAATCCATTCCTTTGTCAGCGTGTTGGTGTGAAAGCAAGGAGAAGCAATGAAACTTAAGGCTAAATTTACTGTACATGGGAACGAACATGAAACGAAATGAGACACAGGTGTACACAATGTGTAGCTATGGCAACAAGTAAGAACACTCTAGAGCAAACAAACAAACAAACAAACAAACAAACAAACAAACAAACAAGGGCAACTAAGTAAACAGGAACTAAACAAAGGAAACAGAGAGGAAAGGAAATAGATACACATATCAAAATAAGAGTACATGGAACAGAACCTAAATGTGACAGTTAGTTGAACTTAAGAGTGTTTTTTACCCCCTCATGTAGGACTTAATTAGATCAAAATAAGTTTACCTTTTTAAAGCACAACAAATGATTATTCAAACATAAAGATTTAAAAAACACTTTAAAGTGAAGCTTTTAATCTGACAGTGTTACAAAGTGCACTTTTTAAAAGTGTGTCAAGAAACATAGTCATACTCTCAGTACACTTAAGTGGCATTTACTTTAATTAATATTATTAGCAAGTACAGTTTTTTTTTTTTTTTTTTAAAGTAAACTTTAAAGATTTGAAGGCATGCTGAAGGTCACGGGGTGATGTAAGCACATGATAAACAAGCTCCTCCTGAACTTTTGTTTAGTAGTCCATATCTCAAACTGTCAGGATTTTGAGTGTGATTAGTTATACTGTGTTTCTTCACATCTGTTTTCTATAATCTCTCTCCTATCCTATGAACAACATCAGGTTTTTAATGTTATCCACTGACCTTTCCTCTCCCACAGGAGTCTTTTCTTTTCCCAAATGATCTCTTCTCTTCTGACACCATATTGTTCGTGAGCCAAACAATTTCATATCCCACATGCAACACTTACCGTTATGGTGCATGCAAAGAACTGTTTAACAGAAGGTCATAATCTTGAGCTTGTGAATGGAATGTCACTCATTTGTCATGTCATGGACAGCAAGCACAGAGAATGGCAAAGTTTGAAACCCCATTTCCACGCATAACACACTATATAAACGTACCAATTATGGGTGAAAGTTAACGTAACTGCCATAGTAACTTCCAACTCAGTTGCTTGGATTTATAAATTTTATGCCCTTTAATCTTTATCCATTATTTTGTAGTTGTGTTAGTTACTCTTGTCTATTTTTTTTGTTGTTGTTGATAAAATTCCTCTTATTACACTTGTGTCTTTTGTGTGTTGATAGTATAGTAAGAGGACAGATTGGTCAGCTGACAAACTTCCTCCAATTTACATTTTATTTCCTTCCTTGATTGTTCTTTTACTGTTAAGGTGAAATTCCTTAACTGGTACCCGAGGTAAAAGAGAGAGGGGTCATCTGGCACTCTCACACTCACCTTAAGTGACGTGTGACCAAAACTCATAACATTAATTTGGTGCCACATGTAATAACCAATACAGTCAGTATGCAGTATCTTTAGTATTTGACTTAGTAAATCCCCGGGTTTACAGACAAGGGCATCATTTGCTCAGTTTCATCTTTGAAATCTACTGTGGTGCTCATCCATTATTCATTTTGTTGACATTTTAATATTCATAAACACTTTATTGCAAGCTCTAATCACAAATATGCTGAACAGACAGACAACCGAGTTTAAAACAAACAACAACTTTAAGGATCCTGGAAAGAACCTCCAGATTGTGTAATGAACCATTTTAGTTCAACCCTCACCACGGAAAATGCATATGACGGTTATGTCACGGGTAATATGAAGTGCTGACAGTAATAAAAAAGGGGCAAACAAGCCCCAGAGCACTGAGTGACAGAACTGCAGCAACGACTCTTATGAGAGAGCATGATGGAAAAAGCCAAGTGGTGAAAAATCATACAACCCTAAAGATAACACACCAGTGCTGTTAGAATCTCATGCCTTATATGAACACCTGTAATAAAAACTGTAAATATGAGTCAGGTCAAATTTATTTGTATAACGCTTTTCACATTACACATTTTTTCAAAAGAAGCTTTACAGTAAGTCATAATGTTATTTCTGTAATGTCTTAATTTTTTAACATAGATTGCTTTTTAGAGCTGGTTGATATGGCAATGTATAACAATGGTATAAATGATCCTTCAAATTTAGATAGCTATAGTGTATTTATTGTATTTAATTTGTGTAGCAGATAACATCGCCTGAACGTTCTATCGTTTTTACTGGAAGAGCAATTTATGTCATTTTGATTAAATATTACGAGGTCTTTTTTATATATAAAAACAGACATGGGTGAATAGTTCACAATACGATCTATAATATGCATTTACAACTTATTAAAATATAAATATTAGTCTGCTTTGTTTGAAGCAAGAGAAGGCAGTTCTCAAAATGTATTAATTAAAAATATTAAATAGTATAAAATTTTATTTCAAGTAGTAACATCACGGTACTCAGACAAGACAAATATCAGACAGAAATATTATATTGTGGTTAAAAATGACTCAAACTGTGGTAAGGATTTGGTCACATGTATTCTGTGTTTTTTAGTGTCCAGAGAATCTTATTTTGAGTATTTCTATGGACGCTTAGTTTATTTCACGTTCTTTGTACCGGTGTTCACATTTTCTGTGTTTACTTTTGTTACCTTAGTTCCTCATTATATTTGATATATACACTAATCAGCCACAATAATAAAACCACCTGCCTAAAATCATGTAAGTCCTCCACATGCTGCCAAAACAGCTCTTAAGTTTCGAGTCATGGACTCCACAAGACCTCTGAACGTGTCCTATGACATCTGGCACCAAGGCATTAGCAGCAGATCCTTTAAAGGAATAGACATGGGTTGCCGGAAGCCAATGATAATAGTTTATAAAGTGATTTTTTTTTTCTTAAAAAAAAAACCCATTGTTTCACTTCAGAATGCATTCATAAACCCACTGGAGTCGTATGGATTACTTGATGGATGAATGTGCTTTTTGGAGCTTCAAAAACTCAGGTACCATTCACTGCCATTACAAAGATGGGAAAAGCCAGGATATTATTAAATATAACTCTGATTGTTTTCATTTGAAAGAAGTAAGGCATATACACCTAGGATGGCTTGAGAGTGAGTCAATTCATTTTTGGTTGAATTATTGGAAGTCCTGTAAGTTTTGAGGTGAGGCCATCATGGATTGGATTACTTGGTCCAGCACATCCTATTGTTACACAAATGGTGTTCGTGGTCTGCAACAATCTTTAGGTAAGTTGTACATGTCATAGTAACATGAATGCCAGGACCCAAGCCTTTCCAGCAGAACATTGTCCAGAGCATAACACTGCCTCCATCACCCTGCCGTCTTCCCATAATGCATCTCTTCTCTAGGTAAACAACACATGCACTCAGCCATCCAGCTAATTTAAAAGATAACGTGGTTCATCAGACCAGGCAACCTTCTTCCATTACTCCATGGTCCATTTCTGACACTCTTGTGCCCAGACGCTCAGCGGTGGACAGGGGTCATCTTGAGAACTCAGTTTTTTCTGACGTCTTTCTATCATGGACAGCATTAAGTTAAGTTTTCAGCAATTTGAGCTACAATAGCTCTTCTGCGTAATCTGACCAGACGGGGTAGCCTTCGCTCCCCACGTGCATCAATGAGCCTTGGGCACCCATGACCCTGCCGCCGGTTCACTGGTTGTCCTTCCTTGCACTATTTTTGGTAGGTACTAACCACTGCATACAACCCACAAGACTTGCCGTTTTGGAAATGTTCTGATCCAGTTGTTTAGCCATCACTATTTGGCCCTTGTCACTTTTCACTTGCCCATTTTTTTCCTGCGTTCAACACATGAAATTCAAGAACTGGCTGTTCACCTGCTGCCTAATATATCCCACCCCTTGACAGATGCCATTGTAATGTTATATTTAATGGTTTTCATTTTACCTTTCAGTGGTTTAATGTTGTGGCTGATCAGTGTATAGCAGTCTGTTCCATCAGTTTAATAGTATGTTCTTATTTGATATGGTGGGTTGATATCGGTTTGTTCTTTTTTTAGCTGTTATATTTGCATTTGCCTTTGTGTGTGTGTGTTTTCCTCAGTGTTCCATCTGCTTCTTTACAAAATATTTTCTGTTGTAAAAAAGGCCACACTTAGATCTGCACCGTTTTAAATTTGTATGTATCAGATGTGTTCAGCTGACTTCTCAGAAAAGTTAGCAAGCTAGTCTGTTTTTGATTGATTCTGGAATTCAGATTTGCAGTTGTGAGTCAAGTAAGTCTTATGAGTTGAGATTTGGAGAGATCCATAACCCTAACTTTGCAGCAGCAAATATGAAATGATGTTTTATTAACAAGATTCGGGAGGAGCGCGTCAGATACTTAGCCTAATTAGCACAGGTGGAGCGCACTCAAGTTAATCAACACTATGGTATAAATACAGCTGACTTACCTCTATCCATTGATGGTTTTTTAGCACCCCCCTCCACCCCATCTCCTCACTTGGAGTTCATATTACACATACGGTGGGGGGGGGTACTCTAGGTTCGGGCCATTCCCAAGCTCGGAGCCCTTCCCCAGACAGCATGCCAAATATGCATTACCATACTTCAGCTAATTATATGTAAGAGTGAACTCATGAATCACTCGAGAGTTCAAAAGAATGAGGTTCTAGACATAACCTTACTTTCCTGCAATGTCTAGTTCCAACACTAATCTCAAAAAGACTTTAACCAGTCAGTCAAGGTCTTTAAGTTCACATGAAAATGACAGGTGTGTTAGTGCAGGGCTGGAACTACATTCTCTGGGAAGGTGGATCTCCAGAAGTGGGATTGAGCCTTTCTGATTTAGAAGAACAAGAGACCTTGTCATTTACACTATTTATTCTCATATATTTAACATATTGGCAGCAAATTCTGTTCTAGCATAAAACCATCTGACTCAAATCTCTCTCTCTGAAACACACACAGTTTGAACATACAGTAGTGATCATCTGATTGTTTAAAAAACACACATTTTTTTCATTACCTGTTGTGCAATTTATTTCTAAGTTGTTTGTGGAAAAAAGTACCAAAGCAATGCAAATAATAATCATAATGCATCCAGACATATGTGACTCTGCCTGTGAAAACCCAGCTAAAACCTTTTTTAGTGATTTGCAGTTTTACATAACATCACCCTTCCTAATGTAAAGAACATTCTGTGAAAATGTAACCTTGACATCTTTAATATTGACTGAATAAGGCCATGTCAAAGATTGAACTCAAAGTGAAATTAATGGTTGAAATCTAATTTTGATGCTGATTATACAGTATTGAAGTATACAATTATTCCTAATAATACACTCAGTATTTTGGGTGTAGTCCTACCTTAAATATAAAAGAGGTAATTGTCTTTATGCTCGAAGTTTTGCAACACTCAATATGTCACCCTTATAATTAAGTTCTTAATAAGTCCTGTCTAACAGTTAAAACAGCGGATCTTTTCATCGAAAAACATGCATGTGGATAGGCAGGAAAGTCTGAAAAAAATATGATGTATTTATTATTTCTTACAATTTTGTCAGATTTTATTCCTTCTAAAGAATTTGTTATATAATTAGCATGAATGACATCTTGTTATGAAAATGAGCGTTATGGAAGAGCTGCAAAAAGATTCTTTGAAAAGTCTCTTTTTTGTGTTCTGTGGAAACAACAAAACATGGTTTTTGAACTGCATGAGGTTTAGTAAATAATGCAATGGCAAGTTTCCTTTTTGGGTGATCTATTGCATAAAGTCAAAGGTTTGTCCAGAGATAAAACTTCAATTTAAGATTTATTGCTAGTCTCTATTGACATACTGTAGAGACTGCAGAACAGTCTGTCAAATCTATACAGTTTTGGAAAAAGAAAACACATAAAAGCTCACACATAGCTGAGGTGACTTCATCTTTCAAAAGCCTGAATACTTGACTGCTCTCCATTCTCACACATCCAGGCTTGCCCTCCAGCACTCTGGGTAAAAGGCTAAAAATACTGGGCTGTGAGCCATCGCCAGTAGCCCAGGGATTAGTGGAGCTCAGTGTCTCTGGCAGCTCTCCAGTTCCATAGTAGCTTTTGTGTTTCAGATAGAAGCATGTCTCAAAGACTTCTGAGAGGCCAGACATGAAATTTCTGTTTTGTTTCTGTGAGATCTGTCAGTTTGTGCTTGAATTCTTACAGCCCAACATGCCTCTGGTGTGTATGTTATTGGCTGGTAATGAACTCTTAATCCTTTTTAAAAGACTGAAGGGTAAATGCACAAGGAATAAGTTTTTCTTTGGGCCAGAAACAAACTTTATACAACAAATTTGTAATTTAGTTGCTCCGCCATGACAGTAGTTGACAGTATGTCCACCCTATCAGCTCTTGTGGCAACAAGTTCTTCACTGGTCCCCCGAAACATGCAATGTCACATTAGCTAGAAGTTTTTGTGTTCACATACTTTTTGGCCTCATACAATGACTGCATTACTAAAGTTTCAGGCACTTCTATTAGAATGTATAAAGCTAATGAATCAGTACAGCCACAAACAATACATCTATTTTAAAGCTTAAATGAGTTTAATTGTCGTGTCTTTGGTATTTGATAATAATTGAGCAATGGTTACTTGTGAGTGATTGAATTTTATATCAGATGTGTGCATTGACTATTTCTTAGGTAGTAATGAATGAAGTTCACTTGTAATATTAAACATGGCTCTGTTGCAGAGGGATAAACTGTCATTATAAAATAAGCTATGGATGTGGGTGTTGTTAATATGCTTTTGCAAGTCTTTGCTTGCCTAGTTTCTGTTCCATAACTTGTCAATAGATGTCAAATTGCTGCAGTAAACAGATTCCTTACACTTACAAGATTGTGTTTGTGTTCATTTAAACATGCTGAACTCATGCCTCGTCAGGGCTCCCGAGAGAAATGTCTCACAGACATTTGCAGCCACCTGTTTAAATCTGTGTTATGTGTTCAGAATTTCCCTTTAGTACTTGGAATCAAACCTGTAGACTGTATTTTTGGCTCTCATAACCATTTGCATCATATATTTTATTTTGTCAGCTTTGCTGCAGAAGCGTCATTGCACACTTGTTTGCTTATTGAGGTTACACTTACAGACCGCCTTCACGTCTGAGCTGGAACTAAAACTTGTAGAAGAAATTGCAAGTACTGTATATCATAGCCACTATATGAGGATGTAGTTATAATGGAAAGATACACTTTGCTGAGGAACTGAACATTCCTTTTTTCCATTCCCAGAGAACTGTAGTATGTTGGTACGTTGAGGGTGGTCTCTCTGCGAGCCAGGATATTACAGGATCACACAGGCAAGCCACAAGCATGTCTAATGTCCTAATTGGATTATGCAGTTGCGGTTTCTTGACAGCAAATTATTCGAACAACCTGAACCCTGAACCCCTTGTGTTTTCAAGAGATGACAAATAATGTAAGACAGTGTTTTGGCTTACACCTCATAATCAGCAATTAACTCGACTCGACTCGAAAATGTTCAGACAATATCGCCAAGTAGTATGTGACCACATAAGTCAAGCTCATTCATGAAGCGATCAAGAACTTTGTGGTCATTGCTGAGCACCCCATACATTTGCTTAAAGAATTCCTGGAAAAAGCAGCTGAAGTTACTCTTTCCCCTCCAGAATTCCCCCATTTTGTCAACCAGATCTCACAACAAGCTTGAAGGTTAAAACTGAATAAAAACACAAGTGGACCCCCTCATATTTTTGCATGAAGTCACCTTTGAGCAACTGAATAAACATGTTTTTATGTCATGATTTCCTTATGAGGCAGCTTCTTTTCAAGCTCAGAATATATTGCATGAACGTTTGGAAATTTAGCTGCATGAAAAGAATCAGTATCTAGTGCCAAAAAACCTCAGCAAAATTATATTGAAGTGATCAGAGCAGAATACTTCTGGAAACCTCCAGTGCTGTCATTAATATCAACATCTGCTGCTCTGTTGATGTATGTTTTCTGGGCAACCCCTAGGTTGTAGTTAATAATAGCCAGCACTTATATTAGAAGACAAAAGTGGCAGATTTAAAGCTATAATCTTCACTATAATAACATGTGTTTTAAGACCTGAGTCTGTGAGTTTTGTAAATCCATTTATTTCTTTGCCTCTCACTGAATGTGTAAAAGGAACCCAGAAATTACACATAATGAGCTACTGCCCTGCCAGTGCTGTCAATTGGTGTGACCAATATGGTCATTAGCTGACAGTCTTGTCCACTGTATGTGCTATGAAAGTAACTCTCAGCTGTCTTCGTCACAAACCGCAGAATGCTGGTTAGATCTTCGCCAGCTATGCGGCAGACCCAGCCAGTGTGTTTTATGCTTGCAGTTTTCTGTTTTTTCAAATGCAAACAAGTGAGATCAGCAACACAAGCTCACGCAAAGAAATACCCCGCACTAGTGGGTAAACTTGACTTAATTAAAATATTCAAGCTGCAATGTTTGCGGTGTTATGTGTAGATTATGTATGTTCACATTTTGATTTAATGCGTTGCATTATTAATAATAAATTAAAAACATGAAGTGTGATATTATATCCTGTTCTTTGCAGTGTCACCGCTTCACACACACTTGAATAAAAGTGCAGTATTTTATCAGTCTGTAATAACTATTATCAGTATTGGACTCAAATACCGTGATATGATATTCTACACAATCAGTTTTGTTTTGGAAGTGTGCCACTATAAACTTATAAACATACGGGTCAACCTCTACAGCTTATCAGCTCATCAAAGTTTGAACTGGCATTACTTGATTACAGTTTTTTTTTTTTTACAATTGCTAGGACACAATTCTCAATAATTAGGTCTCTTTTTCAAAAATCTTCACACAGCAAGCACAACATCAATATATGTGGGCTAAACTGTGGATCATTTATCACTCTTTTTACACAAGATGCATTCATTGATGACATCTGTCAAATCACACAAATTCTTTTCTAACTTCGACACAAACACCACCAAAACTTTATGTACTACAAGCTGATTTGCACGTTTACATACTGTTTTCAAAACTGTTAAACTTAGTTAAAATCCTAGCACAGTACAAAAATGAATAAGATTCAATTCAGAATGTAAAAACTCAAATACCATCAAAGCAGTTGCATGTAGCTGAACATCTTCACAAGTGTTAGTCTTTCACTTTCATTACCATCTATACAAAAGGGGAAAACTTAGGAAAAATTTTATACTGTAATGTTAACATGGACCATGTAAGATATTCTGCAGTGAATTATAAACAGTAAAGAGTATGATTCTTGTTTTTTAAAGAAATGTTACAAATGAAAACATTGTATAGTGCTACCTGTTGTTAGTGTTTTTTAGGTTGTTGTGTTACGAGTGATAAAGCCCAGACAGCACACGTGTGTATGTTTGTTATGTATTAATTATTTATTAAGTAGTATTGTGTTTTCAAACATCTGATAGACGTCTCTAAGATGACAGTTTTACATACATTCTAAATCATAAACATCTTAAAGACATTTTCTAAACGTCTATTTGACATCTGATGGGAAACGTCCTATAGATGTATTGCAGATGAGCAAACACTCTAAAAAATACATCTTGCAGATGTAAATGCAGACATCAAAAAGACGTCTCTGTGATGAATGTGTGCTATCAGTGTGTGTTTGTTTGGTGAAAACCTTTTCTAGTGTTATGTAAGAATGCCTTGATTTGAGACATTAATGAAGTGTTTTGGTAGTTGTAGTGCATTTTGAATGTGAAATGAACCGCTGTGTCAAGTTGAAAGATGGTTAGGAGAACTGTGTGAAGAGTTTTGAAAAAGTGACTTTAGTATTGAGAAATATGTCCTAGCGGTTGTAAAAATCGGTAAGAACAGCTGTAATTTCAGAAAAGAAGAAGAAGAAGAAGAAAAAAGGAAAAAGTAAATTTGGGACCAGAATTTTCTTTTTACGACATTGTCCCCAAAACATGTTATTGATTTGTGATGTCCTGTGTTTTGCCAAATAGTAACAAACAGAGTTGTGGTGCTTATGTGGGTAATTCGATGTTGAATTTGGATTTTGGCATTTTCCTTTTACAAATCTATGCAGTCCTCAGTACAAAGTTGTATAACCCATTGAACTTCAGTGCAATATAGACAGTTCACAAACTGCTTGTCTGTTGTATTGGCTTTCTTGAACATCTCAAGACTTGAACTAGCCTTGGCTAAAACAAACATCTTGGCTCAATGTGTAGAAAACATGCTTGCAAACACTAGGCTCAGGGGTTGGTGGAACTATCCAAATCATATACCATGGTATGAGTACATTTATGTCATGGTAATGGTATATTACAGTAAATTTATCATAATTTTTTTTTGTCTATACACTGTATTTAATGACTGTATAGTTTTGGACTTTGGTCTTTGTCTGGGACACCCTTTCTAAATGGTTAAGGCTATTGGCTGACACATCCCTTCCGATGTTCATATATCACATAAAAAATAGCCTTTTAACAATTCCTTAGTAACAGTGATTGTATTTCTCTCTTTTGTAGGCTAACAGGTAATGAACCCCTGTCCATTTTGCCACTGAGCTCACAGCCAGACGAAAAGGGGGGCAAGGCACACTACAAGCTGTGTGATCGACTCAAACTGGAGAAGAAACAGCGCAGAATGTGCAGACGGGACCCTGGTGTGGCTGAGACTCTAATGGAGGCCATCAGCATGAGTGCCTTAGAGTGCCAGTATCAGTTCCGCTTTGAGAGATGGAACTGCACCTTAGAGGGCCGCTACAGGGCTAACATTTTAAAGAGAGGTAAGTAGTGTGCAATCTATACAATATTGTTGGTCTACGGTCTATGAGTAAATGCATGTACAGGTAAACTTACTTTTACTACTAACCCTAACCTGAAAGTTTAATACTCTGATGAGAGCAAGAGGCTGTTTACACAACACTGTTTTCAACTTAAAACAGAAAACGTTTTATGACTTTTGGCCATTCATTTACAAGACAATAGCATTTTGGAGGTCTGAAAATCCCAACCCAGGCTCACTGAAAATATGTGCTTGAGGCAATGTGTGTGCAAAATCGATATTACATACTTTATTGCATATTTTGCACAGTTTTGATGTGAAAGGTCCAGTAAGTGGCGCTAAAACGTAAGTTGCCATGTGACCATGTTTTTATCACGTTGGTACACATATTGCGGCACATGTATAATTTGGCCCACCATGCCATATATGACAAGAGGGGAAAAATGCCACTCATGCTAGGCTTGTTGCGATAGTTAGAGTTCTCGCACGAAAAATGGACATGACCGCGGTAGGTTTTGGTGACGCAGTATTGCCCCTTGCGTTTACATGCTTGTTTGTTCACATAAAAATGAATTTCAAAGACATAATGGATATCCAGCTGCCTCTGACATCTGGTCTGCTCTCTAGGTTACGAGCTCCCCTAGTCTATGTTAGGAAATTCTCATAACAAGGAAATAAAAGTAAAATAAAAGGACTTGGATCCAATGATCCGTATCTCCTCTCCTGTCCCTAGATTACTTGGATATAATGTTATGTATATGATATAATGTCCCAGCTCACAAAAATAACGCTTTACCTTTAGAGCTTTTGGAAAAGAAACTCACACAATAAATACACTGGTCCTGACTCCACACAAGCCGAGTTACAGAAAAACACAAATACAGCTTCCACACATCATGTGATTAAAATGCTGATTTTGCAAAAAAAACACGATACAGGTCAGGGGAGCGAGTTACAGACGCACACATCAGAGGCGACGACGAACGCCTGCACACCAAACAACTCCTGCTTAGCCACTGAACAGAGGCTGAACTCTATTGAACTATAAATGGGAGTGTTGCTATGTTTTCATTGTACTTTAAGTTTAATTGAAATATAAAACTTTGAAAATAGAACTGCATTAGTTAAGCAGATTACTTGATACAGAGTAATATTTTCTTTTTATTTATTCATTTTTTAAATATTATGAACTCATAAATGGTGTTAGTTTTGGGGATTTTAGTGTAATATTTGTAATTTAATAAAATTGTAATATAATACAGTTTGGTATAATGCAATTCTTATTTTCGGCCCACAGCCCTCAGTCAAGTTTGATTTTTGGCCCTTCATCAGAAAAAATTGGGCACCTCTGCCCTACACCCAACCCAACCTAAACCAGCCTGATAGTGTTAACGAATGTGATGCTAACGTTCGAAAGTATCAGTTTTCAAATTTTGCATCATGTTAGAATTGTTTTGAAGTCATAACACAATACTGTCTAGGAATTGTGCGAAAATTAGGCTTTTTTAGGGAAAAAGTTTTACTGCCTCTAGTGTTCATTTCAACTGGAACCTTTTTTTGAGTTTTGCAGAAGTGTAGGTAGAGGCACGTACTTCTAATGTGCCTGCAGGGCAGGAAAACGCAAACTTTTAAAATAGATTTTCAAGTTTTTAAAAAAGAATACCAGTATAGTCTCCATGTGAACTATAAAAACGTCATGCGTAGACATAATATGTGTCCAGTCTATAGGCATGCGCAAGTTTCTTTACAAAGTGACATTACCAACTACTGGCCTGGCATGCTTAATACAGCAGTTTAGTCATTTTCAGATCCATGAGAACAGCTGTTGTTTTTGCAATGTTGTCACCTATATGAGAAACTTTTCAAAAATGCAGAGTAAAAACATTTTGTAGTACATTGTTGTCTTTTAAACATACCCTTAGTTGACATGTAGTTGCAAAATTACTAGTTAGTAGAATGTCTAAAGTGGATTATTAAAATAAAATTGAACTGCTTATGATACTTTTTTTTTCAGGTTTAGTTTTTTTCAGGTTTCTTTGAAAAACAGAAAGTATTTGAGAATCTCTTTACTGTCATTCATTTAATGTGTCCTTGTCGAACAAAAGTAAGTTCAAGGGGGGCTTGGAACTGTTACTAGCATTCTCTGTAAAATAACAGGAGAAATCACAGTATTAAAGGTCAGGAATGAATTATTGGCTGCCTCGTAATCTCCATGTTCCTCACAGGCTTCAAGGAGACGGCATTCCTCTATGCCATCTCTTCAGCAGGCCTGACCCATGCCATGGCCAAAGCCTGCAGCGCTGGCCGCATGGAGCGCTGCACCTGTGATGAGGCTCCAGACCTGGAGAACCGCAAGGCTTGGCAGTGGGGAGGCTGTGGAGACAACCTCAAGTACAGCAACAAATTTGTCAAAGACTTCCTGGGTAAGAGGTCCAACAAGGATCTCCGCGCCCGGATAGATATGCACAACAGCAATGTAGGAATAAAGGTAGGCTGCTAAAATATATTAAAAAGTATGGGGATCATGGGAATCATAAATAATGTGAGAAATGTTGTGTGACAGACACATGAATGAGAAACATGAAGTTATCTGCATCCAGTATACTGTAAAGGGATTGAATCATTTAGCTTTCTTTCTTTCTTTCTTTCTTTCTTTCTTTCTTTCTTTCTTTCTTTCTTTGTGGTGGTTAAATGTTCAGCTTAAAAAGTAATCAAAATATGTGGGAACATCAAAGTCACTGCTTCAATGTGCTTTTGAAATACTTGTTTTGTAAATAGCATTGCCCATCTGTTTAACTGACCCATACAGATTTTTCAATTTGAGGGGCAACATAAGGGTTTGGTAAACACTGCACTTACTGCGTCTTTGATGTATCGCAGCTGAGCGCTGTGCTGTGTCTGCTGAGATAATTGGAGATGTAAATGTTGATGTTTGGTAGAAATCTTGAATGTAATTCCTTTGATGTGTGTAGTCTGACTACTTTTAACATTTGTCCTGCACAGGTGATCAAGGCAGGGGTGGAGACCACCTGTAAGTGTCATGGTGTTTCGGGCTCATGTACTGTGCAAACATGCTGGAGGCAGCTGGCACCCTTCCACGAAATTGGCAAGCAGCTCAAGCAGCGCTACGAGACTTCAATCAGAGTGGTCAGCTCCACCAATGAGGCGACTGGGGAGGGGGAGATCTCCCAGACCCGATCCCAAGGGCAGCAACCCCCTCCGGGCCCTCAACCGGACCTCATTCCCCGCACCCTTGACCTTCTTCACATCGAGGACTCGCCGAGTTTTTGCAGGCCTAACAAGTATTCGGCAGGCACCATGGCCCGCAAATGCTACAAGGATAAGAACTGTGAGGCCATCTGCTGCGGCAGGGGTCACAACACTCAGAGCCGAGTGGTGACTAGACCGTGTCAGTGCCAGGTGCGCTGGTGCTGCTATGTTGAATGCAAACAGTGCACACAAAGAGAAGAAGTTTACACCTGTAAGGAGTAAAAACTGTCATGACTATGCATAATATCTCTCACCAGTCTGAGAACAGTGAATGAGTGGAAGGCAAAAAAAGAGAGGAGAAGTGACAAGTTGTCCTGGTTTGGGGAAAGGTCTCAAAGACATCAAACTAGCTGAAAGCACTTTTTTGAGAGGTTTTGCAGGGCATTTTATTCTGTTTTCCATGTGGAGCAGCGTGAAAGCTGTATAATATACCAAGCCTAAGGGAATGATCTACAGCTTTGAGAGACACCTTGGAACTAGATTAAACATTTCACAGAGTATTTTGTCTGCCAAGATATCAATCAGCAGTGAAGTCCAGTCTTGGACAGACAATTGTTTGTCCAATGATTTGACAGTCTTTGAATAATAGCTTCAAGCCATTTGTGTAAGAGGTTGTGTTTGTATGTGACTTAATTCCAACTTGCAGACAGAATTTGCAGTGAAAAATGATGGCGTCAGATTTATTCTACATGCACATGTATCCCACACCCACACAAGAGTGTGTATGCATATGTACATAGATAAAATTACATTAATATTCTATTATATACACCACTTATCTGAGTATGTTAAATAACCACTAACCACACAAATGTTTTATTGTTTGTGTGCTTGCATTCACTTTGTGTTGTAATTCTCTTCGACAAGGCCCTTAGAAAAGCAATACTTTTGATTTGGGTTTTTCTGTGGATATAATTTATGGAACATCTCAAGGAACGGTCCTTGCATGGAAGGAAAATGTGCTTTTCGTTCCCTTTTGTTTTTTATTTTATTAATTTCTTTTTGCTTGACAGTGGAAATCTTTGCCAGTCTATCTGAGATTGAACTCGGCCTTTAACAAACTCTACAAATGACTGTTCAGGGAACAAGTGAAACCACTATGTGCCACTGGATGGTAAAGAAATCTCAGAGACATCGCAAGGAGCTTAGTCTCAGTCACAGATCTGTCCATCCAGCTGCTGATTCATTGCTGTAATCATTGCAGCAGTGCTTTTCAGAACAATGCTGGTTAAATATGAAATATGCCATGGTTCATGGCCACTTTACGTTCTGTCAGTTTCACAGACAGCTGGAGGGTGCAAATAAGAGTTGAGAATGAACATGACAGCAAATGTGAGACCCAAATTTCCATTGGAACGAAAAAATTTCCCCTTTTTGCATTGTATTTCTAGGGGGGAATAATCAAACTCAGAGCTAATCTAATACATTTTCCAGCCGATATTGATGTTGGAAAATTACGGTGAACGTTTTTTATATTCAAGTGTGGATGATGTACTGCTTGACTGTGGTTCTCTCTTGTCGCATTGTTAACTTTAACTAAGAAAGTTTTGCTGAATGACCACATTGGACAAATGATCATGCATGTTAATCAACAATGATCACTTCAAATCTATTCACAGTTGTGGAGAGGCTGGACATGGTATATTTTTTTATGACTATATGGGCGTAGAAGTCCATATACTGTATCTATATTGTAAAATATAAACACTGAAATTCCATATTTTTGAAAATTATTTAACATAACAGCTGGCATGGAGAATGCCGCTGTGTGACCAAATGACAGGATCTAAGTTTCTGATCAGACTTTTAATCATTTAAACGCTCTGTCAGTTTAGTGGCAGCACAAACTTTGAATATGACTTTGTATTCAGATTGCCAAACTCTGTTGAGATCACTTCGTGTAAATACAATATGTAGAAATTAAGATATGACAAAATATATATGAATGAATTATATATGCTCTTTTAATTTTTTTTAGTTTAGTGTGAATGAACTACTGAGTGAGAGACTGACAACAAGAAAAATGGCACCATTCACGCACTGAAGCTTGGAAGCTCTTTTATTTATTTATGATTTTTTTTTAAAGTTGTAAATAGCTATGGTTATGTTCCTGTGGCATACAGACAAAAGTGAGGCACATGCATACCGCATTTGGACAGAACTTTCCAGAATAAAGATGTTTAGACCTGTCTGACTAAGTAGAGGTACGTTGTTGTTTTAAGTTAAAATTCAAACTCAAACTTTTTTGTATTTTTTTCAAACTTTTATGAAGTGCCAAGTTCAGTGCTTTGTCAATAAATGTTACAATTTTATGTAATTATCCTTTG
The DNA here is from genome assembly GCF_018340385.1 of Cyprinus carpio. NCBI lineage: Eukaryota > Metazoa > Chordata > Actinopteri > Cypriniformes > Cyprinidae > Cyprinus > Cyprinus carpio. Next base: position 4,042,153 of record NC_056573.1, read on the forward strand.
TAGATCTCTGTGAAAATATGGAAAGCGCTGTATTTTATATTTTTTTGTAATCTTTAATTAAGCAAATTTACTTTTTTAATTTTTGATCAAATGTCACAAAACCATCTGGTGAATGATTCAATAAGCAAAGTTTTGGTGTTGCATTGAAAATGGGCAAATAAAACTTAAATGTCATCTGCATAAATAGACAGTACTACAAAAAAGAAAAACATAATAATGTCTTTTTTTTTTCTAGTAAAAATATCTTTAAAACAAGACACATGTACTTCTGCAAATTTGCATATGATATTAAGACTTTTTGCTTCTCAAGTAAGGATGTTCATATATTTGCTATGGGAAGCAACACAAAAATGCTAATATTTCATATTAATAAAAAAAAAAATTTTAATCAGTGAAGATTTTGTTGCAAATTTTGAATAAAAAAAAATGGGGTTCAGGAGTGCATAGAAAATAATTCCGTCTGAGAAGGGATTCAGTTTTTCTTTCATTTAAAGTAACGAGCTGAATTCCAAATAGTTATTTGATGGGGAGACATGCCAATTAAAGAATGCATGGAAACACAAACATAGACTTTAGCACGCTAAATGGAAATCATAATAGGTATGCCGAGTTTTTCACCAGTCATGATGTCTGTCCACAGCAGAAGTGAACAGAAAACAGCAATGACATTCATATAAGACATAATTCTCCTCAGCTGCTTGTTCACATCTGTTTTGATTCACTAAATATGCTGACATACAGTACAATGTAGATATCACATATAGTTGCATTTTTGGCATGCTGCATGTTCTCAGTAATCAGTAATATATTTTTTTCATTGACAGAAGGCATTGTGAAAGCATATACGTTTCTTTTTGTTGTTGTCTTGGTTCCATATTCATCCTTTTCCAATGCAAGCTGTATAAAATGTATTTGGTAGGGAAATGGACACAGAGACAAAATATAACTTATTTTGAAATGTTTTATGAGTATGTGTTAATTGTATATTTTGTAAAGTTCAAGATGATTTTCTATATATTTTCTTGCATTTTGCCTGTTATTGGGTATTTGCTTTCTAGGGTTGCGGTATACATTTTTCTCCTACAACTTAATTGCTCCCGGTGGTTAAAATAAAAAAATTCCCCCCAAGATAAAAAACAATACAATCCCTGTAAAATTCAGTTCTGCTCTTATGTCTGAAATGCAACGTTGTCCTTATTTATTATAAGGAATGTATACCAAAGATTAACAATATTTAGTTTGTAACCAACACAAAACTACACACCCACAATAATACTATATGTGTCCCAGTTAGCTGTAGCAATTTCATCATTTGTAGCATAAAGGCTGTAAAATGTTATACTATTTTATACTACTATGTTGATTATATAAAAAATAAACAACTAGCAAGTCAGTTGATTGTTTTAGACCTACATTCATTGAGAGTGGATCACAGATACTTAGCATTGAACAAATGCACAGTAATTTTTTCCATAAATTCCAATGGCTTGGTCACTATTCTGATTTTTGTCAGGGTTTGTGCAATGCTGTAACTATTAAAAGGCATTCTTTTTCTTTTAAGGGCAGAGTTTTTGTCAGTAGTTTGTCTTTGTCCACTTTTTCTTGTCTTGTGGGAAACTATTTTCCTCTAAATTATTTTCCTCTACCTCATGTGTATAGCTTGTAGGTATAAACTGATCATGAATGACTGGTAAGAATGTATTTAAGTTATTTAACATCTTTGTATAACAAAGGCAAGAAAATCTGAAAACAATTAAAGAGTTTTAAAAAGAATGTTGAGATTTTGTGTTTCTGATTTTACAGGATTTTACATCACATCCCAAACCTCCTTTGTATTGGTTAAAAGTTGTTGAAAAAAAGTTGTTGGGTTTTATTCAGTTAAATTCTATTTTCAAATTTTTTTTTTAAAGTAACCTATGCTGACAGGTTAACATGTAATATGATATTCTTTCTGACCCTTTCTGTCTGTTACTGACCCCCTTTACTCCGTAATTTGGAAAAGCTACACAATGAAGTGTAAAGACGTTATCAAGGAACTGGGAACATGTAACTGATCAACATGGTGTGCTGCAGTTTCCTGTTCTTGTCTTTATCCTATTTTGGGGACACTGAGATTAATTACAGGCAGGAAACAGCTGTCTCAAGGTGCTTTTTTTATTCTTTTTTTTCTCCAGTGACAGATTTCTGTAATGACTTTATATTTAATGGCTTTCATATCTGTAGTGAGGTACACAAGCTTGGTTCAGTTAAAGTCATTCATTTTAAACTCCTGCTGGAATAGCATCTTCCAATGTCCGGCTGTAATTGGGGACGGGGTTGAGATTGTCGCCACCAGAGATGTAATTAGTGAGAATTGATGAGTTGAGAGGAAGATGTACATCTGGGCAGATGGACAGGACATGGGAGAAAAAAATATGAAGTATACAATTTCATCATAATTTTGACATGTCTTGGTACCAAACACTACAATGATTTGTAAAATCAGCAGAATATCATTTATATGCACATCTCTGCTTACACATTTTTGTAAACCTGTTTCATATCATGCTGACACAGCTCAAGAACCTCTGATTATGTTGAATCAGAAGTCAAACAACTTTGCCAGATTATGATACTAATTCCCCACTGAGGATCTTTTGTTCGGTCAACAGCCTCAAGTTCTTCACCAGCTGTGTAAAGCCTTATAGTGAGAGAGCTCTGAGTTTCCCAACAACATTCATGTGCTAAGAACGTAAGAAAATTGCTAATAAATGTGATTTGGTATCAGAAAAATCTACTTCAGTAATTCATGTAATTACTAATAGTTCACCTTAGGGCTGCCCCCGACCAAAAATGTTTCTATTCGACAAATAGCTGTTCATTTAAGCCACTATTTGACTAATCGCATGTTTATATTAACTTAATTACTTGAATATGTACTTGGGGGGCCTTTCATATATAGCCTATTCCACGCTCAAGCGCATGCATAAATATTGCCACAAAGTTAATGATCATGAATGTATTGGGAAAAAATAGCAAGGAGATATTTTAATTAATTAATAAACTAGTGCTTTCTGAGTCAATGTCAGCTGACAATGCACCTTTAAAGGGGTCATATGAAGTGATTTCAAGTTTTCCTTTCTCTTTGGAGTGTAACAAACTGTTTGTGAATAGATTAGATCCCTAAAGTTGCAAAGACTAAAGTGTCAAATCCAAAGAGATATTCTTAATAAAAGTTGACTCGTCCATGCCCTCCTAAAATGGCTCGTTCTAACATGCCCCCACATGTCTACGTCACAATGTGGTAAGATTTGCATAATGGCCCCCAAATGTTCACGCAAAGAAAGAAGGTGTAACTGTGATTCTCGCTGTAGTGTTGTTGCTGCCGCCGGCGCCATGTCGTGGAGATGCTGTTTCTTTGTAAAAGAGCAAAAATACTTTGTTTGGCCTTCCAAAAGAGGACACAACTAGAAATCAGTGGTTAAGTTGTATTTACAACACTGTTCCAGAACAGTTCAACCCAAATATTCAGATGTGTGCAATGCATTTTATAAATGCCTGTTTCCTGATCCTGGCAGAGAAGACTACAATGCCGGCACTGCTGACTCACAGCTTGTAAATTTTTTTCATATGTTGAGGTACTTGCCACTGATGATTCAAACGTGATTTTTGAGCATTGTAGAGTAGCGCTTGTTGTTTGTCGTTTCTCTTATCACAAATGCAGACATGGTTTTATGTTTATGCGGTGCGATGCAACGCAACATGTAAAAACAGTATAAGTCATTATAATCCACAATTATGTCTCCACTGGATGCAACAAATGCCTCGTTTGTAATGGGTTTTAGTGTTTTTGTCTTGTGGCGCCGGTGTTCTGACTAGGACATGCATCACAGTATGGCAAGGGGCGTATCATTTCCGTCACATGCTTGAGGCATTCGGCCAATCACAATGCACTTGATAACTGGCCAATTAGAGCACACTTTGCTTTTCAGACTGATGAGCTTTGTAAAAGAACGATGCATTTCAAAAAGACGGGGCATAGAGGAGAAACAATAATGTACAGTATATGGAAAATAATGCGTTTTTTTACCTTAATCTGGATAAACATATTTCACTACAACAAATACACAAAATAATGTTCTTTTTAGCAGCATCAAATGACCCTTTTAATATGGATTACAAAATGAGAGTTTCTTTTTTCGATTTTAATTGGTTCGTTTAAATTTTGACATTTCAACCTAAAGGCAAGTTGTCTATACGCGAGTTTCGGTTCATTTTTTGGTGACGTGAGATAGCAGAAAGCACAACCTGGTTGTTTTCTTTATTTTACAAGAGCACAACATTTTTTTTATACTGTGAGTGTACACAAAACAGTAGATCCTTCACAGTTTCTAATGATGTATTACACTTATCTGCATGAACAAAAATGACGGCGTATTTTGTTTCCACTGTTATCAAAAAAAAAAAAAAACGCCAGTGATCACGCTAGTGCGTCCATGTCATTTAGTAAATGCGCCAACAGCTTCCACACTTCACACAGACACTTGGATATGCACCTAATAGTCTGATTTATCTAGGTTAATGTTAGAGCGAGCAGCCATGTGAAGTTGCTACTTCTTAACATGCATCACTTTCAAATGATAAACCATATTTGAAGTCAATGAATGATAGGTGCACATTTAGATTTCATGCCTGATATACTGTAATTATCACAAGGACAAGCCATTAATGATCTGTCCGTCATGGCAGAGCCGGCCCGAGCCTTTATGGGGCCCTAAGAAGAATTTTATTTGGGGGACCCACAGTGCTGCTAATGTGACTGATTATTGTCAATGCTTGATTATTTACACACTTTAAATCTAACACAACCATTATCAGTTGTATTTGTTGTAGCTGTGTTGCTGCATCATACCAATGTCTGCTGGGCATGTTTTTACTCTTCTACAATTTTTAACTGTAACAGTAGCAAAACCACAAGAGTGGTCAGGTGTTAATTTGCACTTTAAAATTCAAAGTCTTTCAGTACTAAGTGGCATACTTAATGCGGTGTACTGAAAAGTAGCTAAATAAACCAGCAGATAATGCATTTATGAAACAGAATGTTATTTTAACAACATAAATTATTAAACACAGCAGCAAGCCATCTGTACACCAACTCTTAATCTATAACTAGTTAATTGAGGCCTAATGATATTTGAATATAATAGCGAAGATCCCAAAGGTCTCACGGAGACAGACGCGCTCAGTGCTCCCTAAGCAGCCAATTAGTTGGCTAATGCCTTGGCTCTGCGTCATGTACACTGACCATTTTTTTCTGAGACTAACCAGTTAATAATACTTAGCCTCTTCTTGTCGACTAATGTTTAGTTGACTATTAGGGGGGAGGCCCTACAATTAAAACACACATCAGAGCAATCTTCCATTCACTTCTTGGCTACCTCTCTATTGCATGGATGCAAACGGCTCTTTACACCTGTCTCTATCTTCTGTTAGTCAATGCAACAGAACCAACACAAACAAAGAGTGCTTCTATTGCTAATGAAATCTTTATCATTATCATTTGACAGACTGTCATTTGGTCTTGACTAAATAGCGAACTGTATTGAGTCTCAATATGTTTATTCAATAACAGGTTGTGTTGGTGGTTTAAATCTAATAGTGTATGTCACAGAATGTTCAGTTTTCACATGGTTAATTTTTGTTAGCTAGATTATCACAGAAACCCTGTGATATGTCTGACATATGTTAAAGAATAACAAGCATTGGAATGGCATCGTATTCACTTTTCCTCCCTTGGGCTGCTCTCACCTCAGTCTGTATGACCCTTATTCCCAGCATACATCACCCCTCCTAGCTTCCTGTCCTGTGCCAGGCTCTAGCTCCAGCCGTAACTGTGCGGTGTACTGTAATCCTGCAACGTTTTGACAGCTGTTACCATTGAGGAAGTGGGTGCAACTAGAGCAAAGGCTGTAGAAAAAATACCAACCAGACAGACAGACAGACACACGCGCGTGATCAAAAACGGTCTGTTTCCTATTCTCATCATTTTGTCTGCTAAGCCACACAACAGGGTTGATGCGGTCAAGAAGGGTGGGTAAGTGAGATAATCTGGCAGTTAAAAAGTTAAAAACAAAACAAGTATGCAGCAGCCCCCTCACTAGTCACCCATAGAGCAGAAATGTGTAGTTGCCCATTCCACAGAAGCTTTGTGCTGAGGCGTGTTTCATTCTGCCTGAGGCTGGATGTGAAATCAAGGGCTACGAGGTGAAAAAGCCACAGAAATGGAAGAGTTTGCACTGCAAGTTTAACAATGTTTACACAGGTAGTGCTTCTAGGCAACTACGAGGGTTTGTGGAGAGACCATCAGATTCAACTTACAGGTAACATACTGTATATAGCAATATCAATCTTGATATTGCTATATATGGGTTACATATTACATTTCTGTATGGGGAAACAGAGGTAAAGAAACCAAATTCAAAAGAACCAAAATACAGATGATATGCGACATACAGTACCAACCACTAATATTGGCACCCTTGGTAAATATGAGCAAAGGTGGCTGTAAAAATAAATCTGTATTGTTGATCCTTTTGTTCTTTCATTCAGAACAATTCACAAAATTCTAACCTATCATTGAAGTAAAACAATTGAAATGGGGGGGGAACTCACATTATGAAATAAATGTTTTTCTCCAATGCATGTTGGCCACAATTATTGGCACCGCTAGAAATTCTTATGAGTAAAATATCTCTGAAGTATATTCCCATTTTTTTTAGCAGACCAGGTTGACTGGGAGCATGAAATTCTCCAGCCATGACTTCCTGTTCCACAGGATTATAAATAGACGGACACAAAGGCTAATTTATGTTGGTCATAATTATTGGAGAGTATAGAAATTCTTGAGTACAATATCACTGAAGTATATATTATTGAGTTTCACAAAACAGAAAGAAAATGTAAGAAAAATAGCTAAAGCATTTAAAATCCCCATTTCCACCATCAAGGCAATAATTGAGAAGTTCCAGTCAACTAAAGATATTACAAATCTGCCTGGAAGAAGATGTGTGTCTATATCATCCTATAATGCATGGTGAGGAGGAGAGTTTGAGTGGCCAAAGACTCTCCAAGGACCACAGCTGGAGAATCGTAGAGATAAGGTGAGTTTTGGGGTCAGAAAGACAATAAAATAAAAAAATAAAAAGTAAAATCAAACAGCCCCTACATCACCACATGTTGTTTCAAGAAAAAGGTTTCAAGAAAAAGTCTTTTCACTCATCCAAAAACAAACTTCAGCATATTCACTTGTCAGACATGATTGGAACTTCGAATGGGACTGACTTCTACGGTCAGATTAAAAAAATAAAATAAAAAATAAAGAGCTATTTGGCAGCAAACCCACTATATGGATTCAGTACAAACAGGGATAAAATGTTTTTACCATGTTTATTAATTCAAAATTATTGCTTAAGGTTATTCATAAATTCAGACATAGACAATATTTTTTGATTATTTAACAATATTTGACAATATTTTTTGATTATTTAAAGATTATGATAAACAAATCCATCTATAAATAAAGAATAAATAATTTTTCTTTTTTTTTGCATTGACGAATATATTGGCACAGCTAAGATTTTGAGAAACCATAGCTGGATTTCAAATAAAATGAGATAAACATGGATTTGTCCTTTGGGCCTCAGGTTCTGGCAGATATTACATGCTTGCGTTTGCTTTGTGTGAATCAGTCTCTTTGCCAACAGAGGTGCAGGGTTAGCAACATTTTGATTTTAAAGGAAATTCCACCTAGTACTCCATTATTCATCCTAATCTCAGAAGTATAGCGGTAAAGGTCTAAATAGACATTTGTATAGAACTGTGAGTGCTGCAAATTTCTTTAATTTCATGTGTGCATTATTTTATTCTTTTTAGAAAATCAAAAAGGTGCTTAGCTCAGTTCCCTACATTTCACTGGATCTCATTCACTAACCTTGTAATTCACAAATTTTGGTTAAAACCTGTGTTTTTATGCCGTATTAACAGTTCATTGATAAATTTGCATATAATTTTTTTTTTCTTCTAAATTTGGGACAAAATTTAGAACCACATGTATGCCGAAATCACTCCTGGTGGCCTTACACATGTGGAATGCGTTAAGCGTGGAATGCGTTGGCGTGCAACCCCTTTACAGAGTCACTCTATAATTTGGATTTATTACAAAAATGTTTGTTATAGCTTGTTCCAGGATAGGTTTTAGTGAACCTATAATAAAAGACCCATGTAATAGATTTAAAGAGAATTACTAAATCTGGGCACATGCTCCCTTCCTTAGAATAATCTGGATTCTTCAACATTAAAACTTGGTAGACTGTTCAGAATTATCCCAACTCCAACTTGAAAAATAGCCATTAGAATGATGCTTAAAGATACAACTGACAATCAATGTTTAAAGGGAACCCTGGGTATTAAGACTGGTGTTTTATTTTATTGTATTAGTATTTTAATTTCCGAGTTGTTTATTACGAGTGTTTCAGTAAGAGAAATCATTTAAATTATTTTAAGACAATATCTTTACAGAGAGGGCATTGATTTTTTTCCATGTCTACAGGTGGCTATCATATGTAAAATGCTAGACAAGACAAGGAACAGTAAATAGTGTGAGTGCTAAAGGAATTATGGTCATCAAAATGGCAGCCATAAATCTCTCATGAACCCATGTCGAAAAACAGAGGAAAAAAAAGGGAGCTTGGCGCATCTTACTTGGCCAAGGCACAAGAAGATATTTAAAAGATAGAGGTCAGTCCCCATAGCTCCTACATTATTTTTTCTTAGCCATTCGGTGTCTCAATGTTTATTCACTTACTGGATTGTTGTGTTACCATTTACATAATACTGAGGAACCACAGACACAAAATGAGATTACAGACCACCCAGCTCAAAATCATTATGTGTCTTAAAAAACATTGTGTCTCACAATAATTTCACAATAATAATAAAAGTTATATCAGCTGACATTAATATGAGCACAGTAATTTTAATGTTTTAAATACAGATATTCTTGAAAGACTTTTTTTTTACTGGTAGCTTGGGAAAAGAACAGCAACAAAAACTGGTTGATTTCTTGTTGAAAAAAATGGGAAAAAATATTGTTATTAAATTTTTGGTTAATATGAGATATGAGTTTATATTGTAAAGTCAGGCTGAGATAGGTAGTGTTGTGTATCATGCCAAAAACACTGATAGAAAAATGCCAAAAGACTTGGCCAAGCAATGTTATATTAATAAGTGGATTGGGCCGAACACAGATCCCTGTGGCACCCCAGACCAGAAATGAGGTGTACTGATTGTTATCCGTAGGCTATTCTGTGAAAGACGTGCAGACATGATAATCTGTTAAAAATATAGAGGGTTTACTGAAAACAACTCTATAGTTTTTGACATGAATGGACCGAGACTGAAAAGGTTCCTCTGGTGCAAAAGGGCAAAAGGGGCTATCGTCTTGTTGGGGCGAGTTACTTCCAAAGACTCAGTGGTTTTCCCTTTCCAGATGCTGATAATTATGGGGACAACTAATTTTTGAGTTGCAGCAACTGACTTAGAAACCGGGGACTGAAGATGATTTCGGTGTAGTTGTGGAAGACACGGCATTGTTGGAAGGCTGACCACCGGGCTTCCGAGTCATCTGAAGGCCATCCAAATGTTGAAAATGTTATCTTAAGGTGGCCACTTTGAGGACGATGTACAATTAGCCACATCACAGAAAACGTTCCCGGTTACTTAACTGTAACCTTGTTCCCTGAGAAAGCGAAACGAGATGCTGCACTACTCAGCGCATTGGGAAACATCTTGTTTGTGACCAGCTGTGAATAATGTGTGTAACACGTCGATAGAATTGACCCGGCAGTAATATAGCCTCGGTTGATGACGTCATTGGAGCGTGCACGCAACACAGGGCTATAAATGGATAAGCCACAGGTGCATCAACAGGACATTTTGTCTGAAGAGCAGTCCTGGGACATATTCCAGTACATCAACGCAGCGCAGCATCTCGTTCAGCTTTCTCAGGGAACAAGGTTACAGTTAAGTAACCGGGAACGTCCCTTTCGAAAGCTTCAGTCGATGCTGCGCTGCTCAGCGCATTGGGAACGAGAATACCCACACCGCCGTGCTTGAAAATGTCTGGACCCCTAAGGTTGTGCAGGTGTGCTACCAAACCACAAGAAGGCCTCAGACATTAGCTTGCGATGTTGACTCAAGGATATGAGAGCCCGGAGTAGCATGGACATCCAAACTATAAAATCTTATGAATGTGTGCGGAAGGCCTCTAGAATGACCGGATGTACAGCCGAAAACGGAACCTTAGGCAGGTAATCAGGATGAGGATGCAAAATCACTTTCATGCTCCCTGGGGCAAAGTCTAAGCATGATGGTGAGATAGACAGAGCCTGCATATCCCCAATTCTCTTCAACAAAGTTATTGCCATGAGAAAAAACATTTTTAGAGTCAGAAGTCTATCAGACGCTGACTCTAAATGTTCAAAGGGGGTTTCAACCAGACCCTCGAGAACTATAGCTAAGTCCCAAGAAGGCATCTTGGTTTTTACTGTAGGCCTCAGTCGTCTGGCCCCACGAAGAAAGCGAGAGAGCAGAGGGTGTCTCCCGATTGGAGACCACGCCGTTGAAACTTGGAGGATTACGAATAAATTGGATCCTGTATCCTATCCATACTGTGCTCAACACCCTCGCAGAAATGCCCGGCAGAAATTTCCACGCTGCCAGACTCTCCGAGAGTGGTACCAATTTTAATACTCTCTTTTGAGGGGATGTTAGATGTTCCGTGTCCTGAATGATGGCAGGAAACACTGGAACATCTAATATCTTGCTGGAAACCATCACCCCCCGAGACACAAGAAGTGGCGGGGATGGAGGGGTTTTGTGAGGGTAACCGGGGGGGTGGGGGATGGGCGGCGAAAAGCTCTCGAGCGCGCACCACCCCGTGAGGGACTACCCCCACCAACACGGGCGACAGAGCATCAGGACTTCTTCTTTTTATCAATGAAAGTCCTGAGGTCTGGTTTGGGAAGTTGCTGAGCACGGCGAACCTGCCACCAATCCCTACGATGGGGAGCACGGTCCGCCACGCTCTGCTTTTTAACCTCACTGGTTTTTGAAGGACCAGGGCGAGGCTGGGTGGCTGACGGCCCCTCCCCTTGAGTGCAGCGAGGAAGAAACTGAACGAACGCTTCTTCATGTTTCTTTACTTGCCTAAACCTGTCGACGACAGTATTAACCGAATCGCCAAACAGGCCAGATGGAGAGATAGGAGAGTCTAAAAGAAACAAATGTTCCTTCTCTTTAATGCCCATCAAATTAAGCCACAGATGCCTCTCCGTGCTGACTAAAGCTAACATAGACCGGCCAATGGCACGAGCCGTCTGCTTGGACGCCCGGAGAGACAAATCTGTGGCCCGACGAAGCTCTGCGACGCTTCCTCGTCGATTGTACTGCCCACACTCAAGTCCTTCAACAGGTCAGCCTGGTATGCCTGTAACACTGCCATAGTGTGCAGCGCAGCACCAGCCTGACCTGCAGCTTGGTAAGCTTTACCCACTAGCGATGATGTTATTCTACAAGGTTTAGTGGGGAGAATAGGTTTCTTCACCGAGGATGCAGATTCAGGCGAGAGATAGCTCGCAAGCGACTCTTCAACCCAAGGCATCTCCGAGTACCCCCGCGACTTTGCATCCATGATAGTTGAAAAAGTGAACGTCGAGGGCACAAAGATGCGGGAAGTATACGGTTTGCTCCATGACATCGACAGCTCATCATGGAGGGCCTTCGAAAAAGGGGAGAGACTGATGTTGCGGTCTCCCTCTCCTACCACCCGACAGAAACCTATCCTCCAGCTTACTACGTTTGGGGGTCTCTTGTTCGCGTGGCCAGTCAAGCTGCAGCCTGTCCACCGCGCGAGTAACCACCTCGAGCAGCTCCTCGACTGATTTCCTCTCGCGAGAGGAACGCTCAGAGGCGGGCTGCTCATAGCCCGAAGACCCAAGAGATATATCATCCTCCTCGTAAACCGAAGAAACACCAGAGCGCGCTTCGAGATCATGAGAGAGGATGCGTGGATCTGGTGACACCATACGCGAAAGGGACGGGCCCGTCGCTCGCTTGTCATGCAGATCCGCACGAGAGCCCTCCGACGGAAAGGTGGGTGCGGTCTGAAAATAATTCAGACGAGCACGAAGCATCTTCACTGAGAGCAGTTCACAATGCTCGCACTTGCCTGTCACTAAAGCCAGAACCGCGTGCTCCTCCCCCAAACAAATCATGTGTAACCAGCTCATACATAGGACGAGAGCATGGAGGAACACAACACTTACCATTTCGTTGGCTCATCCTACGAAGATCTGTAGCAGACAAAAAGAATCTTCCTGACGCACACATGCACAGAATGATCTGAAGACAAAAGACCTGTTGATGCACCTGTGGCTTATCTATTTATAGCCCCGTGTTGCGGGTGCGCTCCAGTGACCTCATCAACCGAGGCTATATTACCGCCGGGTCAATTATATCGACGCGTTACACACATTATTCACAGCTGGTCACGAACAAGACGTTTCTCATTGCGCTGAGCAGCGCAGCATCGACTGAAGCTTTCGAAAGGGAACGTTCAGTTTCAAATTAAATTTTACTAAACCAAATAATATGGGCAATAACAGAAGCAAAAAATGTCAAGTTCTCAAGTTAAAGAAAGTCCTTTATCCATAATATTGCTTTCTCAAGTGAAAAAGTAATCTCATCTGAATAAGGAGAGAAATATGCATAGATCAAGCACTGTTTACAAGCAAACAGTCCAAATCAGCTATAAACAAATGTGATTACTTGTGGATTATTGTTATGGTTTTTATTAGTTTAAACTCTCACTCTGACAAGCACCCATTCACTGCAAAGGATCCACTGGTAAGCAAGTGATGTCATTTCTCCAAATCTGTTCCAATGATGAAACAAAGCCATTTTCAGCAAATTTAATTTTTTTGGGTGAACTATTCCTTTAACGTGAGAACTTGACAGCACACTTCAGCACCAAAGACATGAAATGTTCTGCAGCTGGTTGTCCGAAAGTGTGGCACACAGTATCATCCCACCAATAGCAAGCACCCCTTCCAAACTCTGAAGCCTAGCTGTCAGCCTTTCAACAACACCTTGTCTGCCACAATTAAACTCATATCATCATCAAACCCTGGAAAAATAAACTGAACTAAAATAATAAAGTTAATAAAGTGTTCCTGTGGCTTAGTCATGGGTTCGATTCCCAGGGAACAAACATGGTAAAAAAAAAAATAATGTATAGCCTAAATGCACTGTAAGTCGCTTTGGATAAAAGTGTCTGCCAAATGCATAAATGTAAATGTAAATGTAAAATGAACTGCTTCTAAGTTAGTTGTCTGGAAAGGGAAAGCCAATAAGTCTTCTAAAGAAGCTCGCCAGAAGACAATCTCCATCCCTAATCCCTTGGTTCCCCAAGTTCCCTTAGGATGGATAAATCTACAGATTGCTTTCCACACAACAGTTTTTACCTTGCAGGCTGCTGTTCTCACCTCCAAAGCCCTTGCCTATGCAGCAGTCCTAGGATTGGACTTTGTTTTTTCAGTAGTTTGCAGATTAACATGACAAACGCCTAAAAAGGACAGCACACAAAGACATCTAACCAAAGCCTAGACAGCATAGATAAAAAAGCATTAATTGATATTGCCGTAAGTGATGCCACTTTATTTGTCAACAAATTGGCGTTAAAATAAATAAATTAATTAATAAAACAAGGAAAGAAAAAGCAAAGAAAGTATATATCATAACCTGTAATATATAATAATATACCTATAATAACCTTATTTTAAGAAAATGTGCTTAATAGAAAAAGTATGTGCATGATGTGCTTGGTTCTACAAGGCGCATTCGTAAACAGTAGACTCCTAAAGCACAATAATTCGCTTTAACATGATAGCAGTATCACATTCCCAATAGGACTTTTGTGATTTCACATTCCAGTGGTGTTAGAGGCTTACTTCCCACCACCCTAATATAACTGTGAATCAGAGAAAGATAAAGGGCACACTAACAGGCTACATCATGCACAGTTTGGTTTGTAAAGATTCTCCAGCTGTCCAGAGGATTAAGCTTAGTGATTAAAAGCTTAAGCCTCATGGCACCGTGGCTGGAGCAGGCGCCTCTGGCTCAGGGATGGGTTGGTACCTTCCCCGTCATCAGCTCAGACATTCTACACCCTCTTGTCTATTCTACCAGGGATGGATTCTATCTATTGGTAAATTGAGTGAAACCATTATATTAGTGCTTCAGTGATATATTCATGTTTATAGAATAAGGGACCATTCCCAGAGGAATCAAAGAAAATCTGTTAACAATTGTCCCTGTTTAACTAAATGTTTCATAGCTATTGTCTTTATTTTTTGTCTGACAACCTAAGAATAGCAGAACCTAATGCATATGGGATGTTTATCTTGTTGCCCATGATCTGATGCCAGTGAAAGAATTTGCCCTTTCCTTGTTAAAATAAATCTCACCTCACAAATGAGGTTTAATATTTCTCAGTTGCTTCTAAGTGATGATGTGATGTGTCATTTAAAATGATAAACGGTCATTGTACAGGCCGATCTGAAATTTCAGGAAGCACTCTGTGTTCTTTGTATCTCTTTACTCAAATGTTGGTTCAACTGAGGCAACTGGAACCTGAATGACATTTGGGATGACAAACAGTGACATACTGATTCTGTGCATAGAAGTAGAGCACAGCTGTGATCCGAGCAAACACTCACATACATGTACACACACAGACGCACACACACACACACACACACACACACACACACACACACACACACACACACACACACACACACACACACACACACACACACACACAAACACAAACACACACAAACACACACACACACACACACTCACAAACCCAAATGGGTCTGTGCCATCAACAACAAGGTGTCAAGAATGAAAAATTAGTTTGAATGTCCTGCACAAAGCTACTCATACTGTGAATGATTCAACCAACATTTAAAGAAGAAGAAGAAGAAGAAGAAGAAGAAGTTTATTCAAGTGTGCTATTTGTATACTTATTTTAAGCTAAAAATGAGAGAGTAAAATTTCAGGATTTTTTATGAAGTAATCAGAGATATACCTAAAATATAGAAGGTCTTCTAAGTATACTTAACTCATGTTTACCCTTTTGATAGAGTAACCTATCATATATACAATTTATTTATAACTTTTGTTGGCTTCCTCCATGTAGTACTCTGGCATTTGAATTACATATGATTTTCTAAACTTAGATATTTAAGTTTACAGGTACAAGGGAAATTTGTGGTGGAAGTAAAGTTTTACTATATCTTCCAAGTATATTTAATGAAGTATTAGGTATACTAATATTAATGCACCGGTAAAATATTTGTATGTGTTCTATTTCAAAACTTTTTGGGAGTTAGTTGGCCCATTTTTAGTTTATAAACATATACTTTTATGTCTAAAAGTACAGAACTATTTACGTTTTTTAGTATCTCAGTAAACTACCAGTTTAATAGTTTTTATACTGCGAGTATTAAACTACCAGTTTAATAGTTTTTATTGTTATTTTTTTGTGTTTTTTTTTTAAGTTATCTTGTTTTCATGTTTTGATAATAATTTTCTTAAATTGAGTTCTGAAGATGAACCAAGCTTTTACTGGTTTGGAACGACATGGGGGTAAGTGATTAATGACAAAATTTTCATTCTGGGATGGAGAAACCCTTTAATATGCGGCAAAATAAAGTCTCATAAGTAATAAATTTATTTTTTGAATATTTTAATTATATATATATATATATATATTATAGGTTCTAATATGTTATATGATCACATGTTCAGGGGTAATTTATACTGACACTTTAACAGCTTACTAATGTTAATAACTCATTAATTGATTAGTTAATTAATTAATTAGCTTAAAATTTTTCCACATTACATTAAGTTGCTCTTTCACAGATTACAACATGAATATAAGGATCATCGGTGCTCAACCTTCTTCACAGGTAACTACTATTAGAGGTCTGGACATAAACTATTTATTATCAAAATGTCATGAATAAACAAATTATGGTCATGTATATTATATAAATGTTATGGATATAAAATTTTTTTTAATTGTTTTTCTTTTTTTATTTTTTTATTATATTGAGTTTGAAATTTTTTATTTTGATAAACAGGCTTTCACACATTGAACTCTATAAATTACCATAAATTAGCCAAATTGACTTGTCTGTTGAATAAAAGTCAATTTGGCAATTGGTAAAATCTACTTCCTGTATTTTTACCGTTAAGATCACGTTCACACATCATCACAAAAAAACAAAGAAGTAAATTCTGCAATGTCAATAATCTGAAAAGAAATCTTTAAAGGGGTCATATGATGCTGCTAAAAAGAACATTATTTTGTGTATTTGGTGTAATGAAATGTGTTTATGCAGTTTAAGGTTAAAAAAACACATTATTTTCCAAATACTGTACATTATTGTTTCTCCTCTATGCCCTTCCTTCTGAAACGCGTCGATTTTTACAAAGCTCATCGCTCTGAAAAGCGAGGTGTGCTGTGATTGGCCATCTATCCAGCGCATTGTGATTGGACGAATGCCTCAAGCGTGTGACGGAAATGTAACGCCTCTTAAAATATATTGTGATGCCTTGTCCGGCCGGAGCGATGAGACATAAACATAAAACCCATTATAAACGTGATATAAACATGATTTCTAGTCGTGTCCTCTTTTGGAAGGCAAAAACAAAGTAGTTTCGCTTTCGCAATGAAACAGTGTCACACACCGCGGCCTTGAGCAGAGGCCGGAGGCCTAGAGTGAGCCGTGGCCAGCTTGAGTGAGCAGAGGCGGGCAGCTTGAGAATGGTGCGACATGCGGATTCTAAAAAGGAGCATACCTTGGGCTTGCAGCAACCACATGTGACAACCCCATGCTGGACTCCGCTTGGTTGATGATTCAACGATCCACAGTGCAAAGTTGATGTATTTCCTCAGCGACCAGCACGGATCAGCTCTAGGCATGACGAAGTGGATATTGTCCTCTTTTGGAAGGCCAAACAAAGTAGTTTCGCTTTCACAGTGAAACACACAGCGTCTATACGACATGGCGACGGCAGCAACAACAATACTACAACAAGAATAAAAGGTACGCCTCACAGGTATCTTTCGTTCTTTTTCTTTCTTTCTTTCTTTCTTTCTTTCTTTCTTTCTTTCTTTCTTTCTTTACGTAATAGCACAGCATGCACAGACGCACAAAAATGCCTCTTCATCTCTTTGGTGCACTCACTGGTGCAAATGCATGAAATCTGTGAGAATGTGTGAGGTCAGCTTGTGAAATGAGACGGGGCAAATGTTTGGGATGAGCCGAGCTAGCCATAATCCCATCCACAAATGTGAGCTGCTCTTCCTTAGCCAGTTTCCCACCCATTCTAGTTTTGTCTGCAGTGTTTACTTACTACACTTAATCCTCAGGGTATCAGGGGGTCTTGTGAAACAGAAAAACACTTGATGGGCAAGTTCTAAGCCCTCAGCAAATGAAACTCCTTCAACATGAAGAACCATTATGGCTCAGACTGGAAGAGGGTCAATTTTGTTGGAGTTTAGATATTTGTTGGTTAAATTGTGTATCCTTTAGATGGAGAAACTTGTTAATCCTTTGAATTTGCTAGTTTGAAGGCACTGGCATGGGTCCCAAACCACCCAAACTCAGGTCCCAATGTGTGAAAGTGTCAGTTACAGGGCTATTGCTGTGGGAACATAATGGCATGTCTGGTCTGTGGCAAAAAGCATGTATCTAAAAAATTTCAATGGCTAGAAATGGAACTAATAGACCTTAATCAGGTTAGTTGACATATTTGATTTAACCCAGATGAAAACAAGGCTGTGAGGGACAGACACAATCTTTACAATTGCATGCACTGTATAAAGGTTGTAGATCATGTAATTGATTGATTGTTAGTTTTTAACATAAAAGTTCTATTTTTTGCCAAATGTAAAAGCCCTTTCACAGCAAAAGTGAAATGAATAAGCCTCAGGCTGAATGAAATGTAAATTTATGTCTGTACAGTAGAGGATGCAGGTCAAACAAACCTTTCAGATGTGATGCCATTCTGGACTGCATGAAGAATAGGATGCAGGAGAAGAAAGTTCAACACTCTTCAGCAAAGAAAAAAAAAAGAAACCCATTGTCAGGACTGGACCTGTTTTCATGTGTGCCAGTTCCTGTTTTTCCTTATTTGGTCTGTTTCCTGTCCTTGTTTAGGTTGATTATTAATTGATTCCATACACCTGTGTTTCCCCTATTATCCTGCCTTTATAACCCTAGTCCTTTCAGTTCAGTTTTGTTAAGTCTACCAGTTCCATACGTGTGTCTTCCTCCTGTATTCCCGTGTTGGATTAATAAAGACTATTTCAATTATCCTCGGCTCTGTGTTCCTTCCAGCACACTAGTGTGACAAACAAATGTTTATCGAAAGTAATTTTTGCTTATTAGTATGGTGGAATTGGATCATTGAAGGTCAGCAGTAACTCGGATATTTTCTTGTAAATTAAAAAGTAATGCAGTACTTTAGTTACTTGAAAAAAGTAATCTGATTATGTAATTTGCGTTACTTGTTAGGTGTTACACCTAACACTGGCCACGGGTATTAATTTTGAGTTGCCTATATGTTTTTTGTTTTTTACCCGTGGACTGGTATTGTGATTCACCAAAGACTGCGGTTTCAGCTATATATTTTCATTACTATTCTACTTAAGAAAAAAGTCACCTACTGTATATCTTGGATGGCCTGAGGGTGAGTAAATTAACAGCAAATTTTCTTCTTTTTTTTTGGGTGAACTATACTTATAAGGCCCATTCACACCAAGAATGACAGGTAAAAAGATAACTATAATGATGGGTGATTGCAAGTGACGTCACATGCAGAGAAAGCACAGGTCACAGTGCAAGTGCATGTCTGCAGCCATTGTAATATAATGGTTCATCTGTGCTCATCAAGCCATCTTGTGTATTTTCATGTAAATAAGGTATATTTATAATGCAATGCTAATTGACCCATTGCCGGGAGTCTGACGAATCATAATGCCGAATCTGCCATTTTGTCTAACAAACAAACCGGACAGGAGAGTAGATTAAAGTCAATGTACTTGAACTTGAAAATTGGTGTGTATTAATGTCTTTCTGCGGTTGAAATAAGATACCTTCTGATGTTCATTCATGTTTATTTCACGCTATAACTAGTAAAGAGGAAGAGATGAACAGTTCACATGCTGCTTAAACTGAGACACTATAGTGATCTGTCACGACACATCAAAGAGCCACAAAATTGTATTTATTGTTTGAATTTCTTAAAAAACTGACAAAATTTGAAAGCTTAGACTGTTTCATACCAAAAGTAACCTGATCTGTCTTGTCTGTCAGTATTGTCAGTGTCTTCTTTTCTCCTTTATGTATTTTTCATTGCATGAGAACATGATTAGTGGAGTGAGAGTGCCATGGCTTGTTGAATGTATGGTAACACTAACTAAGTGTGGCGGTTCTTTGCAAAGGGTCAATTGACATGGCCTTTATTACAGTATTGATTACTATAAGTAAGTAACTGTTAAATTACTGAAAAATAATGCATACCCATGGTGGTAATGCAAAGTCAATTATTCAACTTGTACCACACTTACAACACCTCAAAACTTTCTTCAGATGTTTTAAAAATTTTGAACGGGGTGAATAATGTGTTTTGTGTATTTTTCTTTGGCTGCATGTTACGTTATTTATTGCTTTAGATTCACTCCAGAGTCCATTCAACATGCTTCTGCTTTTCAAATAAAACTAATCCACACATAAGATGAAGTCAACAGATGCACAAGTATCTTGGATGAATCCCCTGTGCATTTAGTATACAGATGTTCACTCTAACAGTAGACAGAAATTTATTGAAGAAATAAACCAAATACCATGCTCATTTATTTTCTGACTTTGAAGCACACTGCCATATAAAACATGTAACAGCCCCTTGCATTTAGCTTTAATGAAAACTGCCCAGACTGCTTTATTCGTAGTTTATTTATTTATTAATTTTTTTATGTATTTATTTTTTAT
Source organism: Cyprinus carpio (assembly GCF_018340385.1). Classification (NCBI taxonomy): domain Eukaryota; kingdom Metazoa; phylum Chordata; class Actinopteri; order Cypriniformes; family Cyprinidae; genus Cyprinus; species Cyprinus carpio. The sequence continues at coordinate 4,062,321 of NC_056573.1, forward strand.
TAATTAAATGAAGAAAACCTCACAAAATCTTGGAAGTCTAAAATGAAAGAAGGTCATTACCTTTAAGAACAAGTCTGAACCAACATGCATTTTTCGAGATTGCTGACTGTTTTTGGGCACAGAACGATAGAGAAAACTCCATTAAATAGCCACTATGAATACCTAGTATTCGAATTACATGTATACATCTTTTTTTTAAAAAACATTTTTAAAATACCATAGTTAGAGAAACTTGCCAAAAGTTCAGTAAATCTTGGACAGACTTTAAAGCTTGATGGACATAATGGCAGATGACAACAAGGCTTCTCTCTACAGTGATTTGAATTGGCTATTTGGAATGTCACTCATTTATCTGTTGTAAAGTCAGTTAGGCTGATGATACACTGGGCAACTTTTTGAGCAATGTTGCCATCAATGGGCAGCTAGGTGAGACACAGGGCCCACAACTGATCTAAAACATCCAGATAGAAATGTGTTACCCATTCTTAAAGGGAAAGTACCCAAGCAACATTGCTCAAAAAAAGTTGCCCCGGGCCGTGTATCATCAGAGTTAGAATGAAGCATTCAACAGCCCTGTGGTATAAAATAATATATCTTCTGCCTCATTATATGATGAGACACCACAGATTGCATCACAACCACAGATCAGATCAGAAAAATTATTTAAAGAACTTGAATGACATTATATAGTGAGTTAAAGCAGAAACACAATGCTAATATGCTAACTTGCCCTTATGCACCTGTTGTGGTTGTTTTATGATAGGGTGACCAAACGTGCCATTTTCCTAGGACACGTCCTGTCCAGGATTTCTATATTGCCTAAAATATCCACGTTTTGGCTTTGTTTGCGTTGCGCAGAACAATTGTTGTATGACAAAGTTAAGTGAAAGCTATAGAGAGCATACGGCTTCTTGTGCTTTTGAATCGCTCTCACGGTACTGTGATGTCATACACCAATCGGTATGCTCAGTGCTGCTTCAAGTCAAACACTAATATGTACACATATTTGCATCACTTTGACCGTTCACTGTAGATCCCACCTTCTCACGCACCACGATTGGTCGATTATGTACAATGTCTGCATGTTATTGGTCAAACGATCATTACCTTCATTACAGATGAAAACAGGAAACCAAAGCCAAAACCTGGATATTTTAGGCAACAAAGAAATCCTGGCCAGGATGTGTCCTGGGAAAATGGCACGTTTGGTCACCCTATTTTATGATTCATTTTGAAGAGTAAATATATGTGAGATCATTGGAATGTTTCTTTCATAAGAGGTACATTTGATACAAAGGCAAAGAAGGTAAAGTGAGAAGCTTGATCAAAGAAATTAAGGATTAAATCTGTAAATAGAAAGGTGTCAGTAAATATATTAAAGACCATGGAATTACAATCACAGGCGTATTCCACCCAGAGAGGTGTGAATGTGTGCTGGGGGAGACCGAACATGAATGGAGCAGTTTGCAAACATTTACATTTATTCATTTAGCCAATGCTTTTATCCAACGAGACTTACAACTCTTAATGGATAAAATCCCACTTTAGATTTTTTTCCCCTTGTTAATTATCCAGCTCCACTCACAGATACATAACATAACAGAAGTATAATGGTTTGTGAACGCTACGGGGGAACTAAAGGTAAACCAGCCTTGACCTATGTGGAAATTTGTGTTGGTCTAAACAAGTTTTCAGCACTTATGTTATGTTGTTAAAAAAAGTGATTGATTCCAGCTATGCAAACCATCTGACTCAGAGCCACAACACTTTGGAAATCTTTCCATGATTTACCCAAAGGAATCTTTCATATAATTTCAAAGCAAAATGCAGCTGTTAATAACAACTAGATTAAACTGAGCATGTCCCATAATCAACATTCTTCAAGCCCAATAAATGTACATAGTATATAGGTTCCTTGTAAATAAGTCCCTGCCCTGGGAGTAAATATGGGAATGTTGCGGCCTCACAGAAATACAGTGAATGTACTGCTGGGTTTAAATATATTTAACACAGACGTGAATAAGCAGCAAGAAAGCCCAGTTTTGCTGGTAAAGATGCATGACAGGAGATGCTGAGAACCAGGCTGTAAATGTGGCCAAGCAGAAGAAAAACACAAGAACACAAAGACAGCAGACAGCAGAAAAAAAAGAAAAAAAAAAAAGAAAGAAAAATGCAAGTAACCGTATAATTGAGCATAGTTGGTTAGGAAAATCAGTAAGCTTATCAACTTGAGAAAACACTAACAGTGTCTTTTCTTGTTGGCTAAAATGTTACGCAATATTTGGCACAAACTCATTTGTCATTGAGTGAAATCTGGCCAAATTAGGCAGACGCCAACATGTGCAGGTTGCATGACAAAAACCTCAACCTCGAAAACTAATAGCAAAAAAAAAATTCTGGCAAATTCTGGATCCTATACAGTAAGTAAAACCAGATGAGAACCACACTACTTAAACGACTGGCTCAGGCTGGTTTATGCCACGTTGTTCACCAGCAAAATTTTGCCTTTAGTTTCAAATAATTTAATTATAGCTTTTTAATTAGAAATAAAGTATAAAAAAAGTTCAGCTGAGTTGCATAGTACTGCCTCCAGTGCATTTAGAAAATTTGTGAAATCTTGTTAAACAGAAGCCAGGCTTGGTCAAGCTCTCTCGCTCTTTTTTTCTCTGCAGGGAGAAGGTAAGGTGTGGTGAAGTCACTGGTCCATGCTGTCATGTTAAGGGGTTTTTATCCAGCCAAAGACTATTGCAGATTAATGTACCACAGGTGCAGCAAGTCTAGACAAGGGGTGAGGGAGTGATACACGGAGTGAAAGTGCAAACTAGGGTGTGAAAGAGGTGGAAAAAAGAGTGTGAGAAGGAGAGAGAGCAGAGCAGAGTGATTTAGAGAGACAGGGAAAGCAGCACTACATGCCTGTACACTTAACTCAATGTGCAGGTGCATTTTGGTGAAGTGCCAGCTGCAGTGTGTTGTACATTTTTTCTCAACTTCCCAAGCTATAAACATGCACACTACCTAGCTGCTACAGCTGCTAAAGGAAAGGACAATTAAAGGAAACGACAAAAACAACATTATCCTTACACCGTGCAAGTGAGCAAATGTAATGCGATGCAACTAAACTAACCCTGCTATTACAAACAAAGCTTGAGACTTTGCACACTTGCTGTGTAGATAAAACCTAACAGTAAAGTTTTTTTTTTTTTAGGTTTTTTATTTTTTATTTTTTTTCTGCCAGCCAATTTGAGCCATGTGTTGCAGATTTAGATTTTGACAAAAATTATGATATTCATCATATAGATTTATTTAGCTAGATATTTTTTACACAGATTCAAAAGTTGTACAACATGCATCACACCACACAAAGTCCTTAGGGTTTGAGAGAAAATTATCTAATGATAGTACATCATCCTACATAATAATAGGCCACAATACTATGGAATTGTTTCAATTCGTGCTTGGTCTGGGGAACAGGAAACTCCACGATTGATTAAACTTTAGCGATGCCCGGATGACCTTGACCCCAACCCCATTGCGTTCCCAAATACGTAACAGTGGCCTTTCTAATTTTGCAAAATTGAGTGGATGGGCATTCTTTAAAAGACTGACCACAATATACATGGTTTTAAAATCATCAGGCTATGTCGAAGGGAATTTATTTTTGAATTGTTGAATAACCTTTGCCATGTGAACCTTTTTCCTTTACTGAATTGTTCACCAAAAATTAAAATTTCCTGATTTTTTACTTGCTAACGTCCAGACCATTCGAGATGTCGTAGAGTTTGTTTGTTTAGCCAAAGATCATTTTTTTTGGAGAAAACATTCCAGGATTTTTCTCTGTCTTATGTAGGGGTGTCAAACACAGTTCCTGGAAGGCCGGAGCTCTGCAGAGTTTGTAAATTACCTGGGCCTATATTTCGTACCATACCACCTCTTTCTTGTTTAAGAATATAAAGGGACAAAACACTAGCTGATCCATTAACAATATAAAAGTTCCAAATGAAGAAAAACCCTGAAATTAAAAAACAAATAAAAAAAGAATAATTAAAAATTTGTCCAGACACCTCATCAAACATTCAAAAGGAGTACCAGCCTGTGCCTAAGAGCGTATATGGCAGAGAAGTAGCTGGGTTTAGGTGAATTGGTGCCAGGACAGTTCCCCTCACTCCCCTTGTGCTAAGGCTCTCTAGTCATGGATCACAGCCCTGGAGAAGAAGGTAATAGCCCCCTTTGAGTCTGGCCCAGTGCAAAACTCTCCCTTAGCTAAAACTGTTCCTCTGGGAAATCAATGGGCCCATTATTTGGTGAGCTTCAGTTTGCCTCGATGCTCCCAATCTCCATGTGAAACAGTAGACAGTAATGGAGAAACATAAAACATAATACTTGTGTGACCAGCTTGTCATTGGCTCGCTGGTGACTGTGTTACATATTTTCTGGAGATAGAAGATTGGGCAGATGGAGGGGTGGTGGGGAATGACGGACCTGGACATTGTCAGTAGTTAATATATATTGATTTGTTGCGATACGCGGTACAGCAACAGTGTTGACAAAGGAGAAGTTTAGCCATGGCCTGAGATCAGAGGAGTGGAATCAGTCACGCAGAGTTAGAAGATTCCATCTGTGCACACAAAAATGGCACCTTAAGAGTAACACTAGCCTTGTGTGAGTGTAATAAACTGTAGAAAAGTATTGTTTTGTATTAAACACTAATATGCAGCCAGATATGCATGCTGATGTGCCTGAAACAGAATAAGTGTCATACAGAAAATCTAAACCGCTGCTATTATGTTCTTTCAAAACTGTGGGGTGTCTGGACAGTATTTAAACCACAGTCTACCCTCTCATGTAATTTCATAACTTAACCCAGTCATACTCCTTATTTTTCATGTCGTGGTCAACTATGTGCCTTGGAATCGAAAAATTAACCACAGACCATGTCCCTTTTCTTTCTCTGATCAGTCTCAGCCAAAATGCTCAGCAGACTGGAATTACCTGGAAACAACATATCTGGCTCTTTACAAACATGTGCACATTAGCATTAAGCTGGGGTCTTTTTGAAACCGCTGACCTTTTCTCTGAGATATGCTCCAACATTAAGATCCCAGTGATGTCAATGTAGGCATGACATAATTAGGTGAATTTTGTGGTGTGGGGAAATGAAAGCTTGTGGCAGGTGGCACAGTACATATTAGAGCCGCTTTAGACACAAATGGCAGAGCTGCAGTGTAAAGTACCCAAATCATCTTAATGTGGCTAAGCTTAAATACTTACAAATCAGATGAATGGGTTCTCCCCTGGCAGTACCATCTCTCTGGGTGTCATTGTGAATGCAAGGTGACACGAGATGTTGTCGAGCCAGCTTATGACCACAAAGGCTGCTGATATCTGGAAAGCAAAGGCTTGGTTAAGTCCCAGCTTGACATAGTTAGGAGAATTATTTAACAATTGTTTTGGCCATTGAAACTGGCCGTTAGACTTTCGTTGTGGTATTGGATGCACTATTGTCATTTCAACGTAATACCATATCATATAAAAAAAACCTGTATAAGCACTCACTCAGTACAGTCACATGAGTAGATGAAAACTGTTTAAAGAGAGACTTTGAACTGCACAAACCTCATTACCCTTACAAAACTGAGGTAATCTTCAAGTTAATTTTATTTTGTATACTAAAGTAAGTAGTATTGTGTACTATTTCAAAACTTATCATAACTTTTAAATTGGCCCACTTTTTAGTTTATTAAAGTATACTTTTAACTTTGCATTAAAGGGGTCATATGATGCGATTTCAAATTTTCCTTTCTCTTTGGAGTATTACAAGCTCAATAAAGAAGATCTGTGAAGTTGCAAAGACTAAAGTCTCAAATCCAAAGAGATATTCTTTATAAAAGTTGAGACTCGTCCACGCCCCCCTTAAACGGCTCATTCTAACACGCCCCCACATATCTATGTCAGTATGTGGGAAGATTTGCATAACACCGTCCAGATGTTCTCGCAATGAAAATAGGCGTACCTTTTATTTTCGTTGTAGTATTGTTGTTGCCGCTGCCGCCATGTCGTAAAGACGCTGTATGTTTCGTTGTGAAAGCGAAACTACTTTGTTTGGCCTTCCAAAAGAGGATGATATCTGCTTCGTCATGCCTGGGGCTGAGGAAATAGCTGGTCGCTGAGGAAATAGATCAACTTTGCACTGTGGAACGCCGAATCGGCTTTCACCGTGGACGAAGCATCGTCCAGCCCGGGGTCGTCACATGTGGTCGCCGCAAGACCAAGGTACGCTCCTTCGTAGAATCCACCTGGCGTACCATTCTCAAGCTGCCCGCCTCTGCTCATTCAAGCCGGTGTGTGACATTGTTCCATTGAGAATGCGAAACTACTTTGTTTTTGCCTTCCAAAAGAAGACACGACTAGAAATCATGTTTATATACGTTTATAATGGGTTTTATGTTTTTGTCTCATCGCTCCGGCCGGACAAGGCTTCACATTATGTTAAGAGGCGTAACATTCCGTCTCATGCTTGAGGCATTCAGCCAATCACAACGCGCTGGATAGCTGGCCAATCACAGCACAACTCACTTTTCAGAGCGATAAGCCTTGTGAAAATCGGCGCGTTTCAGAAGGCGGGGCATGGAGGAGAAACAATAATGTACAGTATGTGGAAAATAATGTGTTTATTTTTTATTTTTTTATCTTAAACCACGTAAACACATTGCATTACACCAAATACACAAAATAATGTTATTTTTAACAGCATCATAAGACCGCTTTAAGAGTCACACTAATGAACTCTGATTACACATCTACTATATTTTACATCTATGATTTACTTTTGCATTGCAACTACACTGTGAACAGGGATTGAAATGAACTTTTTTCACTCATGTATAATATCAATATATATATATATATATATATATATATATATATACACACACACACACACACACACACACATATTTAGTCATTTAGCCGACGCTTTTATCCAAAGCAACTTACAAATGAGGACAATGGAAGCAATCAAAATCAACAAAAGAGCAATGATATTCAAGTGCTACAACAAGTTTCAGTTAGCTTAAACACAGTACACGTAGCAAGGGCTTTTAAATAATATAATAAATAAAAAGAATACAGACACAATACAAAAAGATTAGAAAACTAGTTTGATTTTTTTTTTTTTTTAAAGAATAGAGTTAGAATAGTGAGTGCTAAAGTTAGAGAGTCAAATAAAGATGGAAGAGATGTGTTTTAAGCCGATTCTTGAAGATGGCTAAGGACTCAGCTGCTCGGATTAAGTTGGGCAGGTCATTCCACCAGGAGGGAACATTTAATTTCATTTAAGAGCCCTGAGGTACCCCAGTAGTTAGATGTTGTGACTTTGACACCTCACCTCTCCAAGATACTTTGAAGGACCTATCTGATAGGTAAGACTCAAACCACTGGAGTGTGGTTCCTGAGATGCCCTTTGCCAGTAGGATTGACAGGAGGATCTGGTGGTTAACAGTGTCAAAAGCAGCAGACAGATCAAGCAAGATAAGTATTGAAGATTTAGATTCCGCTCTTGCCAGTCTTAGGGCTTTAACAACTGAGAGCAAGGCAGTCTCAGTTGAATGTCCACTTCCGAAGCCAGATTGGTTGCTGTCAAGGAGGTGGTTCTGTGTGAGAAAAGCAGAGACTTGGTTGAACACAGCTCGTTCAAGTGTTTTTGCAATGAAAGGAAGAAGAAAAAAAAAAAAAAAAAAAAAAAATATATATATATATATATATATATATATATAGGCAGGGTGAAGAAGGACATGACGAGTAAGTACAGGTGAGTTCCCCGAAGGGCGGATTTTATTAATAAATAGTGTGGCAGAAGGCGGTGAGATGAGGTGGTCCGGTGCGGGGTGCTCAGCTTCCTCTGTTGCGGTGTGGGTCCGTTGTGCTCGCCCGTGTGCGGTGGGGCTGGCGGTCACACACTGCTCTCTGACAGACAGACAGACAGACATGCTGTGTTGGTGTGTTGTTCTGTTGTGCTCGCCCGTGTTGTGTTTCGTTTGACTGTGCTTAAATAGGCAGCTCTTGATGACCGCAGGTGTGACAGGATTCAGCTGGACGAGCCTGGAGACAGGTGTGACTGCTCGGTGTTCCATTTTAGTTGCTTAACCTATAGTGGCATGCTTATTAACCTATAGTGGCTAATGAATCTGCAGTCCTGCACATTCAAAAATAACTTACTTCTGTGTTGAACTGAACTGAATCAACATTAAACTGACTTGAGCTGAATAACACCTTCTATAGTGCTCCTTATAGCTTACCAGAACTATGCAATTGCTGCTTGTAGCTAAATTAATATATTTATAAAATAATATAATTATATATGAAATTTAACTATGCTAGTAGTTTCTTACTTAAGTATTATTTTTTTTATACTTGATATATACCAACTGTACTTTAAGTTAACTTGAAGTTTACTCATATGTATACTACCTGGATTTATGACAAAGATTTATGCATTACATGTTTGGTTGGACAGTGTTATTCCTGCTTTCTGCTTGCCTTGCTGGTTTGTGATTGTAGTTGAAGTTTACTCATATGTATACTACCTGGATCTTACTATCACTCTGTTTTGCTTAAAGTAGCTAACTTAATTCCCACCATATTTTGATATTTATCTATCAATCTAATCTGATTCATTTGATGTTCAATTTTATTCTAAACTATGCGAGCAGCGCACCTGCATCGCGTTAAGTCGTTATTTTTGTCATAGCGTTGATATTCGTGCCTATCGCTGTTTTCTTTTCCTTTTTCTTTGAAGTCCTCTCATCTCTCTCTCGCTACAGTTTTTTTTACAAGTACACAATCATCAACTGTGGTAAGAATTTTTCACCAAGCATGGTGAGTAATGGCTGTTATTCCTGCTATTGTTGCTTGCACCGCTTGCCACATGTATAGTTGTGATCTCTCTAGTGACAAGGAATTCACATCTTTCTGCTTGCCTTGCTGGTTTGTGATTGTAGATTTTTAGAATTAGAGACATGCATCCAAACTTTAATTGAGGACAGTAAGAATGTTTGGGCTCTAGATATGGCTTTGGATGTGACTAGCTCAGGGAGTCCTGTACATTGTTCAGTTCCGGTAACAGCGCCTCTGCAGCAGGGCAACTGGGTGACTGTGAGGCAGCATAGTCGCGGGTCAAAACACCGCTCTTCTGTTCCGATCAAAACATTAAACAGGTTCTCCCCACTCAGTGACGCACCAACTGAGAAACCTGATGAAAGTGCTCTAGTTATTGGCGATTCTATTGTACGGAACGTGAAAAGAGAGACACCAGCCACCATAGTCCAATGTTTATCGGGAGCCAGAGCGCCTGACATCTTGGCAAATTTAAAAGTGCTGGCTAATGCTAAACATAAATACAGTAAGATTGTTATTCATGCCGGTGCTAATGATGTTCGACTCCAGTCGGAGATCACTAAAAATAACATTAAAGAGGTGTGTGTACTTGCAAGCACAATGTCAGACACTGTAATATGCTCTGGTCCCCTCCCCCCTTACTTGATGAGATAAATAGCAGATTGTCATCACTCAATGGCTGGATGTCTAAGTGGTTCCTGCAGAATAACATAGGTTTCATAGACAATTGGACAAGCTTTTGGGGCAGACCTGACCTGTGTTGAAAAGAGATGGTCTTCAACCCTCTTGGGGTGGTGCCGCTCTTCTCTCTAGAAATATGGCACATAGTCTTAGAGTTTGTACTTGACTAACTGGGGCCCAGGTCAGGAAGCAGACAGACTGGCTAAACCGACCATCTGCTAGCCGCCTCATGTCACGATGTCTTCTCAAGAAGTCAGTTAATTCTCAGCACATAGAGACTCTTTCACCTAGATATCACACTATAGAGACCGTGTCTGTTCCCTGAACTAGAAAATACAAAAAACGTCCAAACCAATTTAAGAGTAACAATTTAATTGCGTTTCAACAAATAAAAAACAGATGCAATATGGATAAACAAATGATAATAGAAGCTTATTGAATATCAGGTCCCTTTCTATGAAAGCAATTTTTGTAAATGATATGATCACTGATCATAATCTAGATGTGCTCTGTTTGACAGAAACCTGGCTAAAACCTGATGATTACATTATTTTAAATTAGTCTACCCCCCAAGACTACTGTTATAAACATGAGCCACGTCCAAAAGGTAAAGGGGGAGGTGTTGCTTCAATTTATAACATTGTTCTCAGTATTTCTCAGAGGGCGGGCTTTAAGTATAACTCGTTTGAAGTAATGGTGCTTCATATAACATTATCCAGAGAAATGAGTGTTAATGATAAATCCCCTGTGATGTTTGTACTGGCTACTGTATGCAGGCCACCAGGGCACCATACAGACTTTATTAAAGAGTTTGCTGATTTTACATCCCAGTTAGTGCTGGCTGCAGATAAAGTTTTAATTGTTGGTTATTTTAATATCCATGTTGATAATGAAAAAGATGCATTGGGATCAGCATTTATAGACATTCTGAACTCTATTGGGGTTAGACAACACGTCTCAGGACCTACTCATTGTTGAAATCATACTCTAGATTTAATACTGTCATATGGAATTGATGTTGATGGTGTTGAAATTATGCAGCCAAGCGATGATATCTCAGATCATTATTTAGTTTTGTCCAAACTTCATATAGCTAAAACTGTAAATTCTACTTCTTGCTACAAGTATGGTAGAACCATCACTTCTACCACAAAAGACTGCTTGGTAAGGAATCTCCCTGATGTATCCCAATTCCTTAGCATATTCAAAACCTCAGAACAACTTGATGATGTAACAGAAACAAAACACTCTCTCTTTTCTAGCATTTTAAATACAGTCGATCCTTTACACTTAAGGAAGGTTAAGGAAAACAGTCTGACACCATGGTATAATGAGCACACTTTCACCCTTAAGAGAGCAGCCTGGAAAATGGACTGCAGCTGGAGGAAAACAAAACTAGAGGTATTTCGTATTGCTTGGCAGAAAAGTAACCTATCCTACAGAAAAGCATTAAAAACTGCTAGATCTGATTACTTTTTGTCTCTTTTAGAAGAAAACAAACGTACCCCCAGGTATTTATTCAATACAGTGGCTAAATTAACGAAAAATAGAGCATCAACAAGTGTTGAGATTTCCCAACAGCACAGCAGTAATGACTTTATGAACTACTTTATACTTATAAGATCGATTCTATTAGAGATAAAATTGTAACCATGCAGCTGTCAGCTACAGTATCGCATCAGACAGTGCACTATAGATCCCCTGAGGAACAGTTCCACTCATTCTCTACTATAGAAGAGGAAGAACTGTATAAACTTGTGAAATCATCTAAACCAACAACATGTATGGTAGACTCTATTTCATCTACGCTCATAAAAGAGGTGCTTCCAGAAGTCATAGATCCTTTTCTGACTATTATTAATTCCTCATTGTCATTAGGATATGTCCCCAAAACCTTCAAACTGGCTGTTATTAAGCCTCTCATTAAAAATCCACAACTTGACCCCAAAGAACTAGTTAATTACAGACCGATCTCGATTCTTCCTTTTCGGTCCAAGATACTAGAAAAGGTAGTATCCTCACAATTAAATTCCTTCTTAGAGAAAAATGGTATCTGTGAGGAATTCCAGTCAGGATTCAGACCGTATAGTAGTACCGAGAGTGCTCTCCTTAGAGTTACAAATGACCTGCTCTTATCATCTGATCATGGTTGTATCTCTCTATTAGTGCTATTGGATCTTAGTGCTGCATTCGAAACTATTGACCACAACATTCTTTTGCATAGACTAGAAAACTTTGCTGGTATTAATGGAAGTGCATTAGCATGGTTTAAATCGTACTTATATGACCGCCATCAGTTTGTAGCAGTGAATGAAGAGGTATCATATCGATCACAAGTGCAGTATGGAGTACCTCAAGGGTCAGTACTAGGGCCATTACTCTTCACGCTTTACATGTTACCCTTGGGAGATATCATCAGGAAACACGGTGTAAGCTTTCACTGTTATGCTGATGATACCCAGCTCTATATTTCTTCGCGGCCTGGCGAAACAGCAATTTGAAAAACGGAATGTATAGTCAATATAAAAAACTGGATGACAAGTAATTTCTTACTGCTAAATTCTGAAAAACAGAGGTGTTAATTATAGGACCTAAAAACTCTGCATGTAATAACCTAGAACGCTGTCTAAGACTTGATGGCTGCTCTGTCAATTCTTCCTCATCAGTTAGGAACCTAGGTATGCTATTTGATAGGAATCTTTCCTTAGAAAGCCACATTTCTAGCATTTGTAAAACTGCATTTTTCCATCTCAAAAATATATCTAAATCACAGCCTATGCTCTCAATGTCAAATGCAGAAATGTTAATCCATGCGTTTATGACCTCAAGGTTAGATTATTGTAATGCTTTATTGGGTGGTTGTTCTGCACGCTTAATAAACAAACCCCAGCTAGTCCAAAATGCAGCAGCTAGAGTTCCAGGAGAACCAGGAAGTATGACCATATTAGCCCGGTTCTGTCAACACTGCACTGGCTCCCTATCAAACATCGTATAGATTTTAAAATCTTGCTTATTACTTATAAAGCCCTGAATGGTTTAGCACCTCAGTATTTGAACGAGCTCTTGTTACATTATAGTCCTCCACGTCCACTGTGTTCTCAAAACTCTGGCAATTTGATAATACCTAAAATATCAAAATTAACTGCGGACGGCAGATCCTTTTCCTATTTAGCACCTAAACTCTGGAACAACCTACCTAACATTGTTCGGGAGGCAGACACACTCTTAAAAAAAAAAAAAACTCTTTAAACTCTTGCAGTTTAAATCTAGATTAAAGACCTATCTCTTTAACCTGGCTTACACATAACACACTAATATGCTTCTAATTTCCAAATCCATTAAAGGATTTTTAGGCTGCATTAATTAGGTAAATCAGAACCGGGAACACTTTCCATAACAACCGATGTACTTGCTACATCGTTAGAAGAATGGCATCTACGCTAATATTAGACTGTTTCTCTCTTATTTCGAGGTCACCGTAGCCACCAGATCCAGTCTGTATCCAGATCAGAGGGTCACTGCAGTCACCCAGATCCAGTACGTATCCAGACCAGATGGTGGATCAGGACCTAGAGATGACCTCTACAGCCCTGAAAGACAGCAGAGACCAGGACAACTAGATGAGCTGCAGAGACAGATCCCCTGTAAAGACCTTGTCTCAGACAACCACCGGGACAAGACCACAGGAAACAGAAGATTCTTTTGCACAATCTGACTTTGCTGCAGCCTGGAATTGAACTGCTGGTTTCGTCTGGTCAGAGGAGAACTGGCCCGCCGACTGAGCCTGGTTTCTCCCAAGGTTTCTTCTCCATTCTGTCACCGATGGAGTTTTAGTTCCTTGCCGCTGTCGCCTCTGGCTTGCTTAGTTGGGGACATTTCATTTACAGCGATATCATTGACTTGATTGCAAATGATTGCACAGATACTATTTAAACTGAAATGAGATGAATGACATCACTGAATTCAATGATGAACTGCCTTTAACTGTCATTTTGCATTATTGACACACTGTTTTCCTACTTAATGTTGTTCAGTTGCTTTGACACAATCTTTTTTTGTATAAAGCGCTATATAAATAAAGGTGATTACATAAAGATAATTGCTTCCATTGTTTTTTTTTTTTTTGTTGAGTTTGATTTGACCATGTAGGTTTTTATGAGAGTATGTAAAACATATGCTGGAACTTTAAAGAAGTATGTGAAAAAAATGCTAGGGTGTTTTTAATGGTTTCAAGAGTGAAACCATAAAGTTGCTAAGATGTTGTGAGTCTATTTAAGGGTATTATATGGCCTTCACAGTGGATGCTATATGACTGCTTTTTGCCCTAAGTCAAAAGAACACAACAATAAGACCCAAAGATATGGTTCGGGTCCATGCACTTTCATCTTAAGTCTAGTAATCTACTGCAAAAAAAAAAAAAAAAAAAAAAAAAAAATTCCAACAATTTTTAGGGCCTTGGACGGAATTAAAAATAATGTAAATAATTAGTTAAAGTTAGCCATTGCTAGTTCAGGGGTAGGGAGTTAGCTTAGGTATGTTGTCCAACTATCCATCTATTCTCCAAACATTATGTCCTATTGATGTGCATCCAACTAATGGCAGAAAAAAAAAATACAACAACAAATCAAATCCATTGCAATGATTAATACTTCATTTTGAGGGCATCTCAACAGTATTGTACTGTTCTGCCCCTAGTGGTCTATTTGTTGGTTTGTCTTATTTAGTTACGATTACTGAGCTTTGGTTTGGATTTTAAGGAAGCTGATATGCTACAAGAATCCCCGGAAAGGTCAAGCACCAGCACTCTATTTTCCCTGAACTCTCTACGGTATGCTGTGTGAAAGCATTCTACCTGTGTGCAGTAGGAAGTAATAGCACCCCTGCCAATCATTCAATTAGAAACAAAACAAAAGCTCCTTTATGGTGCTGCCGATTTGATGAAAATCTCTGAGCTGGGAGGGTGTGGAGTGATGATTCATACCTGTGTGATATGGGACACAGTAAACGTAGCTATGCCTGATAAATCACAGAAGTACTTGAGGTTATATTACAGATAACTATAACACAGAAATGGTTGAGGAACAGTTTTAGGGATGCTTGCTTATCTAGCTCTGAGATGTGTATGTGTGACTATTGATACCCCAAAAAGCTTAAGTCAAACTTAAGTAAAAACAACAACAACAACAACAACAACAAAAACAAAACAAAAAAACAACAAGTGGTTTCTGCAAATAAATGATGCTCAAACATTTCCCAGAGCTAACTTCACTTTTCTCAGCCATTTTTGCTATGTTTTTTTCATTGCTATGATTGTAAGCCACAAACCTCAAAATGCTGTAGAACAACAAGGTTTTCAAACTCAATTCCTAGAGGGCCAAGGCCCTGCAAAGTTTAACTTCAATCCTAATGAAACACATCTGAACCAGTTAATCAAGCCTCATAGAATTACTTGTAAACTATGTGGCAGGTGTATTGGAGAAGGGTTGGAACTAAGCTTTGCAGGACTCTGGCTCTCCAGTAGCAGTTGGACAAGCCTGCTTTAGAATAAATTGCAATGCAGTTGTAACAACAACAACAACAACAACAACAACAATAATAATAATAAAAGCTGCATGCTCATGTTCAGATCATACGAACTGTTCATTTACAGGACAGCATGGTAGCTCAGTAGGTAACGCAAAGAAGGTACAGTACCTGGTTCGAGGAGGTCTTTGTGCTTGGGGCTTACATGGTCTGGAGTGTTAGTTTTCTAATAGTCTGTATTTACATTGTTTATTGTACATCTATTTTAATTTTTTTTTGTCCTATCCATTTTGCTAATATTATGTCAGTCATTGCAAGTTCAAGAGTGAATCCCGCATTTACAGTAAATGCATTTGTCACTCCCTAAACTTTGTAGCATATATGTGGCACTTGGTCCTCTTAGTAAAAGGTTAAAAAAAATCAAAATAAAGGTTTTATTTAAATTCTGAATGCATTCAATATAGAAAGCCCTGCCTTTATAATAACTACAAAGCTGTCACTCACTTCAGTTCATCATCTCAACATTTTGTTTGTTATAGTTAGAGGATTCACAGGTGTGCACATCTCAGCAGTGAATAAAAACTTGGGTGGTTTCTGAACTAACTTTAACACCTCTGATTGGATATTGTGTGCAAGAAGTCAACAGATCTCTGTGATTGGCTACACTGCTCAACGCTGCAGAAACACATAGAAAATAGAAAAATTTAACACTCTGTTGCACAAACACAAATATGCATGGTAACATTAGCCAATTTTGCTTTGTCAGTATGGAATTTTTTACAGTTTAAATTGAGAATGCTAGCACTGCTGTAGAACAGGGCCTGGATCCAGTGGGATTAGGCAAGCAAAACATGAATCTGGGGCCCCTTAGCACCTTTACATTGGAAATAAACTCACTTCTGCCTGTATAACATAAATGTCACTGAACCATTCTTAAACCAGAAAATGACTTTGATGTACCCACAATATGCATAGAGAAGAGAATGGAATCTATGGAAAAGTCAGCCACAAGGATGTGGCCATGCTATCTCAAGGCCAGAACTCCATCTCTTGAGACCTTGACGTTCCTGTTTCCATCATAAATAATATTAACAGGTAGTTTGAGGCACACTAAACTTCAATTGACCTGCCTGAAAGTGTTTTCAAGAGAAAACTAAATCTGACAAATTGCAGCAAAGAATTGTTTGAATATCGGTGAAAACTAACCCAAGGAACTGGCACACAATTCAAACTGACTTTCAGAAAAAAAGGTTGAATGGTGTCAACTTACTCAATCTGTTCCACATCCAGTGAAAGGGTGTTTATGTGGTCTGAGACCCCGGAGTACTCTTCTTTCGAGAGAAGAGAATATAAAATCACTTCATAAACACACCTGAGTAACATGCCCCAAATCTTTGAGAAAAGGTCTTGTGAACAGCTGAAATCTGATTAAAGATGATTTACTAAATTAAAAATCACTTAGTCTCTTCATCATCTTTGCTACTGAACAAGTGAGTTGTTTAATGATATTTTGGGTTGTTCTGCTGACTCTGGAGATCCTTTGAGTGAAAAATCCAGTGTAGCTGTCCCTCATACCGACTTGAGAATATCTTTCCTTGATAATATTTTAACAGTCATGTTGCATGTCTTCTGTCAGCTATTAGTAGGACAAGCGATGCAAAAATCACAAATTGATCAGTACTGATATAATTGATCAAACAGGTTTGCTTGCTTGCAGTGGTTACTTACAGTGTAACAGGACACTTTATAAGACAGAAGTCTATCCACCATATGAAACAAATCTTAAAAATCTCTTCAATTGTTTCAGCGATTAAGCAGCTCTTTATTGTGTGTGGAGTGTGTGAATGCAGGTGTAGAAAAGTATCAAAATATGGAGACACTTTTTGATGGGGGGCCTGTACCTCAGTACTGATGGAAGGCTAAAGTATCCCTTTATATATTTTCCCCACATTTACCACAATTTCACACATTTACATAAACTCAAGCCTATTCTTTTTTTTTTTTTAATCTACAACTCATCTTTAACTGTGTAAATTATATTATCATAAAAAGCTGTGAAAAAGCTGTATGACATACTTGTGGAACACAAAAGAATATCAGAACAAAATCAGACACCACTGACTTTCAATTTATGACCAAAAACATTTATGCAAATGTGTTTTTTTTAAGTGTTCTTTTATGTTCTGCAGAATAACAAATGGATACGGGCTTGGGTAAAGTATTCCTATATTAACAAATTGTAACAGGTGGGTCGTTCTCAAAATAGTTTCTTGTTCATCCTTTATATTTCTACTCAGAGACTAAAAACATTTGCTATCACCTCAGAAGGACAGTGATCATGTATGTAGAGATTTCATTCATGTACCTGATTGTTACCCCCTATATCTTTATTTTATAAGATGGTTACCACATAATAAAATTATGTGGACATAAATTATCTTATTATAAAAAGAAAAAAGTTTTGTGCTTTGCTGTAGTTTGATATATTGGATGATATGTTGGGAAAATGGTAGATATTAGTGTCCCTGACATTTAAATGTGGCTATGCAACAAAAATAACAAACAACTATGCTGTGCACTGATATTGTTAACAGATGTTGTGCATCATAATTGTTATTATAGTCTATTTTGAGCAATACAGAATCTACTGTAAAATTATCCATTTTATTCCCAGGGTGCAATTTGTGTAATCATCATCATCATCATCATCATCATCATCTTTTTTTAAAAATTTAAAATGTAATAATAAAACCTTTTTTCCTGGAAAATGAATAATTTTACATAAACTCCAGTAGTTATAATCCAGTGGGGTAGTCAGACAGGTATGGGTCAAACGAGAGGAACAATACAGACAGAATCCAACCAAGACACAAGGCACAAGACAGTAGGGGACAGGCAGGTGAGGAGGTCAAACGTGAACAGCAGGATAAGCTGGTAGTTTAGTACCAAGATCAGTGGCAGGCAGAGGTCATACATGGGGCAGATAGAAGATGGAGCAGAGACAGAAAGGGAACGAGAAGAAATCAAGACCTGTTTGACATGAGATACATGAAGCACAGGTTGCACACAACAGAGAGTGTATAGTGGCTGAAGCCACACCGCCAATGTGCATTACCCTCTGACAGTGGCCCACAGCTTTTTTTTTTTTTTTTTTTCCTCCAGACATGACCAACACCTCCCTGGCCCTCCTCCAGAATTGGTAACAGCACTAGATGAAAGCCAGGACTGAGGGACAACACATGAAACTATGACAGCCAGGACACCGGCAATGAGTTGTGAGCATACTCAACCTATGTAAGCTGCCGACTCCAGGTGGAAGGGTTATGGGAGGCCAGACATCGGAACATCTGCTTGAGATCCTGGTTTGCACGCTTTGTCCGGCTGCTGGTCTGGGGGTGGAATCCTGATGAAAGACCATCACAGTTTTACCTCTAGATGGAAGGAGGCTAGTGACAAAAACCTGGGCAAAATGTCACCGGGGCAGGAAGGGATGGGGTGCAACAGACCAAGAGATGGTTGATAGGATAATTTGTTTTGAGAACAGACTAAGTATGCGCCCAAAAACCAATGGACATCCTCTGCCATGGCTATACACCAAAAGTGCAGATGAATGTTTGCCAGTGACCTCCTCACCCTTAGGTGGTACAGTAACCTGGAGGCGTGGCCCTATTGGAGGATGGCAGCTCAGACTTCCCCAGGAACAAAAAGAAGTGTTGTCAGATGACCCCCAGGCACCATAACAGAGAGCTCACCTGACAGCTCTAGATGCCCCAAATCGCTGTAACAGAGCATCAGGCTTGCCATTATTGCCGTAAAGCCTGTAAGAAAGTAATATTGTGTAGGTCCCCCTTGTGCTGCCAAAACAGCTCTGAAGTGTCGAGTCATGGTCTCCACAACACCTCTGAAAGTGTGGTATCTGCCATCAAGACATAAGCAGGGCCTGCAAGTATCAGATTTGTTGGTCCAGCACATCCCGGATTGAGATCTGGGGAATTTGGAGGCCAAGACAACACCTTGAGTAAAGTTCCTCAAACCATTCCTGAACATTTTTTGCAGTGTGGCAGGGTGCATAATCCTGGCTGATCACCAGTCTTTAGGTGGTATGTATCAAAGTGACATCCACATGAATTGGGACAAGGTTTCCCAGCAGAACGTTTCCCAGAGAATAACACTTTGATCTCTCGCCCAGGTAAATGACCCAAATGCCCCCAACCATATACATGATCAGACAGGGGTCATCATACGTACTCTGATTGGTCAGTGGCAATACAGCAAACTGCAATGCACTGTGCATTTTTTCACCTTTTTGTTGTGGCCAGCATTAGGTTTTTAAACAATTTACGCTACAGTAGCTCTTCTGTGTGATTGGACCAGACAGACTAGTCTTTGCTCCCCAGGTTCATCAATGAGTCTTGGGCAACCATGTCCCTGATGCTTGGTCACCAGTTGTTCTTCTTTACACTAATTATGGTAAGTTCTTACCACTACATACCAGGAACACTCAACAAGATTTGCCGATTTGAAGGTGCTCTGACCCAGTCGTCTAGCTATCACCATATTGTGTAAGTCCAACTTTGTGAAGAATCTTGCCCGAGACTCAGACAGGTATTTGCCCATGGTCACCTGTTTAGGAGTGGACAATGAGAAAAGTTGATCATGTGCAGAAGTGCCGAGGAGCTCTGGATCTGCTGAAGACTGCCCTCAGATTGTGGTACATGGCCAGGACCTGGGTCAAATCAATCAAGATCCCTTTTCTGCGATGGTCAAAAACTCAATGGCATAATCTGCCATGACATTCTTCCTTGCTGAAGAGCAGTCAGTTGCTGAGAAGCTTCTTTACAGAAGACAGATCGATGAAAGACCTTGATCAGCTCTGCCTTGAAGAGTTGGAAATTTGTGCAGCACAAATTGCAAAGCAATTTAAAAGTAATTTAAGTAGCTTTACAGTATTAAACAGTCACATAATGTGTCAATATTGCAAGAGGACAATAGTAAACATTAAATGTTTTAGTTAAAGTCAGTTCATCATTGATTCAGTGATGTCATCGTCCAGCTCAGTTCAAATAGTATATGCGCAATCAAGTCAACAATATTGCCAGAAATTAAGTGTCCTCAACTTAGTGGTGACAGTAGCAAGGAACCAAAACTCCATCAGTGACAGAAATGGAGAACCAAAAAAACCCTGGAAGGAACCAGACTCAGTTGGGGGGCCAGTTCACCTCTGGCCAGACGGTCTTGTGCCGATGGCCATCTAGTTGATGAGGTCTTCACAGGGGATCTGTCTCTAGGGCTCATCTAATTGCTGTGGTCTCCACTGACATTCAGGGTTGTAGAGGTCATCTCCAGGTGCTGATCCACAATCTGGACTGGATACGGACTGGATCGGGGTGACTGCAGTGATCAGAGTTTGGGCGCTAAATAGGAAAAGGATCTGCTACCCGCAGTTGATTTTGATATTCTAGGTATTATCAAATGGCCAGAGTTTTGAGATCGCAGCAGATGTGAAGGACTATAATGTGATATGAGCTCACTCAAGTATTGAGTAGCTAAACCATTCAGGCCTTTATAAGTAATTAGCAAGATTTAAAAAAGTATACAGTGTTTAATAAGGAGCCAGTGCAGTGTTGACTTCCTGGTTCCAGTAAGAACTCTAGCTGCTGCTTTTTGACCAACTGGAGTTTGTTTATTGAGTGTGCAGAGCAACCACTCAATAAAGCATTACAGTAATCTAACCTTGAGGTCATGAATGCCGGAATTGAAGTTTCTGCATTTGACATTGAGAGCATAGGTCGTAATTTAGATATATTTTTAAGATGGGGAGTTGAGAACAAGCACACGTTATCTCAGCATAAGTTTGGGTCTTTTTCCTCTCGTCTACGGGTTTTTTGTTTTAGCTACTCGCTCGCCAGCACAGCTGTGTGTGGTGAAGAACAAGTGCATTCAGCTCTTGAGGGAGTTGGATGCGCTCTGTATTCATTGCTTATTTCTTGTGAGGGATAAGCATGAATGGAATGCGCTTGTCTTATGAGGAAGTGGTTTGTGCTCATCGTGATGCATTCGCAGGACTGCTGAGGGTGATGTGAGTACTTCACCATTTACCCAAGTTTGTAGGTAGCGTTTGCATGAGTGCGTTCGCCTTTTGGTGGAGTAGTGACGTATTCTCGGCAGCGGTTTCATTCTCGCTTGATTTCCGAGGTAATCTGCAGGTGAGCAGAGCATGTTTAGCGTGATGCGTGAGATTAGGGGATGCGTGAGAATGGTTATGAGAAGATGCCCCCTGTTGAAGAGATGCTGGCCTGCTATGTCTCTATGGGGGATACATCTTCACTTAAGGCTACCTCCCTGCCATCCAAACTTCTTCAGGATGTATTTTGTTTGAATGGCAGGGCATACGTGAGTATGATCCATTTTTATTTACTCTATTGCTAGTTCTTGTGTATTCAGTGCTACCCTTTCTCTGCAGCGCTACTCTGAACCGTTCTGGTTTTCTGACTTGTAGGTTTGAACAATTACAGTGATGTTTTCACTCATTGGTTCTGGTTCCATGCAACTGATAGCACTCATCTTTGGCTTGGACACGCAGCATGGTGTTCTTATGAGGAAGCCTAGCATCATGTGGGAGTATTGTGCTTCTGAGTAAGGATTTGAGGGTCATTTTCATAGTGTATAGTTGTCTTCTGAGTACATGCTTCGCGATATGCTCCATCCAGCTAGACTTGGAATCAAGTGTTCGGCCCTCTGTGGGGCCGCCTTGATGTAAAGTCTTTGTTGAGTAGGTTTGGCCTCTTCTCACTTAAGAGAGTCATTGTGCTGAGGCCTCCGCTCATCAGAGCTCCAGTTAGACAGTGTAATCATGTGTTCGGCCCTCTTTGAGGCTGCCTTGATAAACAGTCTTTATGTTGGGTAGGTCTGGCATCCTCTCGCTTAAGAGAATCATTCTGCTGAGGGCCTCCACTCACCTGAGCTCTGGTTAGACACTGTAATCAAGTGTTCGGCCCTCTGTGATGCCGCCTTGATAAACAGTCTTTGTTGAGTAGGTCTGGCTTCCTCTCGCTTAAGAGAGTCATTCTGCCTAGGCCTCCGCTCACCTGAGCTCCAGCTAGACTTGGAATCAAGTGTTTGGCCCTCTGTGGGGCCGCCTTGATAGATAGTCTTTATGTTGAGTAGGTTTGGCCTCCTCTCGCATAAGAGAGTCACTCTGCTGAGGTCTCCACTCATCAGAGCTCCAGTTAGACAGTGTAATCAAGTGTTCAGCCCTCTTGAGGCCACCTTGATAAACAGTCTTTATGCTGGGTTGGTCTGGCCTCCTCTCGCTTAGAGAGTTGTTCTGCTGGGGCCTCCACTCACCTGTGCTCTGTTTAGACAGTGTAATCCAGTGTTCGTCCCTCTGTGAGGCTGCCTTGACAAAAGGTCCTTATGCTGGTGGGTTTGGCCTCCTCTCACATAGTGAATCGTTCTGCTGAGGCCTCTGCTAACCTAAGCTCCATTTCTGAGCAGGGTGTTGCTACCTAAGATCTGTCAAGTCAGTTCCTTGAGCAGGTTTATTCAGAACCGGTGGTAGCCCCCCTGGGTGACAGGCCAGGGTCTGGTGTGGTTTTTTAGACACCTGGCCGTATCCCCTTAAGGGAATCTCTTTCTTCTGATTCCAAGGCTTGAGCTCTGCCCTAGGCTTGGGCCTCCTAGCCCAGCCCTTAACAGTAGGTTATTTTAGGGTATGCAGCTCAGGCCCTTGGCCGAAGGGGATAGTGTCACTGACAGCCGTCAAGACATCCTTTGGGGCATCTCCCATGCCTATGTTAAAGTTGGTACTTGGTGCTCGCTGTGGTTTTGCACTCTCCTCAGCATGGTGGCGTGGGTATACCATTCCCCATAGCGACCCCTAGAGGACGCAGTTCGAAGTTCCCTCGAAAGGTAACGTCTCAGGTTACGTATGTAACCATGGTTCCCTGAGAAGGGAACGAGATACTGCGTCCTCTAGTTTCCTTGCCATGCTGCGGACGCAAGCTTCAGACGAAGAAGTGGATGACGTGTTGTCCCAGCACCCTTTTATACTGTGATCGTGCAGGGTAATGCAGTCATAGGCTGTCGCCGGCCAATGTTACTGTCGTTTTTAGATATATGTTTCAGACACCAATCACGCTGAAAGGCGTTCCCCATAGCGACCCCTACAGGATGCATTGTCTCGGTCCCTTACATACGTAACCTGAGACATTTTGTAACAGTTTCGAACTGTTCATCATATTTCATCATATATGAAGGCAACAGAATTTAAATTATACTCAGTATATTATCAAAACACACAAGCATAAATCATGTGCTATCTGCCTTGAGGCCTTTTGGGATCTCAAACAAGCCTTATATTGTGTGGTCATAATTCTCACCTTCTGATAACGACCCTCTGGTAAGCTTCTGCATTCTGTCTCTGTTCATACAAAGCACAAATAAAACATGAAGCAAATAAAATAAATAAATAAATACATAAAGATATATATATACACACACACACACACACACCCAACAGTAAATGTTTTGTATATGTGTTTCCATGCGGATAGGTGTTTTTTTTTTTTTTTTTAATTAAGAAAACAAGATGTTTACATGAGAAATGCTTAACTGTAGCATTTAGCTTATTAACAAAAGCTACAAATTATACATTTATGCCTCATCATATGGCAAAAATTCTTAGGAAATCACAATAGGAAGTGATTACAAACATTTAAAGTGATTTTTCAACAAAAACATAGTATTTATCCCATAAACTGTTATGTGTAGTTTTATTCTAAAATGGCCTTTTGGTGCTTGCTGACATTCTGAAAAGCCATGCATGGATTAAGGCGCCTGGAACCAGGATCACATATCCCAGACTCGTGATCCCAGATCTCTATTATCACGCAAGCAGGAGTGCTGACAGCAAAAATCTGTTCCTGATTATATTGTTGTTTGCACTATCACATTATAGCATTTTACTATTATATTTACTATAAATAAATAAATAAATAAATATATATATATATATATATATATATATATATATATATATATATATATATATATATATATATATATATATATATATATTATTATTTATTTCTTTTTTTGGTATTATATATATTATTTCAACACTGCCATCAGACACTCCCAGTACACATCTGTTTGGAGCACATCTCTCCACTTTTTAGTGCCAGCAAACAAACTGGGTGATCCACTGCTTTCATATTTATTTATTATAGATTTAGATTTTTTATTATTAGCAATATTATATTATAATTTGTATAAAATAACAATAAAGGAATATGTCAAACTGCTCAAAAAGATTTTAATATTTTAACACTAACAGTAGAACATTAAATACAGATAATAAAATATAAAGTAAAACTATACAAATATAAAAATAGGTCATGTAAAAAGAAAGATAAGTAAAGAAGCATAAGGCACATGGCAGATAGAGTGCAAACCAGCGAAGTAAACAGTGCAGATATAATGACTGTAGTGCAAAAGAGCTTATTCAGTCTGATTAAAGTGTCAAAAATCTCAGAGAGCAGTTCTTTATTTAAACTGACAGAAGAGGTAGTTAAAGAGTTCAGTGGTGCCTGAGGAAAAAGAGGGGAGAAGGGGCAAAGTCGGGAGGGAGTTCAGCTTCCTGACAGCCCGATGAATGAAGCCTGGCCTGGAGACTCTGCAGTCTCCTTCCTGATGGCAGCAGACTGAAGAAACTGTGTGACGGGTGAGTGGGATCACCTGCGATGCAGAGGGCTTTACGGGTGAGACGGGTTCCATAAATGTCGTGGAGGGAAGGGAGGGAGACACCAACGATCTTCTCAGCTGCTCTCACTATGCGTTGAAGAGTCTTCCGTCAGAGTCAGACTTAATGTGGTGCATGACTAGCCGTTCAAAGCACTTCATGTGAAAAGAGGTAAGGGCAACTGGACGGTAGTCATTGAAGCAGGATGGAGACAGCTTCTTCGGGACTGGAATGATGGTGGTAGCTTTGAAGCATGTGGGAACAACAGCCTGACTAACCGAGATGTTGAAAATGTCTGTGAAGACATCAGTGAGTTCCACTGCACAGTCTCTCAGTACACGCCCAGGAATGTTGTCAGGACCCAGAGCTTTGCGTGCGTTGATCCTGCTGAAGGATCTCCTCACGCTGTCCGGGGACAGGATCATCACCTGTTCGCCGGGAGGAGGTGGAGTCTTCGGTGGGTGCTTGTAGTCCGTAATGGTCTGTATCCCCTGCCACAGGCTCCGAGTGTCTCTGCTGTTGCTGAATCGATGGGCTATCCTCCTGGAGTACTGCCTCATAGCCTATCTGATGCTGCGGGATAGGTGGGCCCTGGCTGTCCTCGGGCCCCCCTCATCTCCAGCTCTGAAGGCAGCATTCCGCATCTTCAGGAGTCTGTAAACCTCCCCTATCATCCACGGCTTCTGGTTGGCCCATACAGTAATGGTCTTTGTGACTGTTACAGTAGGTAGACATCCAAAATGGGTAATACCGCAGGCCCGCGGCGTTAACTGCAAATCAGTCGCGTGTTAAAATCATTCGCGAAACTACCGCCAGGTGTCGCAAAGGGACGGATTGCGAACTTAATGTAATTGTAAAATGAAAGGAAGACATTAAACAACAATAACATTATAATATACATTATAACATCCTTAAAAGCCATTAAAAAAACAGGATAGTCTTAGACTACAGTCTACTCATCAAAAATTTTAAGAAAGGCCTTTACACAAAGGCTCTTATGCATGCTATTGTTTTTAAACAGTCATTATATATATATATATATATATA
This sequence comes from Cyprinus carpio, assembly GCF_018340385.1. Classification (NCBI taxonomy): domain Eukaryota; kingdom Metazoa; phylum Chordata; class Actinopteri; order Cypriniformes; family Cyprinidae; genus Cyprinus; species Cyprinus carpio. The sequence goes on from NC_056573.1 coordinate 4,088,206, forward strand.
TATATATATATATATATATATATATATATATATATATATATATATATATATATGGATTAAAATTTTAAATTTCGGTTCAGTCTTGGTTAAAAAAAAATAATAATAATAATCTTTAGGTTCCATTTGCAGAGCGAAATGAGAACGGTCCAGCATTTACAAATAATTCTTATTAACTCTGTTATAATTCTTGATTTTTCAAACTGCTAACACTTTGCATTTTTGAATTATGCCTTTACTTGTGTGGCCAATAATTGTGAATTGTGACTTTGATCGCGCTGGTGCCTCACGCGCACATATTCATTGGAAACAGCAGTTGTTCACCGAGCCATGCGGCGCAAGCAGCGGGCCACTTTGGCATATTTTTGCTAATTATGATTTTTTTCCCATCGATACTGAAACACGTGTGAAATCCAAAGCCTATTTTACCTAATAAATAAGAGTTTAGGTTCAAATGGGCAACATGTTTGGATTTGTCCCGAATGAGAGAGATAAGCCCAACTTACATTATGTATCGCTTTAAATTATTTTAATTATTATTTTTGTTGTTGTTTATAAGCCTATATTATTATATAGCCTGCTGCAATTATATTTATCCATTAGAATTATATATTTGTAATTCTTGTTCTGTTCTGATAAATTTTTTACATTTAAAGGATTTGTTGTAAAGTGAAGGGAACTAAAAATGTCCTGTTGGTACATTAGCCTAGGCCTGCCGTTATTATTTCTGAATGTAATAAAATGCAACTCTCACAAATGTAATTTATTTTTTAGCGTGTTTTCGTGTATGTTTTTATCCAGCTTTATTTTTCCATTGCGTCTAAAAATGACTTTGTGCATCACATTCACTTTGTGAACAAAACAAATATAACTTCAGATCCGCCTCTCGCGTTGCTCAGCTGTGGACGATTTCAAAATGTTTGATATAAAGGTTGCTGTCACATTTTATACAGGAATTGTTCATTAAAAAAAAAAAAAAAAAAAAAAAAAAAAAAATATATATATATATATATATATATATATATTGTTAGTTTTATGCTAACATGCAATCAAATCTTCGGATACTATATAAGATACAAGTTCATTTAGGCTATTTAACATGCACTGTGACATTTTACCGTTTCAACTTATAAACTCCTTGAGATTTTAAAGTCAGTTTAATAGTACTGAAATTCAAGTTGAATCTAGTATATAAAAAGGTTTTAATTGCTTAAATTATTTCTATGAATTAATAAGTTAGCATGACTTTTTCATCATAGCATTTTTTTTACGAGGTGTATTCGTTTTTCTGAAACCAAGCACCCCACTCTTTTTTTCTTTTTTAAATCTATGAATCGCTCGCATATCTCCTACAACCTACAAATAAGGGCTGATAGAGGTTCTTTCTTTTATTATTTATTTATAATGTTTATTCTTGAAGAAAATTAGTATTTATTATTTAATAAAATAAGGGACGATCCAAATATTTGTAAAGTACAATAATATAGGGCCTATATCTGCCTGCAGTTAAAAAGTTATATTTGTTTTGATTCATCCATTTATGTAGGCTACAATTAGCCTATTCTAAAAATAAAAATAAAAATAAATAATGTCATAAAAAATGCCATCGGTCTGAATAAATTTTACCATTATAGAATTGGGGTAGTAATTTAGGAGGTGAAAATACAGTGAAATTACAAATGGCATGGGATTTTGAAGCATGACAAATTAAGGTCTATGAAACATTTGATGCATTTTTTTAAACAATGGCACTTAAAGTTTTCAACTGAAATATTACTATTTCAACCATATAGCCTGTGAATAAATAAATAAAATGCATACTTTTCAGTGAAAGAACACTGAAAGTGTAGGTTGCGTCTGGTGTTTGGATTTGTACTTCAATATAATGAGCTCCAAGTTTAAGAATAGCCTACACTAGTTTTTTTTTTTTTTTTACTCTCTATTTAACAGCATTAACTAACAATGAAATACGTCTTCCTTCAGGCAGACTAAATGTTTTCCTGTCTTATGTTGGGTCAGTTTGCGCGAGTCCCGCGCGCTGTGAAGCGGGAGCAGCTTACGGAGGATTCCGCTTGGTCTTAAAACCTTCTGCTAACGCCTACGTTCACAAATAACAATGATTTTGGCAAAAATATTGATTAATTATCAGTTGATAATTTGTTATTATTTTGGTCTAGTGAAAATAATAATATGGGCTGCGGGAAAATAATGAATAAAAAGAGTAAGGCTGCTGTGAGTGCAGGCATGTTTCAACCCAGTAACATGAGAACACAGCGTTCCTCACAGCCAAAAAACAGACCGAGTTCAGTCCAGCTGGAGGGGGTTGGGGTTTTGGGGTAGTTCTGTATAACTTGTGGGGGTCGAGATAAAGGTCTGAATCTCTTGCTCTTTCATATGGACAGTCTTATGAGGGTTTCAAACTTGCAGAACAGGTTTTAGGACAACTTTAAAGAAAGGTTTGATCCACTTCAAATGTTGACTACTGTATAGCGCAATAAAGTGTATTAGTTATTATAACTTAATTTCAGAGGAAGTTGCCTTAACTTAAAAAAAAATTTTTAAAAAAAAAAAACTGTTGCATTAGGGCGGGGCGATAGGCCTATGGCCTAAAAAAATCCCAGATTTTTTTCACAAAAAAAAAAAACAGATTTACAATTTAAATCTTTTTTTTTTGCCTCCCTACTTAAAATCAATATTCAAATGACAAAGAAATTGTTCAAAACAAGTTTTAATATAACAATATATTATTTTTTTAATACTAGCCCATCATGCATCTAACCATCCACTCGGCGTTAAGAGCTGTTCAGATTAAAACTGGCAGCTCCGCAGTGAGTCAGTGTCATGGACGGAGGACAGACCAAGTGTAGGCCTAAATCAGTTTTCTAGTCTATATTTTCATCTCGTTATGCCGCTGGTTTAGGTTATGCATTTATTTTTATTTCTTATATCAATTATTTGTAAATATAGCAGACACTGTCTAACCGTGTCTACACCGGACGGCCTTGTTCATATAGGGCGAAACAGCTCTCTCACTCGGCAGTACAGTAGGCCTATGTGAGCGGAGTGGAGCAGCAATTATCCAAAATAAAACCAAACAAGATTTGTAATGAAGATAAAATATGTAGAAATACAGAAATACAACCTTCACAGATTACATAATGCTTTCGTTTTGAATTGATTCGTTTAAAAGACATTTCAAGCTTTCTGTAGATATATTTCTCATGTATGTGAGACACCCAGATTTTCAGTTATTTCATTATTAGGAAAAAAAATCACGTGATCTAGAGGGCGCCTCCCTGTCATGCATGCGCATTAATAATTTTTGCACAAATACTTGAATATGAATAATAATTTACATTTTGCATAAGCATTACAAAGTAAATAATTTTTTACATGCAATTATCCAAAATAAAACCAAACAAGATTTGTAATGAAGATAAAATATGTAGACAAATAAGAATAAATGCTGCACGTGCACTCAGCATCATGCAGAGCAAATCTTGCACTGTTATTTTACGGAATATTATACATTTTATATTATGCATTTAAATGCGGCTGCAATTTATTTATTTTTTTTTTTATTTTTTTTTTACTTTACTTAAATTATATGAAAGCAAGCAAAGAAGACTCCATTTAAAATCACTGAAGTTGTCAATTAATGAAGCTCTTTTTTTTTACATCGTGTGTACTTTGTTGATAAGTGAGGACGTTGTATTAATCCATCCATTCTTTAGAGTTGCAATGATTTAGTTAAATCGTGCAGGTTTAATTTATTCGTTTCTTGTTTTAATTAGGCCTAAATAATGGGAGCGAAATTATACAGTGCCTTACGTTTTTACTAAAATAAAGAAAATAATTTATAAAACACGCAAGCCTAGCTCACAATAGGCTATCACTTTTAATGCTCCGATGCAAAGTAAACCACATTTTCTTTTTAATAATATAACACATAATTCATATTATATAAATAATACTGCACACTATTAAAATGTGTCTAATCTAAAATATTGTGTAGAGAAAATATAAGCACAGGCTCATAGGCTTGACATTTATCCTGCTTGAATTCGTTCTAAGAAACGCACATATCTTCATAAGGACTAAACTTTCATCTGTGAATATTAAATATTTTTTCTTTCATTTTCCCCGACTGCAGTCAAATATAACACTTCAGTGAGGCAAAGTTGACGTCTATTTGCGAAAATTTGCGAGCTTTGTAAGCTCCTTTCTGGGTGGTGTAAACAAAATCCAAAATGTTTTTACCTCTTGTTGGAAAGTTAATGTGTTGGTGTATTTTTGGGAACACACTCTTTAAGTCTGTGTGGTTGAAATCCCCAGCCAAGATGAGAAAAGCATCAGGGTGGGCTGTCTGCTGCTCACTGATGTACTGGTACAGTTCATTCAGTGCCTCATTCCTGTTGTTGATTTTGGAGCAGGGAGGAATGTAAACAGCAATGAGCAGTATAGCTTTATATTCCCTCAGTAGATAGAACGGCCGTCACTTAATAATCATAAACTTCCCCAAGGGTGAGCTGTGTTTGCAGACCACAACAGCATCGCGGCACCACACATCATTGATGTAAACTTTGTCTACTTGATCGCATGTCAACAGCAGGTGTTCAGACTTGGAGCATAAACTCACGACTGAATGCGTGCTTAAGGACAGGTAGATGCGATGAAGATGTACAAAAACACTGCGACTCACAAGACAAAAAACACGAAAACACTATTCTGACAGGAGTGAGAGAAGCCACTGCGTGTGGACAATCTTGTTGTTATATTTACCTTCAAATGCCGCAGATACTCACTTTTCAGTGAAGTACTTCACCTGATCTTCCATTATAGATGTGAGAGGACATAGAGCCAATAAAATGAGATAACCCTTTCATATGTTGGCAAAGGGTCACCCAGGCTTTGAATATTACAAACTACTTTTCCTATATTTAAACGTGTAAATATCTCATTTTTTAAATTGTCACAAACAAAACTACTGAATATCTTGTAAGTTTATTCAAATGTGCTATTAGTAGACTTCTTTTAAACTAAAAATAGGTAAGTATGCTTTTAGTTTACTTTTTATGTACTCCTCAGAAATATACTTAAAATGACATTTAAGTATACTTGACTTACACTTACAAAAAGTCTAAATATATTTGAGCTACGTACACTTGTGCTCCTAGAATCCGTGCTTTCATTGTTATACGGTAGAGGGCGCTAGTACACATCTTCTGTACAGAATTTCCAAAAAAATACAAGTGAAGAAGAAAAAGAAACAACAGATACTAACACATGTAACACGATTATCTGACATGAAACAGCATCAAAACTGTAACGTTATGGAATAAAATGTCGACCGATGAAGAGGTAGTAATTACAGTCAAGCTTTGGGGTGTTGATCCACTCCATCTACGTTTTGATTATCATTCTGAATCCAATTCATAGTCTTTTTTCAGCTTTTTGTTCAAAATGTTATTTCTTTATTTTTTATGAAACTTAACCACATTAAAGTGTTTAAAAAAAGAATGCATGAAGATAGAATAAAATGTTTTTGTTTACAAGCAGATACCCTGTTCTTTCTTTGGATGTTTTGTGTGTTCAGATATTCATATAACAAAATATATACAAATTAAAACCTAAATAGGGACATATTAGTATACTTAAAGTATGATGTAAAGTTCACTTAAAGAAAACTTATGAGTATACTCACAGTATAAAACTACTAAACTAGTAGTTTACTGAGACTATACTTCAAAGTGTACAAAGTATTTAATTAGTAAACTATCAGTATACCTGTAAGTTCACTTTTAGTATAATTGCAGTGCAAACTACAAACATAGAGGTAAACTAGTTGTGTACTCAAAATTCGCTACTGTTAAACTTAAAGTATATTTAAAAGTATTGTTTATATACTAGAAAGTGGGCCAATTTAGTCCAAAGGAGTATTGAAACAGTACACTTATACAGTACACAGTACACAAGTATACTACTAGAACACTGATATTTGTATACTTGCTACATAAAGTATACTTAAAAATATACTTGAACTTTACTCAAGTATACTTAATAAAATAAACTTGAAGTATACTACTTTTTGGTAAGGGTTATAACATTTATGTTCTACCCCAACTTTACAGTCTATTTAATATCCAGTGTTTAGTTGCTCATGTGAAGTGCTCATTGTCACAGTCGTTGTGAAGACAGCTTTTTTTCTGGCAGACTGTTAAAGGCTGCTACACACTCCATTGCCGGAAATCTGGTAGAAGTCAGCCAATCAGATTTAGACTTTTAGCCGGCAGAGAGACGTCTGAGCCTGGGATGCTCTTACCATAACTATAACTATTACATCAAGGCTCTACATTTTTTCTATATCCTGTTTCACTCAAATACTTCATGTTGAGTTTACTGTTAATTGCAAACTTCATTGCGGGCAATCTAGCTAGCAAAAATGGTGCAAGCTAAGAACTAACCAAGTGATATCAGAGTTATGAATTTTGGAACACAATTTAATCAAATCACATATAAGAGAAACTTTCAACTAGAAAAGATTTTCTATGCAAGAAGATATTATGTGATAAAATTCAAAATAAGGTGAAAGAGTTTAATGAGGAATCAATATGAAAATATATGAGGGCTCCATCATAATGACTGTCAGCAGGGACGTGCAGAGAGTTCCTTAGGCGCAGGGGCTCAAATGTAAAATATGTGCAATGTAAATTTAAAATAATAATAATAATAATATTATATATTCGTTTTAATATATATATATATATATATATATATATATATATATATATATATATATATATATATATATATATATATATATATGTTTATATAGCAAAAACAGTTTTTGATAGCTTAGGATTATTAGGAACACCTGTTAAATTTCTCATTAATGCAATTTATCTAATGCAATCACATGGCAGTTGCTTCAATGCATTTAGGGGTGTGGTCCTGGTCAAGACAATCTCCTGAACTCCAAACTGAATGTCAGAATGGGAAAGAAAAGTGATTTAAGCAATTTTGAGCGTGGCATGGTTGTTGGTCTGAGAGGGCCGGTCTGAGTATTTCACAATCTGCTCAGTTACTGGGATTTTCACGCACAACCATTTCTAGGGTTTACAAAGAATGGTGTGAAAAGGGAAAAACATCCAGTATGTGGCAGTCCTGTGGGCGAAAATGCCTTGTTGATGCTAGAGGTCAGAGGAGAATGGGCCGACTGATTCAAGCTGATAGAAGAGCAACTTTAAATGAAATCACTGGAACCACTCGTTACAACCGAGGTATGCAGCAAAGCATTTGTGAAGCCACAACATGCACAACCTTGAGGCAGATGGGCTACAACAGCAGAAGACCCCATCGGGTACCACTCATCTCCACTACAAATAGGAAAAAGAGGCTACAATTTGCACGAGCTCACCAAAAATTGGACAGTTGAAGACTGGAAAAATGTTGCCTGGTCTGATGAGTCTCGATTTCTGTTGAGAAATTCAGATGGTAGAGTCAGAATTTGGTGTAAACAGAATGAGAACATGGATCCATCATGCCTTGTTACCACTGTGCAGGCTGGTGGTGGTGGTGTAATGGTGTGGGGGATGTTTTCTTGGCACACTTTAGGCACACTTTAAATGCCACGGCCTACCTGAGCATTGTTTCTGACCATGTCCATCCCTTTATGACCACCATGTACCCATCCTCTGATGGCTACTTCCAGCAGGATAATGCACCATGTCACAAAGCTCGAATCATTTCAAATTGGTTTCTTGAACATGACAATGAGTTCACTGTGCTTAAATGGCCCCCACAGTCACCAGATCTCAACCCAATAGAGCATATTTGGGATGTGGTGGAATGGGAGCTTCGTGCCCTGGATGTGCATCCCACAAATCTCCATCAACTGCAAGATGCTATCCTATCAATATGGGCCAACATTTCTAAAGAATGCTATCAGCACCTTGTTGAATCAATGCCACGTAGAATTAAGGCAGTTCTGAAGGCGAAAGGGGGTCAAACACAGTATAAGTATGGTGTTCCTAATTATCCTTTAGGTGAGTCTATATAGAGGTCAAAAGTTTGGATACATTAGGCTACGATTTGATATTTTTGCAAGAAGTCACTTATGGTCATCAAGCCTGCATTTATTTGATCAAAATTAACTTTAAAATACATTTTATGCAATGCAGATTTATTATCAGTGTTGGAAACCTATGATACTTTTTCATGATTCTTTGATGAATAAAAAGTTTAAAAAAGAACAGCGTTTATTTAAAATATAACTTCTGTAACAATATGCACTACTGTTCAAAAGCTTGAGGTCAGTATTTTTTTTTTTAAAGAAATTAGTTTTTAATTAAGCAAGGATTTGTTGAATTGATAGAAACAGTGGTCGTAAAGATTGATATTGTTAGAACATATTTATATTTTAAATAAATGCTGTTCTTTTTAACTTTTAACTTTTTTTCAAATATTGATAATAAATCAGCATATTAGAATGATTTCTTAAGGATTGTGTGACACTGAAGACTTCAGTAATGATGCTGAAAATTCAGCTTTGGATCACAGAAATAAATGATATTTTAAAGTATATTAAAATAGGAAAACATTATTTTTTTAATTGGAATATTATTTCACAATATAGCAGTTTTTTTCTGTATTTTTGATCAAATAAATGCAGGGTTGATGAGCATAAGACACTTTCATAATGCTGCATAATTATCAAAAATGGTAATATAATGAAGTCCTTTCACGTCACCATTTCGCCAGCCTACACTTCACATAACAGGCCTGTAGGTGGCACTTGGGCTTCATTAACTATGATAGTTTCATGAAATAGTAAACAGTGTAGCCTACCATACATAAATATAAGTGAATTAAATACTGATTACCATTATTATGACTTTTGGCACTGCACAGTGTTGTGCATTGCTTTTGTAGAACTTAAGCATCCATTTTCTCAGCATTGTAATTTGATTTATATTACCCACTCACTGAATGAAGGTTTACGAACAGACTGCGGAGTCAATCTAGCAAAATGCATGCAACCCATAGCAACAGCTCAGACTGACAGATATGTAAAAATAAACAGGAATTTTCTGTGGCTCAGTGGTAGAGCATTGTGTTAGCAGCAGAAAAGGTTGTGCGTTTGATTCCCAGGGAACACACATGGTAAAAAAAAAACGTATAGCCTGAATGCACTGTAAGTCACTTTGGATAAAAGCGTCTGCCAAATGCATAAATGTAAAAAGGGCAGGGGCTTGAGCCCCCAAAGCCTCCTCTTCTGCATGTGCCTAACTGTCAGGGAGTTTCTGTTACCAGCCCTGGACTCCATGTCCCAGAATCCTCCCCGGCTCACATGTCACGATCACCTGGAGTTTTAATCACCCGCACCTGCTGCAGCTCATCAAGCTCCCCTTTATCTGCTCACTCTCCACACTCCCTTCTTGTCTGGTCTACCATTCACGTCACTGGACTATACCAGACTCACTACCTGAACATACCTGTGTTTGCTTACCTTAGATGTTCCTGTGCTCCACCACTTCAGTGAACTGGAGCCCTCCTTGGGCTGGACATGGCCTTCTGAACTATCTGCTCCACCATGGCTTCCTAGTCTGCCTGCTCCGCCATGGTCCCCTGATCCGCCATGGCCTCCAGAGTCCCCTGTCCCACCATGGCCTCCTGAGCTCCCTTATCTGCCCTGGAGGCTTCTCTTTTCTCCGTCTTGGACCAGCCTCCAGAGTGCCCCCCCCTCTGTGGATATGTTACGGCACGGCACATGCCTTCCAGGGTGGGAAGGTAATGTCAGGGAGTCTCTGTCACTAGTCACCAGCTCTGGACTCCATGTCCCAGAATCCTCCCCGGCTCACACCCGTTCTCAGTCACGATCACCTGGTGTTCTAATCACCCACACCTGCTGCAGCTTGTCAAGCTCCCCTTCATCTGCTCACTCTTCACACTCGTTCTTCGTCTGGTCTACCGTTTACATCACTGGACTATACCAGACTCACTACCTGAACTTCCCTGTGTTTGTTTATCTTAGATGTTCCTGTGCTCCACCGCTCCAGTGCTCCACTGATCCCAAACCTCTAAGTTTGTCCTGCAAAGAAACAAAGATCCATCACCTCAAGATAAGCCATTCTGAAATTGACTCTCTGTGCCACACTCACCTCTCGTCCGCTCCTAATTCCTCCTTGCTCCCATTCAGTAAATACCTCTGTGTCCCTAGCCTGTGTCGTGACAATGACATTATTCTAACAGAATGATCAATAGCTCTCTTTAGCTTATTGTTGGACATTTTGGGCTAGCATAAGATGTAGCATTGTCTAGGAAATGATTGAAATGATTGAATTGTTTACTTTATCTCTTAAATATGAGACAGCCTTGTTTTCTTTACCATTGTTCTACTTAACAGTTTCTAGCTAATTTGCTACTAAATAATTTTTAATGTTCTGCTGGTAACATTACGCATGAAGTAATTTCCTCCCTGTGTCATAGCAACACAATGTGCTTGGTGACAGTACATCTTTGCAATCACTGATAAGTGATAACTCCAAAGATTGATTAACCCAAAAAGAAAGACAAGATTTTATCCTGTCATGTGTGCCATGGTAAATGATAGGTGTGGTTGAAGAAACACTGGAAAGGTCGAAGAGAAGTTAACCTGCAGTATGTCTGTAGGCCAGCTGAATGCCTATGACATCAGGGGGAAAGAGGAACTTATCTCAACTGTATATCATGGCAACTGTCCAGGGCTTTTGACAGGTTTGTTTTTTTTAGCTTTTTCTGATATTTGAACAAGTGCATGATACATGAAAGGCGTCCTGTGGTCCCAGCTTAAACATCTGAGAAGGCTTTGCTGGACTTTTTGCTCATTTTCTGTTCTAAAATACAAATGAACAGCTACACAAAGCTAGAGTAAGTAATCTTAGTGAGCCACAGCCCGCCCAAGGCAAGTCAGACTGTACTATGTAAGAAAAAAATCCCTGGAGAGGGGTGTACCAAAACAGGTTTGACTCATAATAATAGCATTATTATTTTCACAAAAAATATGCCATGGTAACCATAGTTTATACCAAAATATCATATAATTACTAAAATTTCTTACTAGAGTATAACACATCACGATGATAAATAAATCTGTATGTATTTTGTGTGTGTGTGTGTGTGTGTGTGTAGTGGTTGGAAATATAATGTAATAAACATTACTATTTAACCCTGACATATGCAATAATAGAATCATTTTAACTTTGAGTCCCAAACTGAGCAAAATTTGCAGTTTGGTGCAGTTGATGATATATTTATATGGCCATGAAGTGAGATATAATTCTGAATTCTGATAGTTTAATCAATCAGATCTTTATAACAGCATAGCAGTCTACTTACATAAAATGCTTAAAATCAATTGTCACCCTATATCAGTTGTACTTCTAATAATGTTGCAGTGAAAGTGAAGTGACATGTGGCCAAGTATGGTGACCCATACTCTAATTTGTGCTCTGCATTTAACCCATCCAAGTGCACACACACAGTAGTGAACACACAATTAGCCCAGAGATCAAAGCAAAGACAGTGCTCTCCTAGCTGGCGCTGAAGAGGAGACAGGTGTCATCAGCCATGAAGGAACTGAAAGGTCAGTTCCTCTAGATGATTCCTAATGTGGTTAAACTTACCAGGGGTATAATACATGGTGTTGCCTTATTGCAGCATGACTGGGTGAAGTCAGCTGGTGGGCAGCTTGCTAGTGAGCTCTGGCTTTTACTGGACAGGGTCGGTGGAATTTAGACACAATCCTTCAGTGATGCGACATTCTCTTTTAACTGTGGTGAGCTGCATGGGCTCAGAATCAGCACGAACATCAGATAAAGATGGAATCAGCAAAAGACTTGTTTCATGACCGGGACAGAATTCCACTATTGTGATGGTAAAGATCCAGATGCTTATAGAGCTGGATGGCTAAAGCCTCAATCTAGGTGCAGAGGAAGCCAATAGCCATACATCTCATCCTCAATCTTCTCTGCATTCATTGCCCCTTCCCTCAGCACCCAGTAGAGCTACATCTCTCTGTGTGACAGTGGCACCATTGAGTGGAGCAACAACAAAAAGTGGCAGAGCTGTGAGCAGCTAGAATGCTGCATTAACTGCTTTATCTTCTCAGCTCATGCAAGGGAGGCTTGTTGACAGTTTTTTAAGTGCTTCAACTCAGTACAAAGCATACAGGATGTAGCTGCTACAGTTGCTACCCTAGCCGAGGGCTTGAGCTCGGAAACTACAACAGTGCAACATGAGAATCCCTACTCTAGCCCAGGGTTATCAGTACCAGATGTGCTTGAGGCCAACCGTGAGTCTATCACTGCCTTGCCTGATGTACAAGACATTAATGCAACTCTAGACTATTCTCTCTTTTCCAAGACCATGTCTGAACAAAGCTCCTTTGGCCATGGACAGTATTTTGGGAGATACATGGAGATATTGCTATGACAGTTTGCCTGGCTAGCGCTGGGGTTATACCTCAGCTGTATCTTAACTATCTGCTGCAAGATATCAACGAATCTCTGAGCCAAAAGAAGATATCTAAATTAATAGCTGGTTTCAGTAGAGAGGTCAAAGCCTTGTATGTGGACAGCTAGGTGACAACTATGACTCTCTCAGTCCAAACTGCACCCAGCAGACTGTGCATCTTTACTGGGGCTTCCTGTGGTACCAACAGCAAGTTGTTAAGATGCTGCAGTGAAAATGTGAGGCCTGAACTTGTGCATGGGAGATGATGGAATTTCTCCCCAATTTAATGCAGAGGTGCTTGAGGAAATAGGTTTTTCATACAGTCTTTCTACCTATGATGTCAGATTTGTAAACAAGTTTCTTAAAGGTGCTGAATGCCAGAGCAACAGTGAGGGACAATCTATCCACCTCCTTACTGTTGCTCAGAGATTTGTTTATTTAAAGGAAGTAAAGCACTATGATAATTGTGTGGGTTTTTATTAGAGGATACGTTAGGACATACACCAATGAAGCTGCATACCAATTTTCAACTTACAGGATTGGTATGGGAGTTATCTTTTTTTTAGTTGTTGATGTAGTGCCACCTATTGGACGAATTTGACAAAACTTGTTATACCTCCTCAAATGTCATGTTGTCTGTTTGTGTCAAATTTAGTTAAGATTGCACATTGCAATCAGTAGATATAGGTCAAATCGTAAAAAGGGCCGTTGCCTGGCTAAATAATGAATTTATATATTCACAATGCTCTAATGAATCAAAATTACTTTGATAACTTTGTCATGAGTGTCTGGGGATGATGCTTGCCAAGTTGCATGAGGAATTAAAAAAAAGTAGATTTTTCAAAAAAAATTCACAATGGTGGAAAAATTTCAGAAATGAAATCAGAAATATACATTTTGTAGAACATGGACCAAGAACTCATAGGCACAAAAATGATTCTAGTCCTTACAGTTTTGGAGATATGAACCAAAATATAAATTTCATTATCATAGCACCACCTTGTGTTGGACTGATGTGTGTATGTGCACTTGAGTAGCAGGTGGGAATTCTGACCATCCCACCAAGTTTGGTATCTCTGCGGTCTCTGATGACCAGACAGCTTTAGGGCAGAAAAATAAAGATAAGAAGAAGAAAATCCTCATGTACTTGGACCCCTAAAAAATGGAGGGGACTTTGCCTTCTTATTTCAAAAGACCACCACATCTCACTTCCAAATATTGGATGTAATGCTGAGAGCTGGTGTGTATGTAAAACCATGAACATATTCACAAAAATCTGAACAAAATAAACACCAAAAAATTTTGCCCGGTCCAGAGTTTGGTTTTACTTAAAGTTAAAATACTGTCTCAAAAGAAAAATATGATATGTTCTGGAAACACTTTTTCCTTATTCTGTTTTGGGTGTCAGCTGGAGAGAATGACAGTAGTTTGGGAAAGTGACACAGGATCATTGTTTTCCAGCTTTGAACATGTAAGAGAAGAGAAAGATACAACAGGATGCAAGGCAAAGAGGCCACTGTATATTCAGTGAGGAAACCAGAGGAACCCCCCTGCACACACACACACACACACACACACACACACACACACACACACACACACACACACACACACACACACACACACACACACACACACACACTTTCCAATGTTGTACACATACACACAAACACATTCAGGCTCAGTGAACTTCAGACCACCCATCCCAGACTTGACTCATGGTGTCCGGTATTGGAGAACCAGACAGATGTGATGTTCCCATGTCATACATTTTATTGTGTTTGGCACAGGGGCTCTGCACTCTGACTCGATTACACTAAGGGAGATGTCACTGCTAAACATTTGTCAAAGAACTACTGTAATGTTTGGGTGAATTTAGAGATGAGGGAGAGCAGCATCTGAATTCAGATTAACTTGTATTAAACAAAATATCAAAATACGGAAGGAAAAAGGAGCGCAAGAACTAGGAAACAAAGAAACAGAAGAATAACCAATACAAAAGCTCCAGGACAAGACATGACCAGCGTACACTGGGAACACAATGGCTTAAATACACAAGGGTAACAGACTAACAAGACACCTGGAAACAATCAAGGAAGAGGGGGAAACAGCAAACAGAGACAAGAACTGAAATACAAACTAAAAAAGTGCACAGTACAAAAACAACTATCATTCTAAAGATTCTCTCCATCTTCCCCCATGTCTTCGTGTAAGCATTAATAGATGAATGGGATAAAATTTATTTTAACATAATACATGTTGAGTAAAGCGGCATGGTGGTTCAGTAGGTAGCACTGCTGCCTCAATACAAGAAGGCCCGTGGTTTAAATCTTGGCTGAGCAAATAGCAGCTTGGAAAATTGGTGGATGGATATTGAGCATGTCCGATTTCAACTCTTTGACATCCTTTTGTTTTCCTTGACATCCTTGACCTCTGGTATAAAAAATAAAACAAAAAAGCTGCACCTAATGGCACTATTCTTACAAACATTTATCATAGTTACTACAGTAGTACTACTGTACACTGAAAAACATGAAATGACCATGTCATTTTATTTAAAGTACTTTTTTTTTTATAGTAGTTCAATCAAAAATCATGCTAGCTATAGTGTCTAGCTATAGTGACTGCAGAAATTATTGTGAGTTTTTTCCCAGTGCATATTACTACAACTGTGCAGAACATCAAATAATTAAATAAATAAATACATACAATGACAATAATAATTGATAATTATTAATTTAAAACAAAATTTTTCTAAACAAATTACATTTTTGTACACAAGTAAAGTATATTTTGTACACAAATGTTTATGCATTTACATGTTTAAGATTCTTGACATTAGTCACAAATATTATTGCACAGCTCTTTGCTATGGAGCCCCGCACATAGCATACAGGAAAAAAATAGTAGGCTAAATCATGTGCACGATTTACTAATTCGTTCCCTCGATTTATAAATTGTGCACACGATTTACTAATTCGTTCCCTCGATTTGCTAAATCGTGCACACAATTTATAAATCAAGAGTACGAATTAGTAAATTGTGAGCACCATTTAGTAAATTGAGGGAATGAATTAACAAATTGAGGGAACAAAACAGTAATCGCGTGCACGTTTTATTACACTGAGGAAACAAATTAGTAAATCGTGCAAACAATTTATTATTTCTGTACTTTGCAGATGCTGCATGTTGTAAATTCAGTTTACAGTATATCTGTACACTGGTTTAAATTCTATATGCATCTGGCGGTACATGACTGCTAGACCTATGATAATATCAGAGCTCATCAAACTTATTAAAGTATTAAAAAGACCAATATTGATACCAAGTTTTTTATTTTATTTATTTATTGAAATTTGTAATTTAGGCACAGAAATAGTCTAGGAAGACCAATGCTATCAAAGAAAGTAGAGTAAATTTGAAGAAGATCTTTGATTGCATCTTTTGTGTATATACAGATGTTTACAGCATTTTTTTTTTAGCATTCCCATTTACCTTGATGAGAGTGTCACCCTACATGCAGCCTAGCCAAACTTTGAACCCTTAAAATGAACAAATAATCAATACTTACATGAAAATAAAATTAAACATGAAAATAAAATGAATGCACTCAGCATTAATTTTCAAAGTAGAAGGGAATTAGAAACCATGGGATTCACACGCCACAGACAGAACAAATCATCTGTTGGAATATGATTGATTTCATTGAAATCAAGATGCTATTAAAGTTTATTCCTCACACGCCAGTATCACTTCCTTTATGGCAAACACAGTGCCTGTGGGAAATGCCACAGCAGACAGTTTCTCAGCTGCTCTTTCCAACATAAGGTTTTTCAGGAGACAGAAGGAAGGATTTTTTTTTTTTTTTACATAAAAACAACCACTTAATAAATCTAAAAGTGCCAGGAAACCTCATTTTTTAACCTCAATGCATCCATAATGGTCTGATGTCAAATTTGTTTTAAATGCTCTGTGTTTTAAGTGGTGATTTCCCACTGTGTATGTTGGAAATGAGCCTACTGTTCTATGTGTAGAGAGCTGGATATCTACACAAGCAGCTTCTCAATGGTTTCCTTAAGTGGCTTAAGAAAATATAAAACAATGTGAAAAAAAAAGAAGAAAAAAAAATTGGGGAAAGGATGGGCCACTGCATTTATATGGAGTCTCTGACATTAGGGGACAACATTTGCTGTCAAACAGACACCCAAATACGCACTTAGGCAAAGGTCCCTTGCCTGGTTTCCACAACCTATCATGGACAGCCTTGTGTTATCTGCAAAATATAATTCAATTTGATTTTAGAAAGGCTACAATATCATCTGTTTTACTCAATTTTGTCAAATGAAAATGAGTGCCATTTCACCAGAATCTTTCGACTGAAGCAACAGTCATCGACTCGCGTGCAGTCTTAAAGCATGGCAGCCTAATACTCACTCCCTTATCTCAGGGAGCCAAGGTTATTTTAGTAACCGGAGTGTTCCCTTTTGAACAGTCTCTCCTGTTGCATTGCTGATGCTTATGGGGAACGCATCCAATAGCACCATGCTATAAGCAAGTGCAGAACGAAGCCGCTCTGTAAGCTAAGCCCCGAATAGCTCGTATTGAGCTCTTCGTATTCATATTGGTTCCTATAAGTCCAAGCTAACAACGAGACCCAAGTTGCCTAGGCTGAGGACTACATAACAAAACCTTCTCCACTTACAATGGGGAATTTGGTAAACTTAAGTGGACAAAATTCATGCCTGCAGGGCAGGGGCATTCAAGTTAGGACCCTGCTCATCCTCTGAATTGGGAAGAGCTTGAAGGGTGGAGACTCGCGCTCTGAACAGAGTGGAGAGCACTTGAGGCACATAGCCGTGTCTTGGTTTGAGGGCGACTCTACAGCCGTTAGGCCCAAATTCAGACATGAAGCACTGACTGACAGTGCTTGCAGGTCACCCACTCACTTGACAAACACTAACAAAAGGAAGGCGGTTTTAAGTGACAGGTGCCACTCTAGATAAGTCCCCAGTCGGCACAGTATGAATTTTTTTATTGGCAGGTGTTGAATCTTGATGAGTAGGAAATTTATGCCGATTGACTGGTCAGCCATGAGAGAATGATTCACCGT
The DNA here is from genome assembly GCF_018340385.1 of Cyprinus carpio. Classification (NCBI taxonomy): domain Eukaryota; kingdom Metazoa; phylum Chordata; class Actinopteri; order Cypriniformes; family Cyprinidae; genus Cyprinus; species Cyprinus carpio. Next base: position 4,105,805 of record NC_056573.1, read on the forward strand.
GATGGCTGCCACATATACTTGGAGTGTGGAAGGGATTCAGAGGATGCTCAGCCACATGTCAGCCACATGTTATGTGATTCCTCTGTGATTGCTTTGGGTGCTGCTTTATATGGTGTTGGTCCAGTATTGGCTCAAAGCCCATGTCGCACCCCCCACTTGGCGCCTGGGACATTTTCATCTCAGGGTAACCCTCTGTTGCATAAGAGCTATGGACCCTTGATAAACCTCTCACCTGTTTCAATCAGACATCCCATTGGAACTGGCCTCCAGAAGTAAGGTAGTCATGACAGATGCCTCCAACTCAAGTTGGGGAGCTCTGTATGAGGGCAGAACGGTGTTCACCACCCAATGCCCTTGTCCAGTAGCTCTTGTAAAAAGGTTAGCACATGGGATGCATCACAAGAGGACAGGTCCTTGTTCCATGCTACCACAAGTCAGAAAAGACTAAATGGTATTAGTCATACTCGCATATCATTGTAAAGACTCCCGTCGAGGGGCCAAACATGAAGGCCCCACAGCTCTGGCTGGCAATGCCAAATCATGCCCCTCGCTCATGAGAGTAGGTCTGTCCTCAATAAAATCAGCAAGGGGGCTGCTGATAGCAGCTGAATCAACTTGGGGAACCACATCTGATTCCTCCAGAGTGGGGCTACCAGGTGGACCAAACATCCGACTTCCCTGACTCTTCTAATGAAGCAGGGCAACTGAGAGGGAAGTAATACAGGTGGGCACTGGGCCAATCGTGGGCCAAAGTAAATTGGGCAGTAAAAGTTGTCTTCTGAGGCAATGAGGTCCACCTTTGCCCCCCCAGAGACAGACAAGATCATTTAAACCATTTGGCGATGTAGTCTCCATTCTCCTGGAGCTACATTGCCCCTGGACAGCATGTCTGCTCCCTGGTTCAGTCTGCCTGGCACATAAACTGCTCTCAACAAGAGGATATGTATAATTTATATATTTTATTTTATTTGCATGTTTTATATGTATATTTTATGTGCCCATAAAAGTATGCATCGTGCCAACCTGTAAAGAGAGCGTGACCTGAGACTGTCTGTTTTATAAAGGGTATGGGGCGGGGTCACCTTCACTGAAGAAGGTGATCCACGAGTGAAGCAGGGCAAGACTCATGTTCTTGCAGTGAGAGCGGTCTGTCTCAGTGGTTGCAGCCTCAGCATGGGCATGGCTTAGGCAAGCAGCACGTTTGAATCTGAAGCTGTCAGCGATATGGAATCATCGGTAACAGCATTCTCCTCTGATCCACCTAAAAAGATCAAACCACTTGATGCCAATGAGGGGTCCTGATCCTCACATGTAAAACACACTGGCAGATCAAATTGCTGCAGGGAGAATGAAGCATTCGGGCCCTGTGCCAGCATGAGATCACTCAAGCCTGGTCACTCAGCCTGTGACTTCACTGTTTGTTCCACTGAGGCAGCTGGGAGGGGAGATACGTTAGAACGTTAGAGCGGGAGGGGTGGGGTAACCTTCATTGGAGAAAGCGATTCACAAGTGAAGCAGTGTAAGATTTATGCTCTCGCGATGAGTCTTAGTGAGTGCAGCTTCAGTGTGGGCCTGGCCCAGGCAAGTGGAGCACCCAAATCTGAAGCTGTCAGTGATATGGAATCATCAGTGACAGCATTTTCCTCTGATCTGCCTAAAAGGATCAAACTGCTCATTGCCAACGAGTACCGCTGATCATCACATGTAAAACACACCAGTGGATTAATTAGATTGCTGCGGGAAGAGTGAGCACACGGGACCTTTGCCGGCATGAGATCACTCAAGCTCAGTTACTCAGCCCCATGACTCCACTGTTTCTTTCTCCGAACTAGCTGAGAGGGTAGAAATGGGGCAGCGGGGCTGCCTTCATTGGAGGAGATCCAAAAGTGGAGTAAAAGCATTCTGTTTCAGTGAGTGCAGTCTCTGTGTGGGCAATGTCCCTGCATGAACCACACTCGCAGCGTGACATTTGCAACAATGTTGCTGGGAAATTTGCTCTAATAGATGATGGATAGCCACAGGGGAAGGCTTCTACTGATCTTCCGGTGTCGGGGCTTCTTCTCATGGCAGCAGGCTGAGCTTTTTTTGCTTTAGGTTCTTGCTTCAAAGTCCAGTGAACAGATGCTCTTCATCGCTGAAGGAAAAAAATGGCGCTCCAAGCCAACTATAGCAGTCAGCTCCACCCCTTTTGGCGGGCTGAAGCGCCATTGGTTCATGCAGCTACAGTACATGAACGTGATCAAATCAGGCTTCAGTATCAGAGTAAACAGGAGTTTCCCTATAAGCATCAGTGACGCAACGGGAGAGACTGTTTGAAAGGAAACTCTTGTGCATCACTGAGCAACACCCAGTGGTGATTCTTTTTTGAATGAATCTGTATTTTGAATGAATCAGGTGAACCAATGATTCAATGTCGTATTCATAAAGAAATTTATAAATAAAATTGATAGTTTACTCCAACTTAAATTTGGTTGCCAATGACTTTCATTGTATGAACCAAAATACAGCGATGTTTCTCCAAATTATCTTCTTTTACTCTATGTCCCATAGTTTATATTAGGCTGTTGTAGCCTAAATGTTTACATGTAATAAATTTATGTTGAATCAAATAAAATATTTATTTTAAAGTAGTTTATATATATTATTTTATATAGCTGTTTTTATATATATATATACATATATATATATATATTATGTTGAATCAAATAAAATATTTATTTTAAAGCTGTTTTTTTAATGTTTTAAATTATCTTTTGGGGGTATTTTCACAACCTAAATTGAATTTGTGATTAATTAGATTAATTAATTGCCAAATCAAGTAATTAATTAAACTATATATATATATATATATATATATATATATATATATATATATATATATATATATATAAACAAGATGAAACTATGGACTAAACGCTATTAGTTAATTTAAAATAAGAATTTTAAAACAAAACATGAGCCTTTCAATAACCCAAGTCCCATCTCAACTTACTTTTTCAATAAGAAATACAAGACGTAAAAAAGAAAAGGAAGACAAGAAAATCGAGTAGTTTAATCATTTGTATATCGCATGTAAAATTGATTTACTTCACTACTACAGCAGTATATAGTTATTTTGTTAAATGGATCAGTAAATCTATTAAACTATTTTGTAATCATTTGTTTATTAACTGAATCATTGATTTTCAGGGTTATGTTTAGAAATAGGGGATAGAAAATATACTTAGTGCAGTATAAACACCATTAGGTCCCCGTAAACCACATATACAAGTGTGTGTGTGTGTGTGTGTGTGTGTGTGTGTGAGAGAGACAGAGAAAGAGAGTGAGAGAAACCAAAGTACATTATTGTCATTACATAATTTACATATATATTAGAACATACAACAATGAATCTAAAAGTTGTCATGGCACAGCTGTACTACATTTTGAACTACTTTTGACATTAAACCATTTCTCATAAAGGAAATTTACTCTGAACTTTGAATTACTTGAATATATATACATGCTTAGTCAGTTCAAAGGGGTTCAAAGGGTAAGGGATTTATCTGTTTTGAATTCAAGTTAATTCATTGTTTGAATGATATCGTCAGACATTATTGGTTGGGTGGTGGTGGTGGGTGGTACAAAATGAGCTATTATTCTCAATTACAGGGCGTTCATTGTTTGGATTAGCTCTTATATCAGCTCATAGAGATAGAGCTCAAATGGTTCTATATCTATTAGATGTATCCTTACTTCACAGTAATAACACATCAACATTGTGATTTGGCACTTGGCACGTGGATCAAGTTTCTAGTGTTCAATTGCTGTTCCTTCCAAACAATGTACCTAATGAAAGAATACAGAACATTTTATTATGGCTTTCAAATATTATTAGTAAACATTTGCAGGCTGATAGTATCTGTCAGGACATCCCAGAATGACGAGAACAGGCTGTGGGAAAATGGTACAGAAGTGCTGATCCATCTGCTGATGGTCTGTAATTTCTGTTCCCTGAGCCCTCGCCCCCCCCCCCCATTCCCCTCTTATAGTGTCTCCCAGACAAATCAGAACTCAGGATTCTGCCACTTCCTATTTGCACATAATGACTGGAATGGCGTTCGAGGTCAGCAACAGACCCATCAAGCCCAATTCAGTGACAAGCGTCATTTGACGTCATTACAAAGATGGCAACAAACCAATGACTATCATACCCGGCACTGAGAAAGCAATATTATTGTTCTAACAATAAAAAAATATTCAAAAATTGTCAAGTCAATCCCAGGGTCCTATATGTGCCCCAGATTTATATGTCATGTTAAGAACACATGACTATGTTCCTTAGGCTCAAAGATTCAATTATTATACGATCTTGCATAATTTAGCCATCTGTCAGTACATTCATGAAAAAAAGAAAAAAAAACATACATACATACATACATACATATATATATATATATATATATATATATATATATATACATACATACACACACACACACACACACACACACACACAGTATTTTTTTAGCACCAATTAATGCAGAAAACCAACCAATTTCAGTGGTTCACATACCTTTTCTTGCCTTTTCTTCTTTTCTTGTATTATATACTTCTCTGTTAAAATATATATCTACTCGCCTTACAACAAAAGTAGAAGCAAAATGACTAAACATAAAAAATAAATTCAGTTATATCATCTTTGCAATCTGTCATGATCCCAGCCTGTATTCCCGTCTTGTGTTTTATACTTATTTTGAACTGTATTTCCCCATTGCTTCTGTGCTTTCTTCCTGTTTTAGTTTCCTGTGCTACCCTGTTCGTTGCTCTTGTTTCCCTCATTAGTTGCCATTGCAATTAATTGGCTCCTCCCCTTCTTGATACCTTGTTATCTTGTGTGTGTATAAATACCCCAGTGTTTGCCTTGTTCATTGTCAGTCATTGTTTTCTGTAGATGCCTGTGTTCTCTTGTTTCCTGGTTTTGCTCTTGTTTACTGGTTTCTCGTGTTGGTTTGGTTCTACTTTGTTAAAAAACAAAATTTTTTAAATTTTTGTAAATCTGCATGTGCATCCACCTCATCTCATTTTCATTAACCAGCATTGCAGAACGAGTGATCTGTACATGGATCCAGCAAAGGAAATCTTCGACAGAGGACCAACTCGATCAAGGACTACACTGGACAGTTCTGTGGCCTTTTGAACTGTTTAGACTGGAGTCTGGATTGACTGGATACAGTCTTTAAGGACCTGTATAGTTGTGACCTAAACAGCTCAGCTGTAAATATTATTAATGCCATCAATTTTGCCATACCAGTTTGAGTCAGATTCAGACCCTGAGAATGTTTAGAAACAAGAGGATCATGCAGAACATTGGCAAGCACAAATAAAGGGATTTTGGAACTGGGGTGGAAGAAATGAGTGACACTGGGCCTCATTTACGCAACGAATGTATGACAAGAAATTTGGCGTATGGTCATTTCAATGCAAAACTTGAAATGTATCAATATGGATGCAAGCGGTGGCTACAATCAAATCTCACGTCTGGTCTCAGCTCATGTACGCAAGTTTTTGAGTTACCTGAACTTGAACCTGGTAGTAAATATGGTGGAGAATTGTAGAATGACAGCATTTTGTTTATTTTTATTTTCCTGACCATCAAACGAAGCTCATTTGTCGATCGTTAACCAGAAGGGTTATAATGTTTTTTGTTTTTTTTTTGGTTTTATTCAGGGCTTTAGCTTAATGTGCATGAATAAATGCACCTGCAGTGCTTCTGTGAAAGGATAAAAACAGAAATTAAGTCTATAAAAGGAATAAATAATTAGGATCTCACAAAATATATAATAGGCTATAATATAAATAACAGATTAACAAAAGGAAGAAAAAAAAACACTGTGCAACAAGTATAGGCTACGCTAGTTTTTGTGACACTCAATGAATTTTTTTTCTTATATATCTTAATTTGATTAATTTAATCCATCTGATCACAAAGGCAGCTCACGCACATACAAACAGCATTTGTTCTACCGTTGCCTGACATTTCAGCCATTCATCATCAAACTAAAATGCAGTTAACCAAACATAAAAGTTACACTGTTTATTTTAAAAGGTCCACTGTGAAATCAGCGTGCAGTGCCCAAACAACAATTTTTGCGCACGTGAACGATTTTACACGGATATTAGAACATGAGTATAAAGTATAAAGTCATGTTTAGGCTACATAATGAATAATAGTTATGCAAACAAATGTTACAAATATGGCAAAATGGTAACATTTGGATTCTTGTGGCATGAGACAGACTTGTGAGCCCAATGCCAGGGGGTTTTTAGGGACGTGATATTCAAATAACGTTTGTTTTCTGCCACCACATTTATCAAAGTGAGGTCATTCGTACGATGAGATTTTCTTAAAAAGCGAATATATACTATACCTTTGTAACCTTTCAGATCTTTTTATGCTCAAACTTCAAAATTAAACGCTAACTAAAGCTTCAAAAGTGGAAGAAAAAAAAAAACATAACATGACCCTATTAAGAATTCTGTCTCAACACAATCGTTATTTTGGGTTTTCTGTTTGATGGCACTTACAGTGCAGAAATTAAACGCTGTGGCTTTAAGATTGAAACTGCAGCCTTTGTGTTAGTAGTCCAGACCCTACTCAACTTGATTTTAGGCATTTAATTTTATATGTATTTGGCTTCAGGTTTAGCCCCCTCCGTGGCAAGAGGTGTTAAACAAGTCCAGGAACCCTGATTAACATGACTGATTGTCTTTTAATGAAGATTTTGAAACTTTACTCTTATACATTGAATAAGTGTGTTGGCACTCTTGTTTAGTAAACACGCATTACAGATCACACATTAGATACTGGAACTTTCCCGTAGCGATCACTGCTATGTTTACACTGCCGCCCCTGTGAACAAGCGAGCCACACACAGACCTCTCTTACTTCAGCTGCAAACCCAATTGCTATCACAGCAGCCAAATGCCTGTGCTGACCTGACCATGAACCACAGTATCCCATGAGTCACCTGCGTTATTGGGCGCAACCCTCTCTACCTCAGTCTTTCCCCCAACACTTACAGAGACTCCAAAACAAGAAGACTCCCTCCTCTGTCTAGTGTCAAACCCAATGCTGTCAGGCCTGACTTCCATCTGGAGAGCTTGCAGAAGGTTCTTTCACCTTTCCACACCTCTTGGCCTGATTATTTTTGTTTATTTATGGAGTTAATTGACATGTATGAGAGTTATGACCATGAGGCACTGGGTGGAGTGATGGACAGGGAAAGGTACAAGTGACTCAAACTGCAACATGCAAGAAAGACAAACAAGAATGAGAACTGTTGGAAAACTTGTTTGTGTATTTTCTTTCCCAATTATTGGTTTGTTAGTTTGAATTGGCCCGCCAGTAGTAAGTTTAGGATATATCCAGAGAGAGAAGAACTGTGTCTTAGCATCAGCTGAAATTGTTGGCTTGTTTTCACTGCAAAACCTATACATGTATGTAGGACATAAATACATTCTTTAAAATTCCTTCTTTATGCACTGCAGAAGTATTTGACAATCCATGTCTCTGAAGCAAACCTTTTATCCTTTGTAGGGTCACAGGGATGCTAGAGCACATCCCAGAGAATTTGCATTATTCATAAAATATATTGATTCATCTGTAAATCTGTGGTAAATCATTACCGTCCTCTCTTTGATTAGTGTGCTGTGCATTTTCTGTAATTCATATCAGTACTGGAAGCCTGGGAACTGATGCAATTGGTGTCTCTTTTTTTTTTTAAACAACGGCAAATTTGCCATGATAAATATTTACACAGCAACAACAATTTAGTAAAGATTAACATTCCAAATGTTTCCCTTTACACTGAAATACACAGCAAGCCTGTTTGGGATCATCTGGGCAACATCTTATCACTAACTTGTCTACTAAACACATCGTCTCAAGGGTCTGTAAAGACATGATGAATCATGAACTCTGTGCAAAACTTGTTTGAAATTTTATCATTCTGCTGCACAGCTAATGACAATCTGGTAGCCAGCAAATGATCCCACCCACCTTAAAAGTGGTAAAATGATAAAATAAAATAAACTCAGTAATGATTTTTATTTATTTTATTTTTTAATTTAGTTACTTTAAAATCTGATAAGAGAAAGGCACAGAAATCTTCTTGCATGCTCTGTTCTCTTTAGTATCTGTTAAGGGTATTACATTACATTAATAAACTATGAGTGATGTAGATTTGCATTACAATGCCTTACATATAAATTGTTTAAAAACAATCTTAAAATACTCCTTTACATTTGTGGTGTTTTAATGATAATATCCTTAACATTTACTCTACAGTTTACATGAAACTTGCCAAAGCAAGTCTCCCAATGGCAAAATACTTTTTTATTACTTTATTAATGAGCTGTTTGTTGCAGATATTCAAGTAGAAATGTTATAAAATTAATACATTTTCATGAGGCAATAGTAGCAATAACTCGATGCCTCAGACACATTTAATCAGGATACATTTGAAAATGCTCTCCGTCCATACTAGCGTTTTCAAGCGTTTTCCAAAACTTTCTCATCCACACTGAAACATCGGAAAACGTTATATTCGCTTTACTGTTAATGCGTAAAGCCTCAAACAGCTCACTGGGACAATACAGATGGAGCAGACATAAGTTTTCATGCAATTCCTCTGGCAGGATAATTTTATTTATGAAAATATCTCACCATTCACTGACACATCCAGGTTGCACTCACTCACCATTATATGTGTGATTTAAAATGCAACTGTCTTCATGTTTTGCCAGAAAAAAGCAATCGCGAGTAAATTTTCTGTCATCTTTGCAGGACTATGATATGAAGAGTGTACAAAGTAACATATCTGTAGCAATAGTGTGAAAGGGAATTGCACATAACAGGCAAAATACTGGTATAAACATAGACATCTATCGGTATAATGTGCACCACATGACTAAACATGCATCGTTTTCAAAAGCCTAAATTTTCACAGGCCACACTACAACACGTTTTAAAATGTATCCACTTTGAAAAACTCCAAAAAACCTACTTGAATGACGAGATCTCATATCGATTACAAGTACAGTATGGAGTGCCACAAGACTCAGTACTAGGACCTTGCTTTTCACACTTTACATATTACCCTTGGGAGATATCATCAAGAAACATGGTGTTAGCGTTCACTGTTATGATGATGATTCTCAGCTCTATATTTTTTTGTGGCCTGATGAAACATACATCCGCAAAACTAACGGAATGTATAGTTGATATACAAAACTGGATGACTAGTATTTTCCTACTGCTAAAATTCTGAAAAAAAAAGAGGTTTTAATTATTAGACAAAAAACCTCCTCATTTAATAAGCTAAAACTCTGTCTAGCACTTGATGGCTGCTCTGTTAATTCTTCATCATCAGTTAGGAACTTAGGTGTGCTATTTGATAGCAATCTTTCCGTTGTCTTTCCTTTCCTTTGCCATGTCTCTAGCATTTGTAAAACTTAATTTTTCCATCTTAAAAAACATATTTAAATTATGACCTATGTTCTCATTGTCAAATGCAGAAACATTAATTCTAGGGGTGCAATGGATCTTATATGATCCGTACAGATCAGGCTGCACGGTTCGGCACGCATGTGATTCTAACTTTTAAGTTTAACCATCATAGAGTTAAAGTTTATCATTTGCACATGTTTTTCTTGCCAGTTTACACATTCAAGCAATTTTAACTTGCGTGCTGTTTTCTGTGCGCTCAGCAGCTGGCGCGCACACGCAGAGAGAGAGACACCGCGTGAACACTAAATTGATTCCTCTTTTACATACACACGAAGTTATGTTAAAATAACCATTTTGGCAAGTATTCTAGTAAACACAGTTGGTTATGTCTTAAGTGAACATAAACAGCTGAGAAAAAAATGGTTGTGTGTCAGTATCAGGTCCGTGCATTTGGTCTTAAAGAGACAGCAGCCAATAAATACCTGTTTCTGTCTGCTAATCAAATAACACCACAGCTCTAACAAAGATGAATTTGTTTTTTATTTGTGTAGTGTTCAGTGTTGAGTTTTTTTACACTTAATTATTAAATTTCTGCACCTGAATGCTACACTGACTTTATTTGTAACTGTGTTTTGTTGTATCTATGCTTGTAATTTGTGTAATTGTTCTTGTAACTTTATTAGTTAAGCTAGTAGTTTTTGCTGTGTTATAGAAGTACTCAAAATAACAATCAAGGGTTGTTTGTGGTTTTTTTTTTATTTATTTTTTTTGCTGATCTGAAAAATGATCCAATCCGTGACTCAAAATCAGTAATATGATCCGGACCGTGAATTTTGGTTCATTGCCACTGTTGCCTTTGGCTTGCTAAATTGGGGACGCTTGACTGACTGATTGCACAGACACTATTGGAAGAGAGCTGAAGTGAATGATGGCATTACTGGATCATCAATGAACTGACTTTAGCTGGAAAATTTACTCTTTGTTGTTGTCTTCTTGCATTATTGAACAACAATTTTCCTGTTAGATTGTAAAGCTGCTTTGACACAACCAGTACTGTATAAAGCGCTATATAAATAAAGGTAATAAGTGATAAGAGAAGCATACAAAATTTGCAGAGTGGAAGGTTGCAAAGATTTTAATTGAGAACCACTGATCTAGAACAGTGCTTCTCAATCCTGCCCTGGAGGACCCCCACCACTGCACATTTTGGACGTCTCCAAAGGTAGCCAGTGCAAAGTCTGTAGCATTGGGGTAATATGATCATATTTTCTTGACCTGGTAAGGACTCTAGCCGCTGCATTTTGGACTACCTGTAGCTTGTTTATTGAATATGCAGGACAACCACTTAGCAGTGCATTACAATAGTCCAGTCTAGAGGTCATGAATGCATGAACTAGTTTTTCTGCATCAGAAACAGGTAACATGTTTCGTAGCTTGGCAATGTTTCTAAGATAGAAGAATGCTGTTTTTGTAACATGGGAAATATGATTTTCAAAAGACAAGTTACTGTCTAACATAACACCCAGATTTTTGTCTGTAGAGGAAGTAACAGTACATTCATCTAGTTGCAAATTGTAATCTACGAGATTCTGTGTAATGTTTTTTTGGTCCAATAAGTAATATCTCTGTCTTATCTGAATTTAATAGAAAAGTATTGGTCATCCAATCTTTTACATTTTCAACACACACTTTTAGCTAATTCAGAAGTTTCATCTGGTCTTGTTGAGATATATAGTTGAGTATCATCAGTATAACAGTGGAAACTAATCCCGTATTTTCTAATAATATTACCAAGGGGCAACATGTATATTGAAAATAGCAGAGGACCTAGGACAGATCCTTGTGGCACTCCTATTTTACTGGTGATAAATGAGATGACTCCCCATTTAAATAAACAAAGTGGTAGCGATTGGACAGGTAGGATTCAAACCATCTTAAATTCTGCCCTTGAATACCTGTATAGTTTTGTAATCGTTCTATGAGTATGTCGTGATCTATGGTGTCAAACGCAGCACTAAGATCAAGTAAAACTGGCAATGAGATGCAGCCTTGGTCTGACGCAAGAAGCAAGTCATTTCTAATTTTAACAAGTGCAGTTTCTGTGTTATGGTGGGGCCTGATCTCTTCATAGAGATCTTTTTTTTTTTTTTGCAGGAAGGAGCACAATTGAGCAGACAACTTTTTCTAAAATTTTAGACATAAATGGAAGATTTGAAATGGGTCTGTAATTTGCCAGTTCACTAGGATCTAGTTGTGGTTTCTTAATAAGAGGCTTAATAACTGCCAGCTTGAATGGTTTTGGGACATGACCTAAAGGTAACAACGAGTTAATAATATTCATTCAACTCATTCAACTAATGTAATTTGTCATCAGGGGTATATTTTAACAGCCATAATAGCCATAATATCTATTATAATCTCTGTTCTTAAAGACTTAATTCTGAATCTATAATTTCTTGAAATTCTGTGTTTTGTGAAATTTTATTCATCTCACTGTGTTGTATAAACAGTCTTTTTGGAGTTTGAGTGGAAAAAATGGTGACAGAAAATATTTGAATTGTACTGTATCTGGAAAACGTATATTATTACAGTCTGCAATATATAAGAAGATGTGCAACTCTATAGCCTTTATGTAAACATATAATGTGCTGCATCTGTCCAGTTAATGAGACTTACACCGCAAATATGAAAATAAATATGTTAACCCAAGGTTTTGGAATGTACAGCATGAAACTCTAGTTTATAAACACCCAGGATAAATTGGTAACCCAGATTAAAATATGAGCAGTGTGAAATGTGAAGCTAGATAAATTATGTTACATAACCATACTGAGCAAAACTCATAGGCTTTGTTTAGACAAAGCAGCAAAGGTCTGATTTTTTGGTATATGTTCAACTGAAATGTTTTGTAGTACTTCAGAAAACAATAAACAAAATGAGATTTTTACAAACCAGATTCAAAATCACATTTATGTGTGGTTTGATTAGATTTTTATAAATGAACCGACAAATGATATTCAGAATGTCAAATCTGATTTTAAGTGGCTTTTTTGGGGCATTAAAGACACTACATGTATTCACATCATCCGCATAGAATCAAGATGTCATAATAGCATGAGCAGAGTCAGTATTTCCAGTTTTCTGTCCTCTCTTTCCACAATGACAGCTAACTGGGTTGTTGTAAAGGAAAGCAAAACTTGATGCTGAGTTGATACTTAGGTCATTACTATGGCAACCAGTGTAAATATCAGATACAAATGGCAGTGCAGACAGACAGTGCCATTTTTATTATTTTTTTTTTGGATGGGGGCAATTAACTAATATTTTAGCTTATGTTTGATATATGGTTTAAGCAATGGCCCAAAACCATAAACGTCTGTTGTTGGTGGTTTCCTCAAGATTTGGATGTTAGGTAGTTAACCATTTTTATTTTACTATTAAATCAGTCTGTCATTTGGAAGGATTTGAGAACCACTGGTCTAGAGCAGGGGTGCCCAATCCTGTTACTGGAGATCTATATTCCTGCAGAGTGCAGCGCAAACCCTGCTCTGTAATTATCAAGTGCTCCTGATTCTTAATTAAGGTGACCATACTTCCTCTATTCCCCGGACATGTCCTGGCCAGAATTTCTAAATTGATGGGTTTTGACTTTGTGATGCCATTGTTTTCATAGCTGCCAAAGGTAATGACTGAAAAAGAGGTTTGACCAATAAAGTGCAGGCATAATTAACCAATAGCTTTCGGTCAATGCAATGCATATATATACATAATTTATGAGGACTGTAGAGAGCATAGGTGTGTTTGACTTGAAGCGGAGCTGCTCAGACCGAACTGTGTATGACATCAAAGTACCTCAAGAGCAGAGCAGATGGCTCCTTATGCTTACGAATTGCTCTGGCAGTACTTCAAATCGAACACACCTGACATCAATAGTAAAAAAGCCAAAAATGCAGACATCTTAGGCAGTTTAGAAGTCCTAGCCAGGACATGTCTGGGAAAAAGAGGAAGTATGATCACCCTATCTTAATTAGCTGGATCACGTGTGTGTGATTAGGGTTGGAGCTGAACTTTGACGGAAGGCAGATCTCCAGGAACAGAATTGGACACCCCTGGTCTAGAGTATAAATTTAATGTTGAGATTCATTGAATCTTTTTCTTTTTTGACAAACCAGTCAACATGTTTCCACAACAGTTACAGATAAACTGCTACACTGCCCACCATTGGCAAACCTGCATCATTACAGTCATCAGGCCTTATACCCACCACAAGGCCCAAGGGTGCTCTTACGGGCCTGCATCTGGTGCTCATCAGTGTTGAGAGAACAAATTGCTTGGGGACCATGGAGTTGACATGCATGGCACGTTCCCTACTAACCCCCCTTGCTGAGTGCGACCGCACTCAATGCAGCATTCCCTGAGCGGGGCTGGCAATCTAGTCTGAATTCGTTGGGCAGCAGCTTGGGCTAGGTTATTAGATCCAGATGGGCCCAGGCTCTGTCTTACAAGCTCAGAGTAGAGAGAAAAAACACACACTCTTTCTCATTGGCTTCTCTCAGGCCTTCTCTGGGGGAGCTGAGAGTTGCTGGTCCACCCATTTCCTTTCCTTGCCCTTCCCAGGCATGTCAGAGCGGAGCCTAGCCAAAACAAATCAGACCTGCCGTGGCTTCTGGACAGGTTTTGGCCTTCACCAATATAGAAATTTTACACAGTGTGTAAGGAAAGGTCTACGCTATAGAGGGGGCGAGGGAGCATCCTATGCTAAGAGTTTCCAAGAAATTTAAAAGTTGAAGAAAATAAATAGAATTTTCAAAAGTCAGGGTTGACTGCAACTTTATCTGTTTATATGAGGACTCTCAATGGCTTTGAACAAGAGTGGAGTTTGTAAGCTTTTGAGGAGGTTAATCTATATTTATATCTTAAGTCTTCATTGTGCCCATGTATGTTGCATGTATACAAAAATGTATTGCGGCAAGTTGTTTACATTTGCAGTAAGTCTGTGGAAAAAGAATGTAAAGATTCTTTACTCCAGTTGCATGAGTAGCATTGCTTCCTTGAATTCCTTGAACTAAATTGGTATTCACTCAGAGGCTTTGGCCATACAAATGTTTGTGGTTGACTGTCTGAGGTCTGGTGTTTCCTCCATTTCTCCTGTTTCATTGAAGGCAGATTTTAGTTAAGTCAGGGTAGAATTAACAGGTAAGTGTTTCAGGAGTTGTGTCATAATGAAGAGCCCCTGACGGTTTAGATGTACAGAAAAACAAGACTTTATAATAATTATTTTCACAGTTTACAGTAAAAATTTACTAGCCATGTTTAAATAACAATATGTGCAGGCATACTGTGAAGATTATGGAGATGGAGATCTCATAAAAAATAGGGTAACACTAATGTGTAAAACTCAGATTTAAATTGTATTCCAATCTATTCTATTTATACCACAATCACTCAAACCAATCTAACATAATTTTTGAGATACAGACAGAATGAATGAACGAAGGACCAACCACTGTTGTGGGTACAACAGTGACAGCTCATGAAACCTTGTGGGCATCAAACCGACAACCTTCCAGTTATGTGTTAGAGAGTTACATCCACCTATGAAACTTTTTCAAAAAGAACAAGCATGTGTATTGTGAAAGTAAATAAGGTCAATTCTGACTTTGTGTTGACTTTAAAAGTGACCAGATTTGAGAAGGAAAAACCCTTGAAACAAGTTTAATAGAACACTTTCTCCTATTCCAGCTTAAGCCATTTGCTAGCTCATTCCTCTGAAAACAATGCTACATTTTCATCTCTGAAAATAATTTGTTCAAGTTTATAAAAACAAACTAAAAATGTGTGTGGTGAATACATATAACTGGTAGTTTACATTAAACTGTTTGTATGAAACTATTTTGCGCTATTTTATAAAAATAACCATAACTCCTAAACATCATAAATAGGCATGTGTGAACATGAGACTGGTGTTATAGAATGGTTATAATTTCACAGAAATGTTACTCTATATCCAATTTTTGAATTTCATGTCATAACAGCCAAGATATCAAGACAAGATGTGATGCAAGTATTCATAAGCCACCTAATAATTAAGCAAAACAAAACTCCAGCTGTAGGAATTATGTCAGACACTGATTCACCTAAAACAGTACAGCCCCTTGTTAAAAGAATGATTTAGACAACTTCATAAATATTTTTGTATCGAATGAATCATGCTTTAACAAAAAAATACAATCTTCATATTTCTTTTTCTTTTTTTTCTTTTTTTTACATATTTCCCCTATAGAGATTACTGCAGACAAGTTTTATATTACAATACAACAATACAAGATGTATCGTATTGTGTTGTATTGCTGAACATACAAGCCTGATTAATCATATTGTTTCTTTTAACTATCAGCTTGTTTTTATTAGTCATTTGACAAGCAATTAAACATGATTTATGTTGGCAAAATCCAACATTTCTTGTATGGTGACAAATATTATCCCATGTCATTAGTAGGTGTGTTCTTGGTGAATTTGACATTGACTGTAAACATGATGTAAAATAACACAAATGGTTAGCAGAGATCTGTTGGAATGATTCATTCTGCCCAGAAGGAGCAATCAGCATAAGCAAATGTTCTATATTTAATAGCTGCCTCCTTTATGATTCTACACAGAGACCAAGTGGATGAAAGACATTTCCAAACAGGTGGAGAAATTTACAAGCCTGTTTAAATTTCCTGAGACGGGGAATAAAACACAACAGGAACTTGGACATAAGCTGAGGCATGTTTTTTTCTGTGTTTGCAGGAATGCTATGGAGTGTTGTAATGTTGCACAGTTTTGTTTGGGTGGCCCTGTGCTTTTAGAGGAAAAGAGGGAGAGCAAAAGGTAAAAACAGTACAGTTTTTTCCACTCCTTATGATTTTAATGACATAGTTGAGAGATGAGTGTTTCAGAGAAAGAGTTCACACACATACTCTATTAATTTGTCAGAGAGTGGGCCCTTTTTGAGGTGCCAAATAGGACCACTGATGCCAAACCAGGGCTATAAAACTATATTAAAAGGACAGTTAAATAATTAGTAAAGGCATAAATCTCCATAAAAAGAAAAATTTTTCATCTTATCCAAGGCCAGACTGAGACCAGGAAAAAAATAGATTTAGATTAGAGAGTACAGATAAAGACACAGTCTCATAATTCAGTCAAAATGTGGCAAAATTTGTTCATTATTATTTTGCTCTATGCTTTGACTCTATGTTAGTTTAAATAAAAACATTGCCAGCTAAGCAGGTGACCACTGTCTTTATGAATGGGTCGTTGAATCAATGACTTGATTCATTCAAAAACGCTGAATTGTTCAACAACAAAACACCACTGTTTTGCTGGGAGATGCAAATGTTCTGCTTTGTTTGGAACAATTTTTGTTGAAAACAGAGCAAAAGCAGTCAAAATATAATTATCTTATTGCTAATTGAACTGCTTTACAACTGTTATAAAAAATAACTATCCCATTACCAATTGTGCTGATATTTGGGAAAATAACACTCTTGCTTGTGTGACAGGCTCACTTCATTCAGGAAGGCAGCCAATCTGTAAATTTAACCTTGGTAACCAGTTATCGGCAGATGGCTCAAGCGCCAACCAAACAAATTAAATGGCATTTCATAAGGACACCCATGACATTCATCTTAGTCTTTATGAAGGAAAGCATAGTAGCAATGAAGGAGCATGGCAGGCTATGCAGCATCTCGTTTCCTATTCAGGGAACCATGGTTACATACATAACTGAGATGGTTCCCTTTCATATATTCACTAGATGGCCTATACCACAACACCATGTTACAAGTGACCACCATGGACTGGCCCGTGCCTCAACACAGACCATAAGTCCTGCACTGACCACTGTTCCAACAGAGAACTCTTGAAACTCTTGAGTAGCATCCATGTCTAAGTATAAATCCTGATTAACATATATAGGGAAGCCCAACCTGCTGCAAAATAAACTTCTTCCATCAACACACCCTTAAGAGAGGAAACACCAGGAGGGAAACCAGGTTCACAAACCAGATTTTGGTTGGCTAAAACAGCGCTACAAACAGATGTCCAGGAACTCCATTTTCCTAGACTCTCACCAACTGTGCCAATATTAACTTGGGAACAGTGGAAAGGCACAGAGTCATGTTTTCAGCCACACATGTGGCAAGACATCTATCCCAGAGGCACAGAAGGTGACTGACAAGGAAAACAACAGGGGACAATAAATCATATTGCTTGAGTTAAACAAATCCACCCCCGCCCAGCTGATGCATTGCCAAATCAAAATTGTCCTCTTTTTTATTTTTATCTGCCATCTCTCGCTATCTGTCCGCTAATATCTGTCCTGTGCACTGAGTGCTCTCTTCTCCCGATCATTACTAGACATGGCCCTTACTGCTGATCGGCTGTGAGTTTGTTTTGGGACTCGGTTCAGCACAGTAGTCAAAAGCATTTTTCAAAAATAGTTTAGTGCATTATTTTACAAACACATCAGTATATCATTATGAAACTCTGTATATGTCCTCAGCACCACTCCCTAAAGGTATGCAAATAGTTTTGGGACAGCACTATCTTGTGGTCGAAAATTATAATGAAAATTATAGAAATGCTAATAAGTTTTTTGATTAGTTTCTCCTATTTTCATGAGACTGGTCTTGGTAGATTCCTTGGATAATATCAAGAAGTTTAATTCCAATTATTTCATAGTTGGTCGAATTTCCTGTCCTGCTTTTTGATCGTCTTTGATTACATACTTTCCTCGAACTCCTCCTAGTGGTCCAATTTTCATCAAATTCAACTCATATCATGTTCAGAACATGCCAGCAAAAAGTTATAAACTTTGTGTTGATAGACAAACAGTTTTTATTTAATGCATCAACAAATTTGATGTCATTAGGGCAAAGACTAATCTGAGGCTTTACCTCTGCAAAGCTTTGACATATTGACACCAAACTTTGTGTTTTTTTAACCCCACACTGATTACACCAGATCAGTTTGTCAGTAGTGCCACCTATTAGCCTGATGCTTCCTGCCATGCTTAGCTCATCACTTTGCCTCTGTTGTACATAGGGGTGAGCTCATTTGGCCTGGCATGCAGCCAATAACTAATGATACACCTACTTTGTAGCTGTCTTAGCAAAACATTACAGCATCCTAGCAAACATTCCACAGACTTTCACTGAAAAAGGATGAGAGAGATATCTCTGGATATGAACACTGTACAGACAAAACTATAGACAAATTACATTGTACAGACAAAACTTCCAAAAATCCCAAAGATTAACACTGATGCAATGTTCAATTGAGCCATGTCTGTTCAAATTCAAACTGTCCAAAATACAAACCAAAACACACCGAAGCACTTTAAACTTCCAATCTTGCTAACATATTTATCTGAAATATTGAAATAATTTTGCCTGTGCACTTTGGAAACTGTGGGTTTCCACACACACATGCACACATTAGCGTATCTTCAGCATGGGAAGACTTTCTTTGACAGAGTAGGGCATGGTCTCAAAATGAAAGGTAAATGAGGCATAATTCCAGAAATGGTCACTCGATAAATAAATAATAAAGACGTAATTTGTTTCAGACAGTTTAGTCTGATTTGGTGAACTCATCCATCCACTTCACTAAAAAGAACCGGTTCAAAAGAATGGTTTGTTCATCAACTGCACATCATTCCAGACCGTTTGCCTGAGGATATGGATTACAGGTAATAATGTTGTAAATAATGTTCAGTTTCTTGCACAGACCAATTGTTTCGCTTCATAAGACCTCAATGTATCATCAGGTACCACAGGTATTCATTGTGTGTTGCCTGATTTTCACCTTTTTTTGATGATGGTAGCCGTGGACTTGCATTTTATAAATCACCAAGGTTTCAGATAAAAGCCTACTGTACTGTTCTATTGCAGATAAAAGTTGCCTACTACATCTTGGATGGCCTGAGGGTGAGTAAATTAACAAAAAATGAAATTTGTGGATAAACTATCCTTTTAATCACCTCCATCTGCAAAAAATCAAAACCAAATCAAGGACTGCTTAAAAGCTCACAAGTTACTCCCAAACAATGTCTGGTTTCTCAAGCGAGCATGCCGCTCTCCATAATAATGTTCATCTACTGCTGCCGCCACAACTGCAGTCATCATCTTTTTTTTTTTTTTTTTTTTTTCTCCATTTACCACTACTCTGCGATCGGCATGCATTGTCATCCCACTGTTGTGTTTTTATCTTCAGTTGTAATTCAGTTCAGTTAAGTATACTCACCTCTGTGCAATAAAATCCTGCTGTTGGGTTCATCACCATCCTCATGTCTGTTTCATTATTTCTCACTTTACATTCACAGATATTAAAGTAGAATTTTTGCTTGTAGTAGTAATAATAACAATATGGTACACTGTAGCCCCTCTTTTCTTGTAACCCCTAAAGCATTATAAAGAAACTTATGAATGGCATATTTTAATGTTTTGCCTGATGGAGTTAGTTCCTATGCTTTTATGTTTTTGTTTTTCTTGAGACCTGAAGCCTTTTAGTCTGAAGTGTGATGCTGTTTCATCAAATTGCTGAGGTCTGAGGATGTATTGATAAGGAAACTGTGTTGGTTGGATGTGTCTTCCCTGAAAATCCCCAAGAGGAAATGAATTCCCCATCCTGATGAATTGGAAGGTACAACTTTGCTTTGTTTCTGATCATGTCTTTTTAAGAAGCCAAATGAAACTCCCTGTTCAACTGTCTGAAAATAAATACAATTCATATGGCACTAGGATTGATACAATTTCTTTTGACATATTTGGTTCTGATTTAAACGTGTTTGGTAGCAGTCACCCCCATAATATTCCATTCTCAAATAATGAGCATCTGATATTGTAATATGACAGGATATCATTTCCCTATAAATCTACCTCTGACAATTTTGGAAAGGTCTCCAGATAATGATTATTGTGGTTATTAATAAGAAGTCTTGTTGTTGATCAGACTGGAGTTAAGCATTACACTGGAGATTTGGACAAGAGGATTTGAGCCTAAAGCAGAATGTTACTATAGAAACTCACATGAGGACAATTGGTGAAGTCTTTCACCAATGTGCTCAGGGATCTCAAGCAGCTGAAATTTTGCAAGGCAATCAACCTTCATTGTGATTTTCCCCATATGTATTCTAGCTGAAATACATTACATTCTAAATTACTCTAGTGGGAAAGATCTTGACAATAACAAATTTAGCAATGTTTCATTGTCCTGAGAGGGTATATAGTCAATTAAATGTTTATGAATTACATAATTAATGCTTTTTAATGCAGAAACATTGAGTGATTGCAGGACTGTAAATCAAAACTAGCAGGGATACTGACGCCTACCACAGCATCTTGGGCCACAGGCAGGGAACATTCTGGATGGATGGGCAGTCCATTATAGGGATCACACACAGACATACACACTCACTCACTCACTCACTCACATCTACAGGCAATTTATTGTGTCCAGTTCACCTATGGTGCATGTCTTTTGGATTAAAGAGGTGTGTAAATTTACATTGTCAAACACTGTAATATGCTTTGGTCCCTTGCCTGCTTAATGTGGTGATGAGATACATACGTAGACTGTCATCACTGAATGGCAAGATGTCTTAAGTGGTGCCCGCAGAATAAGTTTTGTAGACAACTAGACATGTTTCTGAGGTAGAACTGATCTGTTAAAAAGAGGAGGTCTTTTTAACCTGAGGTGGTGCTGCTGTTTTTTTCTAGAAATCTGGCACATAGAAATAGTGTTGGTACTTGACAGGGGCCCAGGTCAGGATGCAGACAAATAAATCTCAGCACACAGTGACTCTGTCACCTAGATATCATACTATAGAGACTAAAAGTAGCTTTTTTTTCAGAAAAATAAGTATGTGAACTTATCATGTTTAGACATATTATGTTATTTTTATGTTTAAGTACAATAAAAAAAATACATACAGCACCTTTAAAGATACATTATGTAAATTATGGCTGTCTAGCACTTAAAATACGAAACTGCGTGCATTTTGCGGAAGAACATTGTTTTGGATGTGCTTCGGTTCTGCAGATAAATGTGGTCCATGGCACACTGCTCTAATTCCACTGACTAAAAACTCATTGGAATGCCCAAAATATATCAATGTCCATATATTGTGTGATTTAAATAGTACTTCAACTGCACTAGGAGAAATCAAATGTAATATTCTGAGTCAGATCCAACTGAAGATAATGATGGTAGAGGAGGCAGTTGTGTTCTGCCTGCAGTGGAATTCATTTGTTCATAAAATTATTCAGTACTAAGCTTAAGAGATATATCCAATTTAAATAGAAAGGATCTCAACTAAAGTTAGCTATACCCATTAATTGACACAGCACTTACTTGAAAATAAATTCCAGCACAGCGCTACAACAACCCATAATGAAATGACCCTTCACAAATAGATAATGCTTTACAATGAACTCTCCCTTTTGAAAAAAAATATAGTTTTTAGTGGTTTTAACAAATCACCAATAAAAGGCGAACCCAGAGGGACCACTAAAGTTTCCATTAAAACCAATACCATTCCCTTTATAATCTGTAAAACCATGAAAAATTCTGTGATGGTTTTTATTTATTTATTTATTTATTTTTGTTTGTTTGTTTGTTTTTCAGCAGAACTATATCGCAGTTTATAAAATATCGCACTCACCTCTTTAGTAATAAAAACACCATCTTTCCATCGTTTTTACAGTATTTCAAATCCCTCAGTTCTCGCCATCTCCGAAAAGCCAATCTAATGTTGATTCCTGTTTTATTACAAGCTTCGTCATGTTCTCTTTTGCCAGCAGACTCTCCTCTGTCCAGCGTGTTTTTTTTTTTTTAAAGAATGTGATTCCCTGGAGGTTAAAGATTCAAGCCTGGGACACACTAGACGATTTTCAAATCTTAACCAATTTTAAAACCACAGGAGACCATGGTGTGGTCCCCCCTTGGTAGAAATTGTGGTCTGGGGGCACCTAGATCGGATGGAAAGGCACTGGCAATTAAAGGGCAGGGGTGATGGGTGATGGAAACATAGCTATTGGCTCTGTTATTGAACTGAACTGAATCAACACTGAACTGACTTAAGCTAAATAATGAGACTATTGTCTTCTGTAGAGCAGCTTGTAACTGAACTAATTTCATAATTGTTATATCATGCCTCCACATTAGAAATAACAGATCCAGCCTTATACGCCAGATCCTGTCAGAAAATATCTGTTTTATCTGGTAACAGAACAACTAGTCGGCAAAATGGTCTAATACCCAAAACCACAAGTCTTGTTTGGTACCCAAAACGGTTGACTGAGAAAAGCCAGTGAAGAGCAGAATCATGAGATGAAGTGATGATGATCAAAAAAAGGAGCAGAGTTTATTGTATAATCTTAGTTGGTTATGCTTCAGCGCTCAGATTTCATCTGACCAGCACAAATCCAACGAGTGTTATTAAACCACAAGCAATAGCAATGGAAAATTACTTCTGCACAACAACATGCCATGACATGAGACATTCCCTTATCTCTTAGTCATGAACACAAATATCCAATGACACCACACAATCATAAGACTAAACAACAATAGAAAAAGAATATAAAAAACAATAATAATATAAATCACCCTTTAATGAATAAATGAATGAAATTAGTATAAAGTTTAAAATGATGATTATAAATGATTATATGATCAAATGGAATAATAAAATGATTAAATGTTAATATAAAATGATACATTATTAAAAATGCATGAATGAATGAAGAATAAATGAATATGAAAGAAAGTAAAACACAACACAAAGTTATGATTGTACAGATTGCTCTCTTGAAGCAAAACACACAGTTTGCATTTTATGATCCTTAGATAACACAGTTATTAGCCTGAACTGAATCAACACTAAACCGACTTGATCTGATTAATGACACTATTTTTTTGTAGAAAATGTTTTACTGTATATTTGATAAAGTTTCTGTTATTGTCCTATTTATTACTGTGTTTTGAAACAATCTGTGTTGTATAAAGTGATATAAATAAAGGTGACTTGACTCGACTTGTGGGGGAAACTGAAGCGCTCAGAAGAAACCCACACCAACACTGGGAGAACATGCCAACAGGCCAAGCTGTTGATGTGTAAATGGGACAGTAATTAGCAATAATTCCAGACTGTTGTTTTGCAACTTACTGTAGTTTCAATAAATGGTCTTTATGAGCTGGTGAGGAAGTTTTGAATTCTAAATGTTATGTAACATTACAACCTTTTTTTTTTTTTTTCAAAAGATCAAGGAACAATTATATCAATTTAATGGTGATATTAGTGCATTTGCAATTATCCCATCATTAACAATCCCAAAGTGTAAAAATGAAACTCAGCTGAGAGTCAAAACATGGTTATGGAGAAATTGCTCTACACAGGTGTGATACCATATACGCCAATATTACCAATACATAAGGATATTCTGCTGTGCAAACATTCACTGCCCAGTGCGCACAACTCCAGATGTAACACATTTTTCATTCAATGTTAGTTTTTCATTATCATTCAAAGCTTCTACAGTTTTGGACTCTTCAGCGTACTGTTGATCATAAATTACATTATGTTTTGAAAGTGATGTCAACTGTGATTTTCAGTAATAATTTTTAACTAAACTGTCTCTTGCCAACGATGAGCATTCCCATTTTGATAACTTTTCATATTTCTTCCCTTTATAATGTACCCAGAGAGTAATCTTTGGGGACATTTGTTGTCATTCAAACACACTGCTGTAACTGTTTCAACTGTTAGACTCCAAGGTTATGACTTACACTGGAAAAGTCATTGTTCATACCTAGGTTACTGAATCCAAGTTATGTCTAAAAATCAGCTGTCGGGACAAATGTTTCATTGGGTGTGCATTTCAATTCCAGGAAGACATTGTAGTTCTTCTGGCATTAAACGGCAAATTAGTTGTACTATTAAGTCTTACACCTTATTTCCACTGTGGTTCTAAAGCGTATTGTAGTGGATTGAATTGCCAAAAAATCGGTTTCCTAATCTGTTTTCCCATGAGCAACTCCAGGAATATTTTCAGTCTGCTGAGGTGATACCAGCTGGAGCAGACAAGAGACAAATAATTGTGGTACCATTGGAGTTTGAACTGAACAGATGTTTTAGCATGCTTTACCGAGACAAATTCCTCGTACATGTATACATATTAATTTATTGGCAATAAACATGATTTTTATTCTGATTCTGATTTGTTGCACCACCAGTGTTGAGGAAAGTTACTTTTAAAAGTAATATACTACAATGTAATGTTACTCCATAAAACTGATTGTGTTACTTAGTTACTTTATATGGAAAGTAATGTGTTACTTTCGCATTACTTTTTGTCACCTGAGATGGGCTTGCTTATTTATTTTTAAATTTCATTATTTTTTAAAAATGAAATTATTTAGCTTCAGCCTAAAGGAAGTGCCTCTGCACCTCACTCCTGATTTCTCTCAACAAGGGGACAGGAGATGTGTAAGTGAACAAATGGGAAAACAAAGAAGCTTGCATTACTTATTTCAGCCTCACTTGTCATTCCCTAACCCTAACCCTAACCCTAACCTTAAATAAGTAAATAACAATAATAATGAATGCAATAAACCTGCTGTCAAGTAAATTACCACATACAAAGTTTAAACTTACCACTGAGAAACGTCCTGATCAAGTCATGCTTGCAGTGGAGTTTCTGGTTGCGCGACTGCATCAGTATCATCCTCGGTCTCGGGTTCGAATCGATAAGGTTATATTGATGCCATTTTTGTAACCTTATAGCATATCTGTTTACAAGTAACCCTCCGGAGCATATAATTAATTATGGTAATGGAAGTTTCGTTTCCAATACTCATTGCATACCACTCACAACAGACTTGGCCAGCTGACCAATCAGAGAAGAGTAGGCCTATGGAAGGGAGGAGTTTACAGACCTTAAGCTCAGAACTGCTTCGAATGAATCGTTTGGAAATCATTGAAGAATGATTCTAATATTAAATGTATATTCTGAGAAAATTACACAGTTTTCTGACCTTAGATGCATTTAAACCTGTTGTTTAAACAATCACACATTAAACACAAGTCTCCTCATATCAAGCTCAAAGGACTTTGCACAGGGCCAAATCTACACTTAAGAGCTCTGTGAGAATACCACCTCCACCCTTGGAGAGGAAGACATGCCCTGAAACCTTATCTCCACCCTGCCGCTGATAACCATGCAGCCCCCTCCCAGCCACATGCTCCTGAACGCTCCTTAATGACTCACCCTGTGGCCCGGCAGAGGTGGAGAGCCCTGTGTGCGCTATGGCATCACTGAGGCTGGATAATTTATTGTGGGAGCTAAGTGTTTCTATTTGCAGCCAGGGCCACTAAAAACAAGCAGGATCAAGATTTATGGACGGCCCTCTCATAAAATCAAATATGGAGGTATAGGTCTATGAAAGCAGTCGAAAATCAATCAGTTTCAAGGTTTTTGTTTTGTTTTGTTTGTTTGTTTGTTTCTTGAAGAACACAAAAGTGTCTTGAATTACATTATATAATCATATACATTGATTCCACATGAATCAAGTAATTAAGTGTGAGTGTGAAAAGTGTGAAAGTGTGACGTGACATACAGCCAAGTATGGTGACCCATTTAACCCATCCAAAGTGCACACACACACACACCATGTACACACACTCGGAGCAGTGGGCAGCCATTTATGCTGCGGCACCTGGGGAGCAGTTGGAGGTTCGGTGCCTTGTTTAAGGGCACCTCAGTCGTGGTATTGCCGGACCGAGACTCAAACCCCGACCTTAGGGTTAGGAGTCAAACTCTCTAACCACTAGGCCAAGACTTCTCCCTATAATTTATTCATATGTCTCCCAAATCATCGAATTAAGTTATTTTGAAGTAACCAAATTAAGTAGCCGAAATTTATTTTTTATGGTTCCCAGATGAGATTTAATTCAATTTTATATACACGTACTGTATATACATCATATAACTGAATTGTGAGATAGTACTAATTAGTTAACAAATTTTTAGTTGGCAAAAGCACATTTTAGTATGATGCTAAATGCTAAGTCTGTTCCTTAAGCAAAGTAGCATTGAGACTATTTTTTATTGCCTTTTCCCCCGTCACATTTTTAATAATCATAATAACTTAGATATCATTCGAAAGCTTAAATACTCAAAATGTTCCATTCGGAAGGGCTCATCCCTATGCCCTAATCCCTTCAAAGGGTTTACCCTCTAAAGTGATGACCTTCGTCGCACATTTTGTATGCTGGTTGACCCCCAAACGTCTTTTACATTAAATATCATGTATATTTGTATATGCAATGTAATGTAATATGATTTGTAATGTATATTGTGTCTCTAAAGTGATGACCTTCGTCATCCAAAATGTTTTGTAATGTATATTGTGTATATTTATTATGTATATTTGACACACATTTGATATAAGGAACTGTTATGTAAATATATAATGTATATACATGTAAATATTTCTAAATATTATAATTTTATGTGTGTGTATGTACATAATAAATTTACCCTGACACATACATATATTATGTAAACAAAACTTTTATTTTGGATGTGTGATTAATATTTGAACATTTGAATGGACTGGATATGGGTCATTTTACCATAATAAAGTCTATTAGAATGTATTTGAAACATTTGAATGGACTGGTAGCTGTAGTTTGTACAATGTCATTTTGAATATAGTCCCTGTGCAAAGGATCATGGGAGCCCGAAGTGTCCATCAGTTGTACCCTTCGAAATCCATTCCAAAGGGCCCTTTGAAGTGGCCAGTTTGAGCACTTCGGTTTGACCTTCAATATGGCGGCCATGATTGTTTTCACTCCGAAGTGCCCATCAGAGGGCGATATATTCCGTTTGGAATGCACCGTCAGTCTATTAAAAACATTTAGAATGCTCCCAAAATGCAAGATATAGTGGCAGAAAATTTATATATTTATATCATTTCATATAGTTAATATGACATGAAGATTGTCATTTTTTTTCTCCAAAATCAGCATGATTACAAATGTGATATTGATTTTATAACAGTACAATAAACAAGAAGTTAATATTAAGAGACTTACATTTTAGACACCATATTGCCATATTGTTTTTGCTCCATTTCGCCAACAAAAAATAGCTCCAAACAAAGCCACAGCACTGTTTTGCGTCTCTGAGCAACATGACGGTGTTTCGTTCCTGAATGAATCACCCGTTTGAATGAATCGTTTCAATCACAATGACTCACATATTTACAGTGGTTTGCTGCAACCTACTGGCGGTTGTAATTTCACATTTAATGTATCTTTTCATTTCATTCATAAACTTTTCAAATTTTTATGATTAAAATATCAAAACATTATGCAGTTTTAACTGCAGCTTAATTTCATGCAGGTGCATTCATGTCCCTCTGAGCTGCGTTAAACAGTGTAAATACATCTAATTGTTACTTCAGTGTTTGCTCCACATTGCAAAGGTGAATTTTGTTGATAATGATTTTATTTGTTTGGAAAAAGCCAAATGTCTTATTATTGTAATTGACCTAAAAGAATTTGACACAAAGATAATGCACACTTTTAGAAAATAAAAAAAAATGTTTTTATTATATATTTATTTATATTTATTTTTAGAATGTATTTTAAAATTATATATATATATATATATATATAGTGTATATATATTATATATATTATATATATATATATTATTATTATTATTATTATTATTATTATCAAAGTAAAACTGCCCATAAAGGATAAAAATCTATTTAAACTTTATTGGAGAAACGCACCCCTACTTATGGCTTTGATAGCAAATTTTTTAAATATTTATTTTATATAAAATAAAAAAATAGTATTATTATTTATTTATTTATTTTATAATAAACCTAAACTTTTTTAAACTTTGAAGAATGACACAAGCATTTCCACCTAATTATAAGTAACTTCCATATGAACTAAAGTCATATAATTCATAAAACTGTGTGTAATATCATAGCAAATAAAAAACTTGGCTACTCTAAGATGAATGGATATCGAGGGGAAAGCATTTTAAGGCAACTGAGACTTTCCTAGATTGATTGCTTCCACTTTTAAAATATATTTCTGGGAAGGTGCTTTGTCAGTACTCAATGAATGGTCATAGGAGGTGTTCTGGCAGAAATGGATCGTAAGTCTTGCAGAGAATGAGTGAGTATTTCACAAGAGCCATGAAAGTTGGAAATTTGTTTTCATTTTGAAGTCATACAGCGTGTATTGTATGATAGATCCATGCATTGGTATAAAAATAAATGGTAATGACATCTCATGGTGAAGTCTGCTGGACCTGTGAAGTATTTGCTCTTAATTTAGAGAAAGAAAAAAATGATTTAAGGACAGTGTTGCGGTTCAGAGCAGTGGAGGACTGCTAAGTTACATTATATTTTCTATGCATAGTGTGATAATAGAGAGAATTTAAATCATTATTTAATTATAATGCATGACACAGTAAGGAATACATTGGTTCTACAATGTTTTTATCTAAATAAATTGTGATCTACTGTACACTGTATCTTAACATAGAGGTGGACATTACTGTTTGTTAGTCTTGTTCCACTTCAGCTTAGCTGATCTACATGCAGAACAAGTGTTCAGTATTTCTAAATAAACAAAAAAAGACCCATTCGTGGCCAAAGGAATAATAACAATAATATTTGCAGGAGGCTGATGATATCGGATTCATCTCTGCATGAACCTTCAGTGTTAAGGCATTTACATTACAGTCACATTGAGGACAATCATGCTGAGACGGATCTTTGCAAAGTGTTACTTCCCACTGAAGTATGAAAATGCTGTAGTCTAATCATCTTAAATCTTTGTTGCCTTTATGCCACATGCCATGGATTGTGCTGGAATGTTATGAATTACATATGAAATCAAAAAACATGAAAAGCAAAACATGATTAAAAAAATGTTCCCTCATTCCCACTGACCCATACAGAAAGTGCATTATAAGGAATTTTACTACCACCTGGGTCAGTTCATGGTGTGAGATGCAATGCAATGGCCAAAGATGTGCCTGATGCATGCATGCATAAACCAACAACTGATCTGGTGTGGACTGTAGGCCAGTGACAGACTTGTGCTCAGTTATATGGAAATAAAACAAATTACACATTCCTGTTCCTACAAGTTACAAAAACCATGCTGAAGGCCTTTTGGGGCTGATACTGTATGTGTTGGTACTTTTTAATATGCAGCTCTGCAAATAAAGGCATTTTAAATATTGCATTGACATGGAATTTTGTTTCTCTCATGAGAAAGGATCCACTTAGAATTGTGTAAAACAAATGACTAACAAAAAAATAAATACATGAATGAAATGACATGAAATAATTAAAAATAGAAGGATTTGATAAATTATATATATATATATATATATATATATATATATATATATATAATATATATATATATATATATATATATATATATTATCAAATCCTTCTAGTAGATCAGGAATGGGCAACTTTGATAGTTACGAGGGCAGCATTTTTCTCCTTTATACCAAGAGACCAGATTTCTAATCCACATCCACACGTTTTACACCGTCTTACTCAATTCCCTTTTAGTGAAGGAATTCAAAGTATAATCAATGTAATTTGTTTTTAAAGTTATTATTAACTTCAAAACTTCTGCAGTTATGCTAATTCAAATTAGAAACTTTGTTATCAGTGCACAAGCAATATTACCCTAACAAGCAAATGTAAACTTCTCAATTTAATTGTCTGTAAATTTGCATGTTTGA
The DNA here is from genome assembly GCF_018340385.1 of Cyprinus carpio. Lineage (NCBI taxonomy): Eukaryota > Metazoa > Chordata > Actinopteri > Cypriniformes > Cyprinidae > Cyprinus > Cyprinus carpio. The sequence continues at coordinate 4,136,141 of NC_056573.1, forward strand.
TTAGTAGTCTTTAGAACATTTTCAACACATTATGTTAATTCTAGAAAGAGAGAAAGTGATTATTGTGAAAAATTAATGTTTGAAAAAAATGTTACATACTATAAGAACATTATTTAGTTAATGCTGGTGGATAGTGGCGTCTTCTGGTTGGAGTTGGTATTAACATCATAAACTGCAAGCAATCTTTCCGTGACTTACTTTTCAAATGTTTTAAAATTGATCATCCAAGTATAATTGTTACTTAATGTGGTACAATAGAAACTCTCACAATGAGGAATAATTCTAGGAGACAGACTTTAATCACAAAATGTTCGGGAAACGGGTACAACGCAGGAGAAAAACACAGTACTACAAACAAGAATGGACAGAGACTAAGGGAGAACTGAAGGCTTAAGTTCACAGAGCAAACAAAGCACCTAATGAGTTAATTAACAAGACACAGGTGAACATAATGACGAATAAGAGAACTCAGGAAAACTAGATCACAGAGAAACTTATCATAAACAATGGGAAAACATGACAGAACCAAAACCTCAAGGAAATAGAGAACACACATTACAGTTCACCCCTCCTAAAAAGGCACGTCCTCATACCATAATAAACAGTCCAACTGAGGAGGGAAGGCGGGGGCTCTGGAGGAGGGTGTGGAGCAGGAGAGGAGCAAAACCAAAATATGTCCAAATAAATAAATCCAAGGGGAGTGGAGGGTGGGAGGAGCAGTAGGAGCCAGGAGCAGTAGGAGCCAGATGTTGGTCCAGAGACCAGCCAGGACAAGGTCCCAGGGTGGAGTAGAGGGAGGAGCCACCTTCTGTGTTGACTTGGCAGATGACACCCTAGAGATGAGCAATGGAGATGGAGCCGCTGGAGATGCAGGGTGACACACAAGGTCCAGAGGGCCAAGGCGAAGCTGATGGCTCATGTGAGCGAGGTGGAGACAGGGAACTGGAAGACCACGGGGGAGCATTGGTGATGAGCAGGACAAACGTAGAGCCGGAGGGAAGGAGGAGCCAGGAACAGAGCCAAGGCGAAGCTGATGGATGGTGTGGTCGGGGTGGAGGAATGGAAATGGAGGAGGAAGGTCAACGACTGACCAAGGCAGAGCCGGAGGGACAAGGGGGGCCCGGTGGAACTAGTGGGATGACCGGCCACAGTGAAGACAAGGGTGCAAGGAACCAAGACAGAGCCAATGGGTCGGAGGGCCGAGATGGAGTGTGGGGGTTGTTGGATTTTGACAGGGGTTTTTTTTGTGTATGTGTGTGGGAGGCCCAAGGTGGTGCTGCACAACAGGATGGATCAGACTGAGGATGAGCTGAGGGACTGACAGGAACCAGCGGAGGCATGGCTGAGGAACTGGCTGGTTTTAGGACAGGATGCGGGAGAGGGAGGCTGGGAGGGAACACAGGACAACATGAGCTGGATGGAAAACCAGCGGAGACTCAGGAGACGAAGGTATTACCTCCCCAAACCAATCTATTAAATCAAAATCAAAAATGTCCCTAAGTCTCCCAGCTCCGGAGCCCAGACTCAACTCACTTACAGGGGTGGGAGTGTGGGCGGGGCTTCCCTTTTAGTCGATCTGCACTAATACTACTTCTAAGATCTGCTGTGTTGCCATCTCGTGCATCTGGTCAGACACTGTCAGAGGTTCTGGGGCGATGTCCTCACATTTCCTCTCCTCAGGTTCAGGCTTGTGCATCGCAACAGTCCGGTCACCACAGTCTGCAGTGGGCTCGTACAACATCTCCGTCAAGATGCTCACTGGTGGTGGATGGATGGTCTCTGATGGTGTGCTGAACTGGATGATGACATCAATGAATCATCAATGAACTGACTTTAACTGGAAAAAAGACTCTTTGTTATTGTCTTCTTGCATTATTGACAAACTATTTTCCTGTTTGACACTGTGTATTGTATAAAGCGCTATGCAAATAAAGGTGACTTGATGTGTGTTTGGAGTGGGGCTTGTGACGATGTCATCCTCAGTGGGGCCAATGGTGTAGGCTGGATCGCATTTCACCAATACAAACTCCACGAACTCTGCTAATGATCCTCAAGGATGTACACCAGGCAGGCCAGACATTGTGCACTCATTCAAGCTGACAAAATAAAAAGCGCACAGGGAGCAGTCTGGGTAGTTCATAAGTAATCCACTTGAGGCAAAGCAGCAGCACAGCAGGTGAGTCCATGCTCTTTCAGTTTTGGTCCATTCTTCTGTTACGTAACGTGGTATAATAGAAAATCTCATGATGAGGGATAATTCAAGGAAACAGACGTTTTTTGTTTTTATTTTTATTTATTTATAATTTTTCTTTTGTTTGTTTGTACTTTTTTTTACTTTATCGAAATGGTACGAAACTTCCTAAAGGTATTGGTACTGTAGTCCTGAAAAAAAAAAATAGTCACACTTGTACTGATGATGAATGGGAAGCAAATTTCATCTAGTAGAAACTTTTGGTACTGCACGCAAACAAAATCTTACTGAAAGCTTATTTCAGAATAAAACCTTTTTGAAAATATATATTAAAATATATAATTTAGAAATAGTATTTTGTGCATTTTTCATAATAATAAACAAACATTCTATAACTTTTTTTGTCTCACTGTTTTAACTTTTGTCACTGGCAATAATCGGCCTAGTGCCTTCTTTAATAAGAGACCAACAAAGTCTGTGCTCCAAAACATTCAAGATTTACAACCGTTTAAGTTGGAAACTTCATTTCCAGGTCTATGCTCAAAAAGTGCTTAACAGGTAATAAATTGATCATAACTAATCCATTAATATAAATTATTCCATAAAATTACAAAATATAAAAACATTATCAAACTAAAATACAGTGCATTCATTTAGTTGCCGATAAATAAATAAATAAAAATCACTCAATTTTGACTGCCACATGAAAAAAGCCAGAGCGTTAAAGGGCATTTGGAACCAATTTGGGATTTAGCAGATAACTTCCCATTTAAACCGCAGACAGGGACATCTGCAGATTTCTTGGGGTAGGTTTCTTACTCATGGGCACAAGGGCAAACCCCTCAACCAGCCAAGATCTGTAACTAGCCCCTAAAGGCTGTAAGGCCTCAATGGAGTGATGAAAAAGACATTTGTTCCAAAGGATCTAAACCTTGATTCACGGACAATTTGGAAAGATCTTCTGCAGTCAATAAATAAGTAGAGTATTTGGTCAAACGAACCACGTCTAAATAAATGTATTAGCTAGCTACTTAAAGATGAAGTATCAAATGGAAGAGAAAAATAATAAATAACCAGCTGCCAGAAGCAAGATGCAGCTAATCAAACCAGGCATTTTAGAAACAACGTGTTTACAGCCAGCCTTATCTTTTTTTTTTCCAGAATTCACTGTACAAATGGCACCTTCCACAAGTTTTTTTGCTCTCTTCACTGAGGTAAAACATAAAACAACAAAGCTGATTTCCTGTAACCCAAGCCTCTCATAGCAAACCAGAGTGAGAGTGAGAAAGACCTGCAGCAAGCCTGGGGCAGCCAACACATGAGTCAGGTTCCTCATTCAGACATGTTCTAATTGGGCTGTTCTCATGTGCAAGCTATGTATGTATATTTGCACGAGTTAGAGCCACAGACAAAAATAAATGTCACAGACTTTGGAGATCGGTTTTTAGTGGGCCTTACTAGATTTTTACATTTTCTGAAGAAAACCCCACCACCACAATGCTAAGGTTATTCTGAATGTTCTTTAGCACACATTGTCATGATTTGAGGTGTCATTCCTGTCTGTAACATTCTTAATAGTCCTAAATATCTTCCACCATATGTCATATTAATGCATGGAAATACATGTGGTTGTCTTCAAGGATAAGGATCACTTAAACAAAACTAGCTGGCAATGATATCCAAGTTTATTCTTGACTTGTTTGGTAATAACAAGCATATTTGGAGGTCATAGTTACTTATGCAGAAAAAGCAACTCAACAAGCACAAATTTATAACCAGCAGTACTCAATTTCATAGTCATCCTACCCAAACTGTACACTGGAAACAAGCAAAACCACTCTACAGGATCAAAGTCTATGCCCTCATCAACCTTTTCCCATAACTGAGGCTGAAACTGATTGATTTACCATCAATAGAGACACCCATCTCCCCAGAGTTGCCCACCCCGAGTCCACCATGTAAACAGACCAGTAAGTCAAGGCCAGTAAAAATCACTAGCGTCTCCGCACCATCCGCTGCAAGGCAGAGCCGGATCTCAAGTACAGTGACTGTGGTTGGGCCAGACCGCCGCCACTTCCTCACATTGCATGGCTGCTTCTAACCACACCAGTATGTATTCATTCTCTCCATGTCTTCAGGCTACCCAATCCAAGTAGCTGAAAGTTACGTGTAAAGAGTTTACACAGAAAATCCCAAAAGAGAGTGCTGTTTATCACGCAGTGGAGAGGAGAGCAGTCAAGCGGAGTATCCTTGGGTTTGATGCTCGTCAATGTGCCTAGATTTTACTCAACAAAAGTGAAACACACAAACAAAACACTACACTTAGCTTAAACTGGATATACACTAACTGTACAAAAAGGAATATTTAGCAGGCTAAACATGTGGATGCTATGTCCAAAATTTAATACTTCCCTATGAAAAATAGTATGCCGAATTCATAGTATTCCAAAAACTGTAAGCAAAAAGTATCTGAGTTACTTACTACTTCCACTGGGATTATGAAGTGCGCATTTGATGGACACTTTACTATCCCATGAGGCCACAGGAGAGGATTTATGAATGGCATTTACACGACACTGGTTTCAACTAAAAACTGAAAATGTTTTATGCATTTTGGCATAACGAGCAAACTTTTGGAAATGGGTTTGAAAGCGCAAGTTTTTTAAAACAATACCATTATTGTCTCTGATTTTGTAAACTACAGAAATGTGAATTTGTAAAAATGGTGACATCATGCACATGCACATTACTTTTTCAGTCTGTATATATACGCGCAGGCATGCAGTGTTTCTTTACAAAGAAAGAAAAAAAAAAAAAAAAAAAAAAACCTACTGGCCTGGCATAAATAATCCTGCATTTTTAGTCGTTTTCAAGGTTCCGTGTGAAAAGGGATTGTTTTGACGTTGTCATCTATACTTTAAACTTTTCAAAAATGCAAATAAAAAACTTTTTTGGCCTTTTTTAACATTTTTTGTTGTTTTTTGTTGTTTAAATATATTGTATATTGAGTAAACTGTATTGTGATTTGTGATGAGACTATTGTGTCTTTTGTAGTTTTTATATCTGCTTTATCGCTAAATTGATTTTGTTTCATAATTGATTAACTTTGCAACATTGACACAGTTATTGAACTACACTGAATAAACATTGAACTAAATGGTTGAATACTGACATTGTCTTCTGTAGAGTAAACATTAACACTTATATTTTTCTGTTTATTAATGTAAAGCTGCTTTAAAACCATTTTTATTGTATAGTTAAACTCATTTATCAACAAATCAATCCCCTCACATAAGAGTGACAACAAACAGTGACAATAAATAGTGTCTGAGTTTATTTTACACTTCCCTTGATCACAAAACAAGTAAATAAATATAGCATTATGAGTTTACACTCATAAAAAAAAGTGCACACATGAAACAATAACAATAAATCAGGATTACTGTTAAAGGGTTGACAATGTACAGAATCTTGTGAAATTTTGAAATGTCACAATTTACACAACAACAGTAAATTGATTACAGTTACAGTTGTTTCTTTCCAGTCTGGTGAAGGTGCTAAGCCACGCAAAATGACACTGGTTGCAGATCTATGATGACCTGAGGAGAAAAATAAAAACATTCAATAGAGCTCAACAGTCACATTATGGAAGTAAAACTAGCAATCAAAACTCTATAGGAATAAAAGTGATAACACATAAATCTTCTGAGACAGACCTACTATGAGCTCAGAGACTGTTTAACAATAGTATGTTACCTTAGATATGATTTTAACTTGATCCAGCATTTAGACAATGTCAGACATGGCAATCTAAACAGATATGAGTGAAAACTAACTAGGTAATTATTACAATTATTACATATTGTATTATTACATTTTAATAATAATACAAATTATATATCTCTGTTTTATTTTACTTTTAAAATATACGTTTTTGCTGTGTTTTGGGGAATTTGTGGTACTTGTTTTTTTACCTATTTACTACAAAATTACTTAACTACACTATTAGTCTGCACATTAAATATTGCATATAAAAACACTTCAATGATGATCTAAATTAATGAGAGGGGTTTCTGGATATTGAAAGTGTTTGGGGCAGAATACTGCCATCTGCTTGTTAGAGAAAAACCTGTTAGAATTACTCTTTCAGAAAGTAAGTGTCATTGTAGCGTTTAGAGACTTAGACAAGACAAAGAGAGGATCTAAGTGCAGATGAATTTTAATAAATAATAATAACGAAGATAAATGAAACACAAGAACCAAGGAACAGGACTAAGTAACCTCAACAAAAAATGGAAGGTTACGTCCAGCCAATGACCACTGGACACACTGGGGCTTAAATACACACAGAACAAACAGGGCAATAACACACAGTGTAGAAATATCGATGGAAACCAAAAGAACTTTAAAAGAACTTAAGACTAGTACAGGAAACCAAACAACTTCAACCTAAGTCCAAAACAACTCTTTAACCCTTCAAGAAGCAGATTCCAGATGCACCACATCAAAAAAAAAAAAAAATTCTAGGAGGGTGGTGGAGTGGAGGAGGACAAGGGGGAAGGATGGCAGCCAAGGCTTGTAAGAAGAAAACTTGGAGATCAAGGCAGAGCTGGGAACCAGCATGGAGCCAGAGACCAAGGCGGATCCAGTGGAGATGGAGAGCACCAGGGTGGTGCCAGCGTAGATGACCACCACTGCGGAGCCGTTTGGAGACCATGGCAGGGCCAGAGGATGTGGAGTCCCTGGTGGGGCTAGGAGAGCAGGAAGTCAAATCAAAGCCAGCAGAGTGGGAAGCCATGGCAAAGCAAGGGACCATTACAGCCAAGTCAAGGACTTTCACAGAGTCGGTGCAACAGGGTACCATGGGGATCTAGGGTCCATGGCGGAACAGAGACAAGGATCACAGGGATTTCAAGGTCGCTTCTGAGGCCCTAGCGGAACCATCAGAGAGCACAGAGTGTTTAAAGACAGCCTTCATGACGACGACAGTTCTGACAGGGAGCACAGAGAGTTCAGGACTGGCCTTCATGCCCATAGTGGAGCCGACAGGGAGCACAGAGAGTTCAGGGACGACCTCAGTAGCCACAGCGGAGCCGACCCGGACCACAGAGAGTTCAGGAATGACCTTCGTGGCCATGGCAGAGAGCACAGAGAGTTCAAGGACAGCCTGGCCATAATGGAGCTGATAGGGAGGGTTCAGGATTGGCCTCTGTGGCTGTAGAGGAGCAGGCAGGGAGCACAGAGAGTTTAGGGAAATTCTCCATGGCCATGACAGAGAGCATAGAGAGTGCAAGGGTAGCCCCGTCGCCTTAAACCCAACAGGGAGCACTTAGAGTTCAGGGACAGATTCTGTGTCTTTGACTAAGCGAGAAGACAGCTCAGGGGATGCTGTAGCAGTGTGTGCGCCCCAAACGCACAAGATGGCGGTTGTCATTACAGGAAGTACAGCTGACAGTGGAGGGACTACCAGACTTGGGACCTCTGGACTTGGGGCCTCCAGGATCACCAGACTGGGGAACTCAGAGACCACCACACTTGGAAACATTGGGACCACTAGACTTGGGAGCTCTGGAATCACGGGAAGGCTGAGATCTTAAGGCCAAGTCAATGTATTGTTCTAAGGTCAAGTCACATCTACCTTTTGGCAGACATAACTTGACCGACTTATTAAGTCCACATAGTAGGCCAGAGCTTTGAATTATTTAATGTAGGCCTCTATGGCACAATTACCTTGCCAGAAGCCTACTAGTTGATCTGCTATTTTTAATTGTTCTGGTCTTTTGTAACACTGAGGAACTCACAGATGACAGAGAAGAGGATCCAAGTGCAGATCTTAATAAATAATAATAACAAAGATAAACAAAACACAAGGACCAAGAAACAGAACCTAGTAACCATAAAAAAAAAACAAAAAAAAAAAAACACATGGAAGGATAAGACCAGACAATGAACACTGGGAACAATGGGGCTTAAATACACACAGAGCAAACAGGGTAATAAGACACATGAGTGAACACTGAGGGACCTTCAGAACACACCTTCAGAACAAACAACCCTTATCAAGCCCACTTTTTTATTTTCCTTTCTTTCTTTCTTTCTTTATTTTTTGGTGTGTGCATGTTTGTGTATAGATAGATAACATCACAACAGTCACAAAATCTGATGCCATTGAAATGAAGGGAACCAGTTTTTTTTTAAATGAAGGTAACATCAAAAGGACCCTAAGGGTAAATATTTCTTCATGTTTTTCATGTTATTATTCAAGTAAACAGTAAAAGAAACAAATTAAGGGCAGGTTTCTGTTGTTCTTGCCAATAGCACCAATTAATTAATGACATAATAAATAAAAGCATTTATTAGGTATCTATTAGGCTTATGATAAAGTCTAATGTACAGATCTGAAGGGCTTTATGTCCAAGACGTTTATTTGACTCTACACGCACAGTTGCATAACCATAAGTGCTATTCACAAATACATGTGATATTCAAAAATTTGCGAATACACATGTGAGCATTCAAAACTACCAGTACTACAAATATTATATAACACTCCACTTATGAGAATGCATGTTTATATTTAGCCTATAAAATGCATAGCTTTTAACCAAAAGCGTTTTAGCTGTTATTGCTATCATATGCCATCATGATCAGACATCCATCCTGAACCACATTTGTTTTCTCAGCTCTACAGCTTTCTAAATAGCCAAACCTTACTCATATAGATGAAATGATTTTTTTTTCATGTACAAACAGTGCTCTATTGAGATTTTTTTTGTGTATACCTGTGCATATCTTACCATTAATCTAGCGATTTTAAGTTCACAGTAGTTTCCTCATGCGGCGAGTGTGTCTGTTAATGTTCATGGTGGTGCGGTCAGCAGAACAGCTCAACACATCCAGAGCCTCGTCTTGACGCTCCAGCTCTGTCTCAGCCTCCAGGGCTAGCGTCTTCAGCTGCTGGAGCATCTAAACAAACACAGCAGACAAAATAATCATGTGGATAATGAATACTTGGGGTTGGGGTCCTAAATATAGATATAATACAGGCATTGAGGGTTGACTGCTTAATTTAAGCAAAGTTTCCATTTTTTACTAATTATTTTGGCACAGTGGTTGATTGACAGATGAGTCTGCAGTCTAGATGCTGGTGTTCAGCAGACATCAAGGCGAATAAGTGATTCAGTCCCATGTGCATCTAGCCACCTCTAATTGGTTTGAATGAAGAAATCACAAATTAGTGCTTAGTGTTGTCCATCTGTGATCATATCACCCAATCTGGATTTCAATACAATGCGTAAATGTGATGAAAGTGACAATAAGCCTAATCTATTTTGGTACTCCTAGACACAATACCACATATCCTTAAATCTAATACCACTTCATCAATTGTAAAAATCCATCTACAATTTGGCTAGTTAACGTAGCGTTAACACCAGTGGAACAAGACAAATATTTTAAAATATCTAAATATGTTTTCTTGTATAGTGTATTCTTGATTATTCAGATTCATTTAAAGGCATCACAGAACTTTGCTTTTGTTTCTTTTCATAAGGCCAATAATTTCAGTGATGGAGGATGTGGGGTGAAAGCAAAATAATATAATACATATCTTCATACAACAGGAAGACACTATTAATATATCATTATGAATAAATAGGTCTGTGTGTGTAGAATAATAATAAAAAATAAAAATAAAAAAAGTTACAATAAAAAGTTAAAATGCTATGTTGCTAACTTAAATTAAAATGTTATGTTTTGATTGTCTCTTGATATGGCCACAGTAAATCTGAACACTTTAAATATTTTTTTTATGTTCTCCTTAAATCCTATTGTGGAGAGTGACATTTTTTGCATTATTATAAACAGTCTGTGCCGAGTCCATGCATTACGACAAGTGGCCCTGCCTCATTCCTTAAAAACTTATTTTCCATCTCCTCATGGCATTTTAACATGTTTGTTTTTAGTGTTTCTCAACCCCAAAACCATCCTGAAAAGTGATATCTGTGATGGTTGACCAACCATCAATTATCTCTGGTCATAGCAATAATATTGTGTTTTGAAATGGTTCAACACGAAGAGCAGCATTCCGCACATCCCCATTATAATGCACTCAATGAAAAACGGTAACAGTGTTTATGTCTGGTTGCTGTGTAGCATGCAGCACCTCGGCGGGGCACTGAGAGGGTTTTAGAGCTGGCACTGCGGCCGTCTGACGATGATGGCACTGAGACCTTATATCTTTGTGTGGTGGGGAATGCCTAGAGTTAACTTCCCACTCCTGTCTCATAAAAAATACAAGCCACAGACACGTCACACTAGTTTAAGTATGCTCGCTCAGTTTTTTGTCAAAATTCTAATTTTAACAAACCCCTAAGCCTGTTAAATGTTACTTGTCCCAACCTGTTGATACTACAGACATAAATAAATGTTACTTGTCCCAACCTGTTGATATATTGTTAAATTTTATAATAAATGTTTTCTATGTGAACATCTGTCAAACTGTATTGATTGCTGTGATGCGCAGCTGTATTTTCAGCATCATTACTTCAGTCTTCAGTGTCACATGATCCTTCAGAAATCATTCTAATATGCTGATTTGCTGCTCTGTTATGATTATTAGTGCTCCATCATTAATAACAGTTATTATTATCAATATGGAAATTTTTTTCTGCTTAATATTTTTGTGTAAATCATGATAGATTTTACTTTCAGCATAAATATCATAAATTTCAGCATAAATAATATTTCAGATGAAACAGCATGTATTTGAAATAACATCTTTTGTAACGTAAATGTCTTTACTGTCACTTTTGAACAATTTATTTTTTCCTTGTTGAACAAAAGTATTTATATAAAAAAAAAAAAAAAAAGCACATCTAGTTTTTTCTATATTGATAATCATATAATGGTTTCTTGAACAAAGCGAATCAGCAAAAAAAAGAATTTCACATCTGAAGACTGGGATTGATGATGCTGAAAAGTTTTTTGAGCAGCAAATCACGAGAATAAATTACATTTTAAAATGTATTCACATAAAAAAACTGTTATTATAAATTGAAATAATATTCCACAATAGTACTGTTTTTATTGTATTTTTGATCAAATAAATGTAGCCTAAATGTTTTTGTTTTTATTGTATTTTTTTTTAAATTGATGTAGTATAATGCTACAATGATGTAATGCTACAATGTAGTAATCCAATGATGATAATCTTGGATAATGTTTTATTGTATTTTTGATCAAATAAATGTAGCCTAATGCTACAATGATGTAATGCTACAATGTAGTAATTTTTATTGTATTTTTGATCAAATAAATGTAGCCAGTTTAAGATTTTTAAAGTTTTTTTTTTTAAACTAAGAAAAGGCAAATTTTTCTCATTTTTTTCCTAATCTAATAAAAATGTTTGCATTATCTTCCATATCAAATTCTTACATTTCATTAAGGAATTTACATTTCAAAATTACAGCTGCATGAATAATGTTAAAAGCTTTGAAATAGAAGAGCTTTGAACATGACCTCACCTGTATATTGACACCTAGAAGTGTAGATGCAGCTAAACCCAAAGTTACAGTTATCAAGGCCATTGAAGAAATGCTTAAAGCCTGATTCATCAATTCCATGAATGAAAGTGCCTAATAATAAACGGTTACCAAGATCGATAGAGCAGTATTTAACTAATCGTGTGATCTCAACATTTCTTCCCCCACGAGGTCATATCCTTCTATTGTTGAAAACGATGTTTGTTTGTGTAAAACGGAAACCAAACTTATCTCAAACCTGTTTTAGCTCCTGTGCCTCTGCTTCAGTTACAGTGGGCTGAAGCACATGAAGCTGCAGTTGCGTCAGTTCACCAGCAGGCAGCTCCACTGTCCCCTCCGGATCCTGCCCATGACCTGAAGCCACACAGAATGTGGTCTTATATTTCCTTGAATTTGTTGTTGAGATCAGAAGAAAATGTTGGTAAACATTAACCAAGCAGCCTACAATGGGAACTCTCTGGTCTTTTAATGACCTGTAGTAGATGTTGGAGCGTGACTGCCACCACGTGGTAGAAACACTTTATGACTTACAGTGTAACATCTATCCACTGTCAAAAATATCACAACCGTAAAATGTCATGGATTAAGCTTTATTTAGTTTATGGGTCTGTAGTTTCATATTAAAGGGATCCTCCACCCCAAAATGAAAATTTTGTCATTAATCACTTAAAAAAGTGAAAAAGCTCTGTTCGTCTTCAGAACACAATTTAAGATATTTTGGATGAAAACCTGGAGGCTTGTGACTGTCCCATAGACTGCCAAATAAATAACAGTGTCAAGGTCCAGGAAAGATATGAAAGTCTTCGTCAGAATACTCCATCTGACATCAGACGTGCAATCTGGGTTATATGAAGCGATGGGAACACTTTTTGTAAGCGAAGAAAACAAAAATAATGACTTTATTCAACAATTCCTTTGTCAACAGTCTTCTCTGTGTCTCTCATTATCACCGTATGCTCTTGTGTATCAGCCGCGCCACAAGGATGCGCTGTTTCTACGTGTATTTAGCTTTGATTTGAAAGAAAACAGCACATCCTTGTGGCGCAGATGACACAGAAGAGCATACGCAGTATACAGTGATATATGGAGAGACACAGAGGAGACCGTTGACAAAGGAATTGTTGAATAAAGTCGTTATTTTTGTTTTCTTCTCTTACAAAAAGTGTTCCCATCGCTTCATATAACCCAGTTTGGATGTTTGATGGGAGATGGAGTATTCTGACCACGACTTTCATTCTTTTCTGGACCTTGACACTGTTATTTATTTGGCAGTCTATGGGACAGTCACAAGGCTCCCGGTTTCCATCCAAAATATCTTAAATTGTGTTCTGAAGACGAACTGAGTTTTTATTTTTTTGGTTTGGAATGGGGGTAAGTGACTAATGACAAAATTTTATTTTTGGGGTGGAGTATCCCTTTAAATTTATTATGTGTAGATGTAGTTGCTGTGCATGCAATGTATTTATATTTAAAATATTCTCATAATTTTTTAATCTAAATCTCTTACCCTAAGACACTTGGGTCATTCAGTGTCAAATCAACCAAATATCAGAAACTTACACAGGTACAATGTTTGATTTTGTTACTAAATATACTACATACAAATAATCGTTTGTGGGAAATTTCTTAGCCAGATCTGATGTGTGATTAATATGCAATTAATTTGATTAATTAATCACCACAAAGTGTAATTAATTAGATTTAAAATTTAATTGATTGACAGCCCTAATTTATAGTAAAATTTTCAGTATTACTCAAAGGTCTGGTTTCAAGGTCAATTTATTTGAAGGGATGGTGTTTTATATAATGTTATTTAGTATAAACGATAAATCCCTTTTGACATTTGTACAAGCCACCACAATGATTTTCTATCTGAGTTAGTGCTGGCTGTAGTTAAAGTCTTAATTGTTGGTTATATTAACATCCATGTAGGATTTACTGGGGATTAAACGACTGATACGACTGAGACTTTAGACTTAATTTGTAACATATTGAAGACACTGAAATTCTGCTGCAGAGAAATGATTCTTTGCTCCCTTTCCATTCATAACCCATTCATAATTTTAATAGAAATTTTATTTTTCATGCTGCTAAGTACACAGTGCAAAGTTTTGGGAGTGAGTCTGGACTTCTGGTGGAGTTGACAGGAAATGACCCACAAATGGCAAGAAAGGAGAAGAATACAATGTGCAAAGAAACAAAGATTCATGATCACCTGCAATCGGAGGATCACTATTCGAAAATTTGAAGAATACACTGATTAGAATTAAAATTGTAATTAACTGTAATATTTGACCGGTTTAATCAATGCATGCTTGACTAATAATAAAAGTATACAGTACAGACCAAAAGTTTGGAAACATTACTATTTTTAATGTTTTTGAAAGAAGTCTCTTCTTCTCATCAAGCCTGCATTTATTTGATCAAAAATACAGAAAAAACAGTGATATTGTGAAATATTATTACAACTTAAAATAATAGTTTTCTATTTGAATATACTTTAAATAAATAAATAAATAAATAAATAATTTATACCTGTGATGCAAAGCTGAATTTTCAGCATCATTACTCCAGCCTTCAGTGTCACATGTAACATCCAGTCTATCACATGATCATTTTAGAAATCATTCTAATATTCTGATTTATTATGAGTGTTGGGGAAACAGTTTCTGCTGTCTAATATATTTGATGAATCAAAAGGTTAAAAAGAACTGCATTTATTCAAAATAAAAAAAAAAATTCTAATAATATATATTCTAATAATATACTACTATCACTTTTTATCAATTTAACACATCCTTGCTGAATAAAAGTATGATTTTATTTGAAAAAAAATTACTGACCCCGAAATTACTGACAGTAGTGTATATTGTTATTACAAAATATTTATATTTTAAAAACATAGAATCTTTTTTTTTTTTTTTTTTACTTTTTATTCATCAAAGTATTCCTAAAAAAGGTCACTCTGAAAAAAATTTAAGCAGCAGAACTGTTTCAAAACTTTGATAATGTCATATTAGAATGATTTCTAAAGGATCATGTGATAATGATCCTAAAAAATTCAGCTTTATCACAGAAATAAATGATCATTTTAAAGACAATTATTTTAAACTGTAATAATATTTCACAATATTCCATTTTTTTCTGTATTTTTGATCAAATAAATGCAGGCTTGATGAGCAGAAGAAACTTCTTTCAAAAACATTAAAAATAGTAATGTTTCCAAACTTTTGGTCTGTACTGTACATTTTGCAGTGCCTGACATAGGACTATTATTTTAGGTCAAATGTCTTAAGTTATATCCCGTGTTATATGATTTACTTTTGTTTAGATTCAAATAAAAGCTGGCACTGAAGTTCTAACAATGAAATAAGACTGTCAAAACAAGTGTACCTGCACTCCAAATGTTTCCTCCACCTTCTGGGCTTCCTGATGTGGTTGCCGAAGTTGCCTGAAATGCTGCATAGTCACGTGTGATCACAACTTTCTTCTTATACTGCATCTCCAGTACAGATAAAGCTTCAGTCATCCTGGCAGAGAGAATTCGGAAACAGATGTCAGGTTTCCCGATGAAGCGCTGCCGAACGCTGATCTCGTAGGGGCTGTGCACATAGACATCATCCACCTCTTCCTTCTCGAAGCAGTGGAGGAGCTGTCCGTTTGCATCTCGAACCTCCAGAGAGGAGACCAACACTATCAAGCTACCTGGTTTCAGGTTTCCAGAGCTTCCAACATGGGAGATGATAGCTGGAATGCTGGTTATGACTTTTTGGCCTTTGCCTGAACCTTTAGCACACGCCGCTTTGGCCGCTGCCTCAGACTTGGCCTCCTGGTGGCTCTTCCATGGCAGTTTGCCAAAAGGCCACCAAGAAGGACACTCAAGTTCAGAGAGAAGCTTCACAAAAGAGAAAAAAAAGGCATCATTTAATAAAGTCATTATTAAGTAAATCAATCAGTGGGTGTTCTTGACTTCCCAATGAATATAATTTACATGCATTAATTTAGCAGACACTTGATTGATTACAAATGAATAATGCAACAAACTAAACTTTGAAATGACTAAATTACACAAGGCCACAGTACTGAGAAGCTCTGAGATTATTGGACCGGTTTATTTCCTATTTTCCTACTTTATGTCATAAACCAATGACAAACCGTTCCGGTTTATGTCCATATGTAAAAAAAAAATATCTGCACAGGACTTTTTGAAGAAAAAACACATCAGTGCGACAAAGAAACATGGATGAATTAGAAGGTATAGAGTGGGACATGCTTGACATTAAAAGGAGTTATCAAAAGCACAATATGCTGTTAAAGATCGAATTAAAATTTGAAGTATCATTCATGTCTCTAGTACAAGTTATGTATCACAGTTTCTGAATCGGAGAAAAACCTACTTATCTGCCACGCTCAGGTCTGATTCGATATTGTCCAGGCCCTGGATCATGTTGTCAAACTGCTCTCCCTGATGGTTCAGGACCTTCCCAGTGTCCTCCAGCCTCCGCTGGGCTCCAGATATCAGGCCGATCAGCTCCTGGCCCTTACTGAGAGGAGCCTCGGCTCCACGGGGCTCTGTGGGTGACAGCAGCCGCTCCCTCCAGAAGTGCTCCAGCACGTGATAAACGGCAGTACGGCACGGCTTGAGAGACCCAAACCAGTGCTTGATGTTCCCCTGCTCCAGCACGGTAAGAGCACTGAAAATGAAGCCGGAGGTCTCCATCTTGATCTCCATGATGCGGGAGAGCCTCAGGCTAATCAGGTTCTCCTGATTCTGCTCCGAGTTGAAGCGTAGGGTGGTGCGGGTTAAGCAGAGGATGCCGCTGGCCCAGCGTTTCTCGCTGTTGATGTAATAAGAGCCGGGCCAGATATGGATGGATGCCTCCTGGCTCATCTTTTTGGGATGATTTGGCACAACTGCCCTGACTTACGGAGCCCACCTGCCAAGTGAGTGGTGTAAATATAAAATTAGTAAGCAGTCATCAGCCGCTTTTATTTACATCAACAGTATACTCATTTTTTTTCTCAACCTCATGTTGCTACAAACCGGTACAAGTGTCTTTCAATAGAGGAACACCAAAACAGAAAGCACAGACAAATTCTAAGGGAGCCAGTGGATACACACACACACACACACACACACACACACACACACACACACACACACACACAATCTAAATCCAAATTGAAATCATGCTTCATTTCTTTCGTTTTTATTGAAGAACATGTATTTCATGAATCTCCTGGAATCACAAACGGTGCTCAATTAATCCAATTTCTGATTTAAAACATTATTTGAAGACCCTTTACATTTATTTTTCACGTGGTTCTGTATGCGCAGTAACAGCAGATGCATTACATGACAACGCAAAACAAACACCGCGGAGATCATTTAATGTCATACCTTTTAGGATGATGTTGACTTCCAAGTGACAGCTACAGGAGGGTGGGACGGATTTCACGCATTAAAATAATAGTTTCTCTTCGCATCGTAGTCAGTTGCGAGACATTTATTGTTCCAGCTCAGTGTTTCCCGTTAAAGTTTAATACAACGCCCTCGATAAAAACATCAGACATCGCGTCGCAGCGATGTAAACAACGCTGAACCAAACACTGAACGCATGCGCAGCGGTGATTTATTTTAGTGCGCTCATGTTTACACTCCGATGTGCAAAAATAACTAAAAATAAATGGTTCCGCTAATGTGGCGGTGTCACATTACATATGTCTAGTTAAGGACACCGTCTCTTATTTTTAGTTACAGCTGATTTATTGAGATTTAATTGTGTTAGACAGCTCATTCTTTACGCACGAAGAGGAGCAAATCATTGAGTTGGTTGGTGTGCACACGTTTCTTTTCCGGTGGGCAACTGGGTAACGTAGACATGTTCCAAAGTCGGCGCAGAAAAGCGCGATTATTTTCGATTTATAAGCATATAGAAAAAAATAATCGCCTCGTATTTTAATAACACGTAAGCGTGACGCTGATCCGTCGATATATTAACTTAGTTGCGCTGTTGCAGGTTTAAAATAAGTAACGTTACGCAAAGCTGCCTTCATCAGAGAAGCATGAGGCTGTTAAAATGTGTTGCAGCTGTCGACTACAGGTTACTATTAAGACAACAATATTGAGGTTTAATTAAAATTTTGATTTATCAAGCATGGAATAACGTGCGGAAACTTCATGTTAGAGAATAAGCAAGGCTGTGCTCCATGCCATGGATAGGGAAACCTTTCATAACTGCTGCAGTTTGGTCAAAATGCCCAGGCAGAGCCACCAACAGCACTGCTCCTCGCACTTCATTGAGTACATAGAGAGAGAAATACCCTACTCCAAATTCTTCAAGAACTACCTGATCCCGAATCAGCCCTGCATGTTTTCCAAGAAATTCACAGAAGACTGGAATTGCAGGAAAAACTGGGTCACGGCCGATGGCAAACCCAACTTCCAAAGACTTCTGCATGAATTTGGTGAGCAGAGAATGCATTTTTACATTATACTTGCATCAACGTGTCATGCATTATAAGTTAAAAAATATAAATCGGGCCTGCTTCAGCTCTAAAACCTAGATAGAAGAAATAAATGTGATAGCTGCACATTACAGAAGTGTAACATTTTCCTTTCAGCTCCTCTAAGGCACATTTGAAACGTGTTTCTTGCATTGCTGGATTAAAAATTAACTAACTTAGAAAGTGTAAGATCATTTTGTTGTGTATTGATGAAAAGCATTATTTTTTTTTTTATGAAGTTGACCACTTGCTAAAATAGTGATAAAAAAACTAAATCTAAATGTATACTCAATATGTTATATCCATAAATAGCCTAGTTTTATTATGCAGATGAGACTCCTGTTCCTGTTGCAAACTGCAGTGCAAAAGAATACAACTCCAACCCGAAGCAGATCATGCCTTTTAAGGAGTTTATCCAGTACTGGAGAGAGTTCATTCAGAACGGGCATTCTTCACCCAGAGGATGTCTTTACTTAAAGGACTGGCATATGCAAAGGTACAGCTCTACCAAAGCCTGTAGCATGGGTTATTGTACAATAGCTTTGAATGTGATGCATAAGATTAGCTTGGAAACGCTGTAGTAAAATAAAGGAAGAATAGATGTATAAAAGGCTTTTATACTCTACATAATGTCAAGTGTGTTTATGTGCATTTTAGGAACTTCCCTGAACATAATACTTACAAGACCCCAGTTTACTTCTCCTCTGATTGGCTGAATGAATACTGGGACACAATTGAAGTGGATGATTATCGGTTTGTCTACATGGGTCCTAAGGGGTCATGGTACCGTGTCATATACATTTGTCATATACAGTACAGTTGGGTGTAAAAGTCTGTATCCACATTTAAGTCTTTGAATTTTGAAAAAATGTACAACAAAGGAACATGATGATATAAAATGAAGAAATATGCATTATTAGACATGTCATTTGCACAAAATGTTCTTTTGGAAAACACAGGATAGCTCTTTCGTGCATTCTTAAATAATGCTGAATAATGTGTGTCATTGAAGCAAAAGAGGACATACTAAATGCTAAGAAATGATGGTATGCATGTCTACAGTCGTGGCCAAAATATATTGAGAATTACATATATATAGTTTTATATAGTTTATATACTGCTTATAGATATATATCAGTTATATATATATACAGAACATATAATTAAAGGCCCTTTGGAAAGGCTTTTACTATTTTTACATGACATTTTTGAAAGAAGTTTCAGTGTTCTGCTTTTTCAAGCCTGCAATTTATTTGCTCTCAATCAAATACTGGAAAACTGATAGTAATATTATCTTTCAATAATTATTACAATTTCAGAAATAATTGTTTTTAAATGTATTGAGGATTACTTTAAATTATCATTTATTTCTGTGATGCAAAGCTGGGAATTTTTAGGATCATTATCACATGATCAACTTTAGAAATCATTCTAATATGATGCCTTATCATTATCAAAGTGCTGGAAAACAGTTTCTGTTGTTGGAGGAGAAGCTTAATGGATTTTTTCAGAACATGTGCATACTTGTTTTTGGGATACTTTGATGAGCCCATAAAAAGTAAAAAAAAAAAAAAAAATGCTTTACTGTTGGGATGACACAGGCTATGTTTTTAAAATCTCCGGGACAAGCCTTTTTGTAGATAACAATACATACAGGGGCTTCTACTGGACAATATTTTTTTTTTTTCTTTCTTTTTTTTTTAAATAAAATTCACAATACTTTTATGCAGCAGATCAATGTGTTGATGTTTATTAAAAAGTGAGAGTAAAGAAAATATATTATTAGAATATATCTTATTAGGCCATCTTTTTTTTTTGCGTGCAGATGCGCTCACACCTTTGAGCAAGCTCTGCACTGGTGGCAAATGCAGTTCTTTTTAACCTTTTATTCATCAAATATATTAGATAGCAGAACTGTTTCCAACAACTCATAATAAATCAGAATATTAGAATGATGTCTAAATGAACATGTGATAGACTGGATTCTTTTACATGGTGACACTGAAGGCTGGATTTAAGCATGATGCTGAAAATTCAGCTGCGCATCACAGGGAATAATGATTAGCCTTGTTTTTAAAGTATATTCAAATAGAAAACTATTATTTTAAATTGACAATAATATTTCACAATATTACTGTTTTTCTGTCATTTTTGATCAAATATGCAATGCAGGCTTGATGAGCAGAAGAAACTTCTTTCAAAAACATTAAAAATAGTAATGTTTCCAAACTTTTGACCTGTACTGTATATACATACATACATTTGTAATAAAGTGTTGTATTAAACTAGAACATAATAAAAGCATTCTCACATGTGGCCTCAGATTTTGAACCCCAATGTAATATATTAATATAATTTGAGCACAGAAATATGTCCCAAGGTTGTCCATATTAAATACTCGTCACTCCTTTGAATGTCATGTCAACATTTTTGTTCTTGCCTCTAGGACACCTTTCCATGCAGACGTGTTTCGCTCTTACAGTTGGTCTGCCAACATCTGTGGATGTAAGAAATGGCTCCTGTACCCTCCAGGCCAAGAGGAGTTCCTTCGGGACTGTCATGGCAACCTAGCTTATGATGTAACAGCACCCGTACTTCAAGACAAGGGTCTGTATCCACAGTTTGAAGAGGCCTGTCAGCCTTTAGAGATCATTCAAGAGGCTGGGGAGATAATCTTTGTACCTAGTGGTTGGCATCATCAAGTTTACAATTTGGTAAGCAGTAATAGTCTAATGGTGTCCACGTATGATGTCCTAAACAGGGGTGTCCGATCCTGCTCCTGGAGGACCAATGCCCAAACACACATGCTTGATAGTTTTCTACAGAAAAGCTCTATTCTAGCTTGTTAAAGAGAAGGGGAAAAAAACTATAAAATGTATGAGAAATGTAATCATTTCTATCTGTTTTTATTGTGTTAGGGGTCAATTTAACCTACATTTTTACATTAAAAATTAGCTACACACAATTTTTTTTTTTTTGACTACACTTAGGTGCAAATAACTACAAGTAAATACAAATAGTATCTATTATCTCTACTTAATTTAAGTACTATTTATTGCTATTTATACTTCCTCTGCCTTTTTGTTTCTCAAATGCTGGTAAGGGTAAAATGGGTTTTTCACATTTCTTTCAGTGCTGCAACAGCAAATAACTAATAACCAGAAACAATCTTTGCCAGATTTTTTTTGGCTGTGCAACTCAACTAGATAATAAAACTGAATTTTCCTTGGACGATTCAGAAAATGAGCTTCAATTTCAAGTAAACATTAAGTCTTAAATTTCATTAAGTTGTCTTGCATTTTCAAAACACATCAATGTGTTGAAAATTTGCATGCACATTTGTGACCAAAAATGAAAATTATTCACAAAATTTTAAGAAGAAATAAATTGTTTAACCAATATTTTGAGCAGTCTGAAAATTGAGTGGATGTCAAATTGACCCCAACACAACAGGAGGGTTAAGAAATATCCAGAAGCACTGTTTTAGATCTCATTTACAATAAGTTGATCTGTGTCAATCATAAACATAGTTACTGTAAAATATGGTTTATTTATACAGTATTATTTTGAGTGGTCACATTACATGTTAATTTCTCAAAACACATACATAACATTTTATTCCCCCGTTTTTCCACAGATTTCCACTATCCCTAGTTCTGTAACCACAGCAGAATCTTAAACTCATAATTTTTACAGTGGAATGCTGCCATAGAGGACTTTTATCTTTGAAAATTTCAAGTTCCTGTCTGGTTGGTCCCCCACCAGAGATAATCAACCTGAAAGTGAGGGAAATCATTTAAACACTGCACTTGCTGACCCTAGAAGTGGAACTTTGAGCAATCCTGATCAATACATTTGGTCTTAAATTCTAAGTATAAGGAAAAAGAATGTGCTAAATGTTTTAATATGTACATGTGCCGTGTAATGTGCACTTGAGGTCAGATTTGCTTCAAGGAGCTAGGATCTGAGCTGAAATATTGAGGTTTCCTTAAATGTTGAGTCTATCCAAAAAAAAAAAAAAACTGTTGTGGGCCACGCCACAAGGATGGTTAAACATCAGCAGTTAAACAAAGTAACATTTGAAATAAAAACAGATGGTTTTGCAATTCCAATACATAGAAGTTATCACTCAAAAAATCTGGAAAACCAAAAATGAACCACTTGAGATAGATTGACCCAAAAGCAATGTGGAGCACAGTCTTGTAATCATGAAGACCTTAATTAGTTTGTGTGTTTGATAAAGTTTGGAACTAAACTGGACTGGACTGGACACCCCTGTACTAGACGTTCTCTTTCTGACATTTTTATTGAAGTCTGTAGTATCAAGCTCTTTTGGTACTGGAGAAAACTAGGATAATTTCTCCAGCCCGTATTTCAATATGAGAAAAATCTTCCTTGATAAACTTGCCAACTCAATTTCGGTAATGCATCTCTTAATAATAGGAGGACACCATTTCCATCAATCATAACTGGCTGAATGGCTGTAATCTGGATATCATGTGGCAGTTTCTGCAAGAAGAACTTTCTTCTGTCCAGAGAGAAATTGAGGAATGGCGTGATACTATGGATACCTGGCATCAGCATTGTCAGGTAACTCTATTTTTCACATCAAGCATCACGGTTTCCAGGTTCAACAAATACACCAACAAACTGTGTTAATAATCACTCACATGTGCTGTAGTACTACTACTACTACTACAGAAAAATAATAATCCTGTAAACATAACTTTTATATTCCTGTGACATATTTATTCTATTATATATTCTATTTCAGGTGATCATGAAATCGTGTACAGGAATCGATTATGGAGAGTTTGCCTCTTTCCTCAAGACTATTGCAAGTAATCGAATGTCCTTTTTGAATTCGTGTCCCAGAAATGCAGATGATTGCCAAGACCTCCTTGCCAAAAGTCTGTTTGCTTTAGGCCCTCAGCATGCGGCCTTTGACCTTCAGAGAGTATTGCATATATTTGAGAGCATGCTTAGCAATGAAGACTTTAAGAGACTTGACCCTTCAGCTCTGAGCTTCAAACCTGAGGAACTGCTTCAGGAGATCAGAGAGGCTGTTCGAACTATTGTATAAAACCTATACTGTATGTGAAAATTCAGCTATGACAAATGCTAATAAATTCTTTTAACATATTTGCATTATTTAACTGTTGTTTATGCAGTCATGATACTTTTAAAAGTAATGCATTACAATATTGCGTTACTCCATTAAAAAAGTAACTAATTGTGTTACTTAGTTTGGACAGTAATGCATTACGTTATTTTGTATTATGCCTACTTTTTGTCACCTGGACTGGGCTTGCTTATTTGTTTTTAAATGGCAAAAACCCCAAAAGTTATATTTTTGGCAACTGTAAAGGTGCTTTCACACCAAAAGTGAAATTAATAAGCCTCTATCTCTGCACCTCACTCCTAACTCAGGAGAGCTGTCAGTGAATAAATGGAAAAACAAAGTAACTGGCGTTAATTGTTTGAAAAAGTAACTATTTTATTGTAAATTTAAAAGTAATGCATTACTAATTACTTAAAAGTAATCTGATAACGTAACTCGCATTACTCGAATGCGTTCTCTCTTAACACTGATGACAAATATTAGGTCATGAGCACATAAACTTGGACTTCTCTGTTAAAGTTGTAGCAATTTTTGAAACATTTTATTTCAAGGTGTCAACTAATACATTATCAACAGACTTCTGTGTAAAAGTTATAGTTTTCATTTTTTAAGTTAACTAAATAAATATTATCTGCATTACAATTACATCATTCAGGTGGGCCTTTGACCTTTCTAGTGTTGCGGATTCATTAATCTTTACTGTTTTTTGGCCACCAGTCAGGTACAGTAGCCTGTAAAGTCACTGGCACAGCGTCAGGGGATTTGATTTTTAGTGGCTCTCTGGCATGAGCCAAGCGTATGAGGCTCAGTCCCAGCTTGTCGATTCCTGCCCTGTGTTTCCCTGCTGGTTTGCCCCCCTCAGTCTCAAGAGCAGCGCCTTGGTCCAGGGTCTCCGCCGGAGCAGACATGGTAACAGGCATTAGACGCTTCCTGATCACACCAGTGTGGTGAGTTCTGGCAGTCAGCTCCTGTCCGATGTAGCATCCCTTGCTGAAGCTAATTCCCTGCATGTAGACAAGATTAGACTCCAGCGGAAGGGCCTCACCTGGCGGAAGATCTTTGACTCCTTCAGGTACTCCTAGAGATTTGAAATAAAGCACGGGACTGATGATAAGAAATGATGATATCACAAAGGATGTGCTGACTCTTCAATACCATTTTAGTGCATTTGAATTGTAAGCATTTAAAAGGAAAAAATATTATTATTATTGCCAAACAAGATCCACATACACTTTGATGATGGCTATTGATTAAGATTATTATTATATATATATTTTTTTAAACATCAGGTAAATTAAACTACAAGTCAAATGTTTAGACACACTTGACTAATTAATGCTTTCAATGATCTTAAAAACTTTTAACTTAAAATCTTATGCTTGAAGGCTTGAAATTAGTTTTATAGACAATATAAACCGTGCCTACATATGAATTTCTTAAAAAAAAAAAACTTTGTATATATATATATATATAATAAGATTCTCAGATCATTTTACTTTATGAAGCTGGTTGAGAAAAACCTAATCTAGACAAAAGGTGGCTGCTTTGAAGAAGCTAAAATATTAGATCTGTAAAAATGTTAGATTTTTGTCACAGCTTCTCACTATTAGTGTATGTATGAGGGAAAGTGTATATTTTAGGTTTTCTGCCTGATCTTTTTATATTATATACACATATATAATTTCATAAGACAGAGAGTTAGTGCATGTTTAAATCCAAAACAATGTAGACTAACAATGATCAACAAATGCATCTAGTTAAGCTTGTAGGTCTGTTTATAAGTAATTATAGGAATCATTTAATACCAATTTCATAGCGATGTCTGTGGTATTCTTCAGTGTTGCTCTCTTGACAAACGGAGATGATCTCATGTGGATTATTCTGACAGCTAGTGATCATTCTCCAGCCCATGAGTTCAGTTCTCGGGTCTTGCTCCAGTACTACTACTTTATCTGCTGCAGTAACATCCGGCTTTGACTTGCCCAACACTGCAGTTTTATTTTGAGGTAACAGAGCCCATAGTGAGAGGCCGGGACACAAGCTGAAGTTCACTTTACGGCGTATCTTGTAAACTTTCAGAAGCTGCATAATGGAGTCCTGTACAGTGCTGTCACACTCCAGAAGCACATCATTCAGTCCGTCTGGGGGTCCTTTTAAACTGCAGAACAACAACAAGAAAGTTCCAGTAATGAATGTTGTTGTTTTTTTTTAATGCTTAGCACTGTTACTGTAATCAAACCTTCTCAGTGATGAACTTAAAAAAAATCTAAATATGGATCTTAATATTTGGAGGTTTCGCTTTTGGAGAAGCTTCTTGTTTTCATCATGTAGAGAGTGTTCACTTATATGACAGGCTAAACATAACACATCCTGAAACTAGATGAGGGAAACTGAACCATGCACACGAGTGGATATGCTCTTGATTTGCGCTAAAGTTCTAGAATTCTGATTAAATGAACAAATTAAAATCCTCAAATGACAATTATCATGATTAAATATTGTGATTATCAGATTAACCGTTATCATGCAGCCCTAAAGTAAATGGTAAAATTTTGACGCTTCTTCAAAATAATAAATTAATCTGTGCATATTTCTCTCCTGATTCAGATGAGATGACTTTTCACTGGAGTACAATAGCAAACTCTATTTGACTTCTGTAAGGTAAAACGGCACCCATAAGATGTTCTGATGGACTGAAGTGGTGGTGGATTATTGTGATTGTGATTTTATCAGCTGCTTGGGCTGATTCTGCACTCTTCACTGAGGTTACGTAGAGGATACATTAGTGGGCATTGCTCTTATGATGTTCAAGCTAGCTTTAATGACATGCAGAAGAACAGAGCAGAAGAACTACATATCAGTGGTAGTCCAGGGTGGGACAGTGAGATAATGCTGAGGCCACGCCCACAACTCACTAGCCTTGTTATTTACAAAACTCCAGCTCCTCCAAAATCACATTAATATGACATTCCGTGTGTCTACTTTACAATTACAATTCTAATGAAATATTAAACCAATGCAGTATATTACCTGTAAAGGATGATGTCATACAGTGTCCTGCCTTGAACACTGAGAATGTGAGCATACATTGCACGCAGTGCATCCTCTCCCAGGAGAGTCATGTCATTGGTTATTATTCCTTGCAGGAATGAGCTCGTGTCTTGTCCGGACACACTGATGAGAGCCCTGTGTGGTAGGCTGTAACAGCTAAAGTGCACTGTATTGTTGGTAGGCTGATCTTGAGAGTGTTTTCTAATCGGAGTCCTGCACGCATTCTCGTGTCTCGTGCAGCGCGAACAGTGCGCGTGAAGTCCGCCTGATCCTGTCGCGATCGCTCTGAAAGCACTGCCGAACAAAATCACCCTCTGCATTGTGTCGTGTCCTGAAGCGCAGCTATTAAAGCTCAAAGTTCCTCAAGACAACACAAGTTCGCCTTATTTTGTCTCCCACCTTCCTTTTCATTCCCATACTGCATTGCGCGTGCGTTTGTTGGTGGTGTTCTGAACACGAATCCTACTATGGCGAAGGTTTACCTCATGAATATTGATTCCTAGCCTTTCCAATGAGTTAAACGTGTTTTATAAATATTTATGAGCTAATACTGCGCCATAGTAATCGGCTCGTTTGTAGTGAAAGCCAAAGGCGTCGATATGTGTGTGTATTCTATCGCAGTTTGTTTGAAACACCCATTTATAAACGCAGTGCGATGCTAAAATAAGACCATCACGCGCCGGTGTTACATTTGGTTCCTGAAATTTGGTTCCACTGGGCGGTGCTTACTTGAATATTCTTAACATTTCTCGATTGTGGGCGTGTCCTTTAGACAACGTGCAAATGAATGGAACTGAAAATATCAGCGCACGCATCTCAAATCAGAACTGATTTTATTGGATTATTTCGAAAAGGTAATAAAGTTTCATACTAATTTTGTCACTGTTTTTGTCACTTTTGTAGTAGGAAAGGATGCAGCCCATGAGTCTCAGCTCCCTGCCTTTCCTTGTTCCTTATTTTTAGTAAACCTAAAACTGAACTTCTCAATGATGTGTTGGAACTTCGTGAAAAAGTCCTATTTAATTAAAGTCCTACTTTGTTTGTTTGTTTTTCTCCTGATGACTTGATCCATAATTTTTCTCCTCTCCATGTCTGCAGGGAAAGGCATAGGCTACTCCTTTTTGGGTGTGATTGGAGAATTATCATTCAGTACAGCACACCATGATGGAAACTAAGGACAACATGCTATTCAGTTTATTAGAGATTTATTTATAATTTAATTATAAATTGCTGTAGATAAGTGCATAGCAAAAGTCGATATACATAAAATATAGTAATCATACTTAATCCAGTGGTAGAGCCATGGACTCTGTTATTCCTCAAAGCCATAACACCTCCACTTGCTTGTTTTAGTGTGCAACTGCATATTAAGCTATTTAATTTTGTAGATCATACTAAAAATAATGTAATTTTGTTTTGGTCTAAATATTTTATACATTACTGTACATTAAGAGCAAAGCAATGAGCATCATTGTAAGTGTAAGTCCAAGACCAGACCAGACTGAAATATGATGAAGGATGCAGTGGCAAAGAAGAGAGAGAGAGAGAGAGAGAGAGAGAGAGAGAGAGAGAGAAAATATATACTATAATCACTCTAAATCTATAAATGGACAAATATTTCTGGGATGTGTGCATTCAAACATGTGTCTGTGTTTCTGTTTGTGAAACAATCTTTTAATATTTACATTGTAACATTTTCTTAAATCTTAATTCTACATGGCCATAGAAATAATATAAAATAATAAATAAACATGCCTACAGTTTTTGTTTTGATGGCATAATTCTGCAGATTTGCGAGTCAGTGTTTACTGGTTTAACAGTAACTAGTTTTACTGCCTTTGTCATTCAACACTGTCTATTCCAAATTTATACTGAATGCAGTTTAGAAGAAAATAAAACATTTGAACTTGCAACATTACAAAATAAAGGAAACATCAAATCAAGAAATCAATAATTACAAAAATGAGTGATGTTTGAGAGGTAACATCTTATCAATAATAATAAAATAGTTTTGCATATCACCAAAAAATGTTTGTCCCAGCACATGCATCACAATCAGCACATGCAAACTAGAGACAGGGCTGCGGGAATTCTTTTTACATTTTCTGAGAAATTGGGTTTATTAGAAGACCGATCTTGGGCTTTCAAGATTCAAATCAATTCAAGTGAAATAATATATATATATTTTTTTTTTTTTTTTTTTATACACACCAGTAAAAATGCCACATTTATATAACAGTTATATAAATCCAGAAATTTAATAGAGGCTATATGAGTACTTTTACATTTCTTTCTACATTTTGCCAAAAATCCTTATTTAATTTTTTTAATACAGGTCTTTTATTTGTAGTGGAATGGGGTATTAGTAATTTTACTTATTTATATCTGAATACATCTAGTTTATCAAGAAAATAGCCTATTGGAAAAAAAACAACTGGTAATAAAGATCTAGTAGTAATTATGGTTGCCGACATGCAGGGTTGTTACACTAAAGCAGCGGTGTCAAACTCAATTCCTGGAGGACCGGAGCCCTGCAGAGCTTTGTTCCAACCCTACTCCAACACGCATACCATGTAGTTTTTAAATAAGCCCGAAGGACTTGATTAGTTGGATCAGGTGTGTTTAATTAGGGTTGAATCTAAACTCTGCAGGGCTGCACTAAAGCCTTCTTGATTATATTCGCAGACGGGAGACAGATTTGTTGTGCTTCCTTCAGGTTTTGTGATCATTCTTCCTAGGGGCAGAATAAAGCTAATATGTGCTTATCTAATGTTATTCATATGCTTATCCACATTATCCGTTTACGTTTATATATTTAGCAGATGCTTTTAGCTAAAGGAACTTGCAAAAGAGAAAGAAAAAAGCAGTTTGTTGAAGAGCCAACATGGAATGTTTATTAGGTTGTTTATCCATGAGCTTATCCATACATACCTTACCCAGGCGCAAAAGTAAAATATATATATATATATATATATGGATTTCTCAGCTACTGTATATTGATGCCATGCCACCACACATTAAGCTCATTTCTGACATGCTAAGTGATCCAGTTCTTTGTCAGCTGTCACACCATATACACTCAGAAAAAGGTACGGCAATGCCTTTCAAAAGGGAAACCTTTGTACCTTATTTACCCCTAAAGAGTACCTTAAAAGTACATATTATTTCCTAAATGATACATTTTAGCACCTTTTGAAAAGTTATGCAACCAGTGACAACTTTTGTTATTTTTTTCTGAAAGTGTTTGTGGATCTCTTGTGTCTTTTTGCGGATTACCATTCACACACGTGAATTTATAGTGTGTGTTTGTGTAAGGTTTAGATACTGTTTTCACTCCATACATGCTCTGTTAGATATTCATATTTATGCATATATATATATATATATATATATACACACACACACACTTTCCATAGTTTTCTAACAGTAATCAGTGAATCTGTGCTACTAATGAATTTACATGTTACCTGTATATTGTCTCTTCTGCAGAGCGTTATCACCTTTTGCTATTTGAAATATTTATAATAATGCACATAATAATGCACATCTCTGAAATAATGTTAAACTAAAAAAAAAAAAAAAAAAAAAAAAACTCAAAAGATAATTGCATAATTTAATCAACACCACCCACCCAAGGAACAAGAACATGGAAAATCATTCGAGTGAACGGTTTTTAAGATTTTCAGTGAATAATGCTTTGGAAAACTGCTTTGGAAGACTTGGAATATAACACACAAGTCATATGGATCAGTCCTCATTCACTGTCTGTAATCAGATCTTGTTCCACAGGAGAAAAAAAGTTGAGGGTCAATGCATTTTGGGGTGAACTGCTCCTTTAAAATACCTTTGTAAGACAATGGTACAACTTATCATTGCAGTCTCAATCCATCATTTTAGTGCTACATAATATAAATGCATATAGAATCTATAAATGCACAGTAATATTATATGCACATCCATGTTTTTTGATAAAGAAGAAACCAGGAAAGTCAGAATCATCTTTTTTTAGACTAATTAAAGGGATACTCCACTAGAACATCTCATGCCATTCTAGATAAGACTTTCTTTCTTCTGTGGAACACAGACAGAGATTCTAGAGAAATAGTTAATCTCTGCAAGTCCATGTAATGCAAGTGGATAAGTCCCTTAAAGTTGACACTTCAAAAAAAAAAATTGTCAGATGCAGGTCCTTAAGTTCACACTTGATGTGTGACGTAAGTGTGTTGAGACACTTGCACAAGAAGTGACACGGACCCATCCACTTGCACTATATGGACTCATAGATGGATTATTTCTCCACAGAAGAAAAGACAGTCATATATATAAATATATATATATATATATATATTATATATATATATATATATTATATATATATATATATATATATATATATATATTATATATATATATATATATCTGGGATGGCATGAAAGTGAGTAAATAATAACAGAATTTAATTTTTGGGTGAAATATCCTTTTGATTTAAAGACTCTGTTCTAAAACCTTGTGAGCTGTCTCACTTTCTACTGTCTTTTAAGCATCCTATACAAAGAGAAGCTACTTTACATAGGTAGTAACAATAATGATCAGCACAAATAATTCACAACTGATTGCAATTGAATTCAGCAAGCCAAAAATACATTTAGCATATACACATTGTGTGAAAGTGCTTTGATCATGTTTTCATCACAATGCATTCTGGGATTGCTTTATCCATAAGGTATGCATGTGGAGCCTCAAAATCTGGCCAAAATGAGGAATTTTATAATGCAGCATAACCTTGCTGCTTACTGACTGGAACAGCCTTTGAATCACCAGTATGCATATACTTTAACACTTAGGGATAGTTTGGCAGCTCACTTTGGTTTGGAACAGAGCCACAGAATAATAATAATAATAATAATAATAATAATAATAATAATAATAATAATAATAATAATAATAATAAAAGGAGAAGATAAAGAGGTGAACATATAGCTCTTACAGGTACAGTATAAGGATGGAGTTGATACATAGGGGTTGTTCTTAGTCAAATTAAAGCAATGATCCATTAAAGAATAAATAGTTTGACATACTTCCAATATGGTCAATACACTTGCATGCATTTGAATTTAGAGAAACGTCACACTTAATATATGTAACATACTGTATGTACAGAAGCACATAAAGAATTATTCTGAGAAAGGGAGAACACAGTAAAGCAATGTAAAGAGTTTCAGAAATGAATACTAACCTTCTATAATATATTTATTTTTCAGTATTTTTTTAATGTTTAAAATAACTTGGGTACATAATGTTCAATCATGCCCTCACTAACTGAAGTTTGCATTGGCTGGAAGAAAATGTTTTCTGAGGATAATGGTTCATGACTAGTCAGGTAAGAGTTTACCATTAAATCCACACAGATGTCTTTCCATTTTTTGCTGTTGTCCCTGCCCTCTCAGTGCTGGCTTTCGGTCGTGCACCCTGTTTCTCCTGAGCTGTATTGACCCGGTTCTGTTCTGTCATTGTGCCACCAGACACAGGGCTGCTAGCTCTGGAGATATGAGCACTTTTTGTGTTGCATGTCTGAAATGCCATGTCAAGTTGTTCCTGAGCTACTCGTAAATGGTGGTGCAGAGTAGCCAGGTCAGAGGGAATATTCTCATCAGGACTTGTGCAATGCTGTTCTGGAACCACTCTGGGCATGTTCTGGTCCTGTAGGATGATGCTGTTGGGAATGCGACCCGGTTTGTCAGATTTAACCACCAGGTTGTATCCAGGCGGAGAACTAGAAATATTCCTGGAGTAAGGGTAGCCGTATGGAGGTTGTTGACCATGGCTTCGACGTTTACGAAGAGTGTCACGGAAGGCTCCAATCCCCAAATGGAACATCTCACAAACATTGAGCAGCAGACAAAGACAGCTCACCACATACATGATGAGTAAAAAGATGGTCTTCTCGGTGGGTCGTGAGACGAAGCAGTCTACCTTATGCGGACATGGGATCTTGTTGCAGACATACGAAGGGTTAACACGGAAGCCATAAAGGAGATATTGACCCGTGAGGAACCCCACCTCAAAGACGGCACGGGATAAAAGCTGAAGCACATACATCCTCATCAAACCTTCTTGCATAATCCTACGGCGGCCATCATGCTTTGCTGGATCTTGGCCTTTGCCCTTGTCTGTCTCTGGTTTGACCTCCTGCTCATCCAGCGTGTCTTCTTCATAGATCATTGGCTCGGCGTCATCTTCCTCCAAGACCTCCTCTAGGTGGTGCCCATTTCTCCACCGATTGTGGCAGTTCCTCTTTTGATAAATCTGGTTCTTGCACCGTTCCTCCTCCGAGGTACGGGCGATCTTATGGATGGCGTATCCCAGATACATGACGGAGGGGGTGGATATCATGATGATCTGGAACACCCAGAACCGGACGTGTGACAGCGGGGCGAAGGAATCGTAGCATACGTTGTCACAGCCGGGCTGCTTAGTGTTGCAGGTGAACTTTGTCTGCTCATCGGAGTAGATTGACTCACCTCCCACTGCGGTCAGAACGATCCGGAAAATAATTAACACAGTCAGCCAAACTTTCCCCACAAATGTGGAGTGGTTGTGGATTTCCTCCAGTAGTCGAGTGAGAAAGCTCCAACTCATGTTGGTGACAGAGACTCTTTACTTATGTTCTGCAAATAGGAGAAAAATGAGCAATGTAAGCCAAATAAAAATTCTACATGCATACATATACAAGATATTGGAAAAATTACAGTTTTTGACACAAAAGACTTATTTGCTGAAGCTTTATTAATGAGGCAACATTCTGTTGATGTTTGCAGGGTGCAGCATTGTTAGATATACAAGATATTGGTATATATAACAAACACTCAAATATCTAAAAGATCTTTAAGATAGTTGATATTTAGATAAATGTGTCAAGCATGGCAAAACTGTTGGGCAAAATGAAACGTATCCAATTTACACACTATATGTATTGTGAGGGTGTTCCAAACAGGCACCATACACCCTGAAATCTCACTTCTACTTGTCAGCTTTCAGAGTAAGTAGAACTTAGTGATGATCCATTTTTTAAACGAGTCATGAATTGAGAAATCACATTTTCTCTGATCTTTTGAAATATAGGTGATCATTGTACTATAAAACCATACTGCAAGTTTCATTAGTCCAAAAACATTCACATTCACTCAAAAACACTTTCGATCTTCTGTTGAAGACAAAAGAAGATATTTTGAAGAATGTCCACAAATCTGTCTTGTGATGCAGCCTAGAATCATAAATCACACTGTGTTCATTTCATTAAGGCCAGAGGGGAACTGACCCCCTGAATGAGCCTGGTGTCTCCCATTCTTTCTTTTTTTCTCCATTTCTGTCACCTAGAAACAGTTTGGGTTCCTTGCCACTGTTGCCTCTGGCTTATTTAGTTGGGGTGTAAAAGACACTAAATATTTAGTAATATTAATGTTTTGACTGCACTAAGTCTATCGGATGAGAACAAAACTTGAACTGAATTGAGCTGAATGAAGACACTTTTGCTACAGTAAAGCTGGTCCCAGGTATGATGGTCCTGCAGTCCCAAGCCCGGTGTTCCTCTGTGGAGGTCTCCGTCTCTGTTTATCCCGTGATATTGGATTCCTTCATTGTGTAAATAAAGATTGCTTACAAACAGATCCTTGCCTTAACATCACTCTCTTCTGGACCAACCTGTGACTGGTGTAAAGCTGAAAGAACACCTCTACTTTTCTTTAAAGACTGATTGATGTCTGATGTGTTTGGGGTAGTGGAGAACGAACATAATGGACTTTGCTACAAGTATGTATATACAAAATCCTTAAAATAGCCTATCGTAAGTTAAATACAATAAGAGGTACAACATTCTTCGTATCAATCAAATATAGTGTGCAAAGGAGCACTGTGAATAATACAAACTGTACAAACACCTTATACTCATTATTAATGCACTTCGCTCTGTTTATTCCTGAGAACTCTTCTTGGATTAGGACGGTACCAATAGTTTCCTATGCATGTTGTTTTGTGTGATTTTTCTGTTTCTCAGGTAAGATAACAGCATGTGCAGTTCTTTGATATTGCCTGTCAGGCAATGGTGCAGCAAAATCTCTCACTACACACAAATCAAGTCATTTCCAAACTAGTTTATTTCAGGTCACAGATGAATTGTTCCTAAACAAGACCCTAAGGACAAAACTTGGCCACAAAATTTCAGTCAAAGCTCAGCCCATGGGTATGCCTGACAAAGATTATTCAGAACATGATCCAACACATAAGTCTTCAGCTCTTTGAAAAACAAAGCAATGTTATAGCAAACATTAATATTCATGATTCATGACATTTTTCATTTTAAAAAAGTTTTATACTATTGGAAAATTCAAGTGTGTTAAACATTTAGTTATTACAATTTTTTAACGTGCGCATTTTGAATGTGAAATGCTTTAAAAGTCGTAAAAACTGAGAGTGGTGCAAAACAAGCAAGACCAATAGAATAGCATAGAGTGTTTTTTGTTGTTGTTGTTGTTTTTTAATCATATGTTCTAGCAGTTTATACTATTCTATAGCACTTACTATTCAATATTTGTATTTTTTTTTTTCTTTTTAGGAATTATTTACTATTTAAATGATTTAAATCTAATTGATATATTATACTAACCAACCCCTAACCCTAAACATAACCAGAAACCCTTTTGAATTTTTTAACCTAATATGTTTTTATATTCCGGCTATTCCCTATATTCTGGTTTTACATTCAGTTTTCTTGTTCTATTCTATGTTTTCTACAAGAATTCTATTTTATTTTGTGTGGCATGGCACTTTTTGTCTGGAGTGTGACCAGCTTAAGTGCAGTAAGGGGTAAAACTGTTTGCACTACAACTTAGCATACAGCATAATGAACTGTTTTTGCACTGCCAAAATAACTGAAGAGGCTGAAAACAAAAGTTCTTGATCACTTGGAATCAAATTTGGAGCTGATTTAAATTTTTTTTTTTTTTTTTTTTTGGAAAAATATTGTGCAAGAAATGAAACTGCAAAACAATTAACAAACAGAATACTTTAACAATAGGAAATGGCGTTACCGCACTAGAGTTGTGTATGTGTGTGTGTGTGTGTGGGGGGGGGGGGTGGTGTGGTTCACATAAACTGTGATATCAGAAATGTTGCATTGTGATATATAGCAATAAACTAACAAACAGACTACTGTCTGACATATGCATAGACTCACTCCCTAAAAATGCCAGTTCATGGCAATTTCAAATTCATTCCTATCGGATGTAAAGTCTGAGCAAGCGAGATCAACCAAGGGGTGGAGCTTTAGCAAAGGGTTAATTAAAACAGATTTAAGTGGTAATGTTTGCAAAAATGTTTCTCCCTGAAGTCTGAACTGGCCCCTGTTCGTGTTTTCAACATGCCATTCCCTAATGTGGGATTTGCCATCTCCCATACCATCTGAACCGGCAGGAATGGCTGCCACAGGCTCACATTGTGTATCTTAGAGGAAAGCAAGGATAACTGGACACAGATGGTACTCACTATTCATGGAACCTCATAGCCTGAGACACCTCAGGGAAAATAGGTGTTTGGTTGAGTGGATACTTTCAAAGGAACATGTAAAAAAAAGTGTGCAATCTTTAAATGCAGTTGCTAAAAGCTCAGCAGGGATTTGAGTCTGAAATGAAATGATTCATTTAGCTCAAGTTTGCTCAGTTTAATTGATGGGATCTTTTCAGTTATCAGGTTGTGCACATGGGTTAAAGAGTACAGTCATATAACAACATTAATCCAGGTCAATTTAGGCAAGGTCATTTTGAGTTCAATTACCGTTGTGCATTATTGTTAGTCAATCTTTTGCCACTCAAATCATTATCAGTCAATGAAAAATAAGTCCCATTGTTAAAACTGCATTTTATATTACATTCGGTATCTTTCATAACCTTATTACTTCAATCTCATTCGTGGAATAAAATGAGAAATTACAAAGACTTTGGCATGCTGGCCCAAAAAGTTGTCTTCTATCACTTAAACACACTGTATAAGCCACCGAATGTATATGTTTAATAACTGCCTATAACAAAAACATAGAGTAAACGTGCAGATCATAAATATAAATATGTGTCAAAGGATGACAGAGGAGGCAGTCAAATAAAGACAAACAATTTATAGTGTTATAATAATTACCCCTTTCTCTTTTTCCAGAAGATAATATCACAGATTTGAAAAAGAGATTAGATGATTCTGTTGTAAATATTTACATGTCTGTGAACAGGGGCTACATCTTAGGCAGCTACGCTACTTTGTGAATCTGTGTGTGCTATCTGTTCTGTCCATAAAACTGCAAAACACAGACAAAATGAAAGAAAATCTGAATCACAGTGTGCAACTAAACACAAATATTTTCACAGCCAATTCAGTGAGGTAAAACATGTTTATTTGAAATATTTGCCCTTAATTAATGAACAAAATCGGATGGCAGTAGACTCTCAATCAGCAGTCTTCAATCAAGCAGCTTGAGCTCATTTTAAATTATATTTAACAGTACAGATAATATGTATAAAAATAATTAAAAGCTATGAATTTTGTGATAAAACAAATTTTATTAAATAAATGTTGGTTATCTACATTTCTATATTAACGGGCTATAATTATGATATATTGTACATTTCACACATTTGTTCATGTTTCTTCAAATATGACTTGTAATTGTTTTGTAATTAAGTCACTTAAAACATATTCTACTTGAACAGCTGCAAAATGTACATGCCAAATGTATCAAAGTCAGAGACCATTAAACCTGGAAATAAACAAACAATTAAAAAGTTTATTTTGAAAAATGAAAAACAGGATATTGGGGTGCTGTATTAATATGAAGGAATTTTTCGTATTGATATTTTTACAGTTTTTTTGCCCTTTTTTTACTGTATTTTGAACTTTAATATGCAATGCGTTCTAGAAATAAATAGGCCTATGTATATATATATATATATATATATAAAAAAAGATCGCAGATATCATTCGTCTCTCACACGTGTTATAGGAGATTACATACGGACCTTGGGAAGCTGCGCCGAGGAAACACCTCCCGAGGACGCGCGCTCCATCCGGTCATAACTTTCCGCCAAACTGCAGCGAACTCTTAGCTTTCCACTTCAGGTGCGCTCAGTGAAGCGGTCGCCTGTCCACAGTCAACTGGAATATCGTGCTCCATTATTATCTACCAGCCACAGAGAGCGCTCCGCATCCCGTGTGCCCTCTGTAGACAGCGCACGAGAGCGCGTCAGCCTCATTGACGCCTCACACTCATCTCTGACTCGAGCTTGTTTTGCACCCACCGCCGGGAGAGAAAGTAAAAAGAAAAAAAACTGCGAGAGAAAGTGTTCCTCTGGCTAATGGCCCTGAATCAAGGGTTTAAACTCCCAGACTGACCGCTGGTGTGTTCCAGCACAATTGCCATGACAACCTCATGCACTGTTATTATATAAAATCACCAGAAAATGGTACACAGAGTAGGTTTACTATAGAAAACCTAAAAGCGTGGCCTGTGTAGTGGCTCAGTGTTTTACATTTGTGAGGAGGAGGTCCATTATTATCCAACTATTGTTTAATTTACAGAGGAACAAAACCTATAAATAGAATTTAGAACACAATTATCTATTTTCAGTAAGATTTACTGAATATGAAGCATTTTGTGCCTGCCATGGTACGCTGTCATGTATGTCATACTGTAATATTTACATGTTCTGCCCAGGCAATGAGCAGGATAGAAAGTGTAGGATGCAAAGGATGCACTGGATGCACTGCACTGTGTCTTTTCCAATATAGTACTTAGATGTTTATTACGTTGTAATTATTTAAAAAAAAGGTTCAATTTTGGGAAGCGGCCTCAGCATGTACCGAATTGCATTTCACAGAGGCCAGAATCTTATTTTAGGTCAAATATTTATTAAAGCATTTATGTAATCAATCATACTGTGGGCTGTTATCGGTAAAATTTTATCAACATCTGTTGGAAAATTACATGTCATATTCTGATAGGCTACATAGACAAAACAAGCTGAGAAATGTTTATAATTTAGTTTATTGCTTTTTACCTTTAAAGGATCAAAACTTTACTTTATCTTAGCGTGAAAAACACAATATTAAACATTGAAGCATTGAACATTCCCCATCCCTGAAGCGCTCAATGACTTTAATCACGACTTTAGTTCAATATTGTGTGGCCTTCTTTTGTTGTAACATTTTTGTTCATTTTGGTGCCATTTTTGCCCCATTCCCAGTTTATTTCCAACACTGCAGATAACTTAAATTCTGTATACATCTGAAAAAATCATGTGAATATATAATAATTTTACTTTGCAGCACATCAGAAATGATGCAGTATTGTATTTACCTGTATAAACCTGTAATTCTAACAGTGTTAATTATTGTTCAGACCTACACGAATGCAGAAAGACTGAGCCAAACCTTATCTTCTTGTGTTGTGTAAGGGTTTTAATTTGTTCTGCTCATCACAGCTCTACAGAAGAAAGGCTGTTGTCTGGAGGGAGTGCCTTACTCATTCACAATAGACATAGTGCCGTGACAGAGCACTGTATGTTCAGTGAGCAGAAAAATATCAGTGGACTTCCATGGACGTGTGTGTTCTTAAGCCTCTGTGGACTGAATGCCCACTCACTCAGACGGGCCGTTGGCCTCCATCCTCCAGAGGCCATGCCTCTCTGCCCACTGACATGACAGAACACATCTCAAATGCCTTGAACCCCTCATAGGTCATTTCCAAGATAAGTGTCTGCTAAAACTTCATAGCAATTTAGGTACAGCACCCATTCATGTCACCTCTCATAGATACATCAGTCTACAGGTCTACAAAAATGTAAATATGCAATCCCCAAAATCATTAAAATCATTCTATATGCCATCAACAAACATCAAATATAAATAAATAAATAAATACTGATATTGTATACAAATGTATGTATTCTGTAAATACCCGTGGTTTATCATGATCAGAGAAGACATTTGCTAGATACCTTAGTCAATCTGTAATCATATAAAAATAAATGAATTCAAAATTCTTAAACTAATAGTAATCTGGAAAAGCTCATCATTTACACACTCTTTTGTGGTTCCAAAACTGCTTCTCTCTCTCTCTCTCTCTCTCTCTCTCTCTCTCTCTCTCTCTCTCTCTTTCTCTCTCTCATGTAACACAAAAGGTGAATAGTTGCTCTATTCCATGTAATGAAATGGAGAGTGGAGCTCAAAATGAATAAACAAGCACCATCAATATCATAAAAGTGGTCCATCAGTGACTCAGTATGCACATCACTTTCATCTGCAACTAGATCTATAAGTATAACACAACTGGCCGAGAGCAAATCCACCCTTCTTGACTGTTAAGTATACATTCATGACATGATCTACTGTAAA
Source organism: Cyprinus carpio (assembly GCF_018340385.1). NCBI lineage: Eukaryota > Metazoa > Chordata > Actinopteri > Cypriniformes > Cyprinidae > Cyprinus > Cyprinus carpio. The sequence goes on from NC_056573.1 coordinate 4,175,985, forward strand.
AGGTGGAGTTCAGCTTGACTAAATGATCACAGTCTCTGATAAATTGTGGCGAATTTACATTTAATTAATAATTGATTAAATTTGTAATATATGTAATGAAAAAAATTATTGTGATCTACTGATTTACAACATCATGGTTGTCAGGGACGTCATTTCATACTCCACTAGAATTCATAATATATTACTCAAACATTCTCTTTTTGTGTTTAATAAACAAACAAACAAACAAACAAATAAAGCAGGTTTGGAATGAAATGGGAGTGAGAAAATGATAACAAAATTTAGATTATCACATTAATTACATTTAAATTCATGCTATTTTGTATTCATTTATTTATTTATTTTGGTTGCTGCATCACAATGATACAGTTGGACTGGCTGGTGAAGTGAGCAACCAGTATTTGCTCTTTCTAATGTCAACTTTAGTTTCTCCAAAAATCTTAAGTTGATGGGGATGGTCTTAGGTCACAGATGTCAGGGTTTATGTAATAAATCAAGTTCAACTGAGAAGTGCCCTCAGAGAAACACTGACAGAAAACCCTCATCTAAACAACAGGCATGTATCTCCAAAGTCCTTCCAAAGAACCGCTTCCTTATATCATCTCTCTCTCAGTCACAGACAAACACACACACACACACACACACACACACACACACACACACACACACACACACACACACAACACACACACACACACACACACACACACACACACACACACACACAGGGTGGAACCGTCAGCTAGTGTGGCGGCTAACCTATAGGCGGTTTTTGTTGTGGCAGTCTCATTTGGTTACATCTCGTCATTGAGCCAGGCTTAGGGCTGCCTTTGGGTCAATGCCACTTACACAGAGTTTGATGAAAACATGAATCTACTGAGGTGACTTAGAACAACTGCCCAAAGGTTCATGCCAACATTGCCAGTGAAACTTCCCTCTGAAGTCTGAAGTCTCTCATCCGTCTAGCAGTATAATCAAGTGCAGAAGGACATCGCTGGAACATCACACAAATTACAAGATAATACATATCTACAGCTGCAGCCAACTCGGCATGCTGTTACAAACGCATTCTCATATCCAAGATCAGTGGGCTCACTTAAACTGGTTGTTTGAGGACAAAATGTAATAATAAGATATAAGATAATAATAATAAGATGTTTCAGAGACAGAGCAAGTTATTACATTTAAATGAAAGATTGCAAAGATACACTTTATTTCTCTACTGGATAGTATACACTAATGTACAGTTCACAATTAGTCTAAAAGTTGACTTTTCAGCACCTTAATCTGCATAAGATAAATAATTATTAAAACTTCTGTGTACTTCTCTAGTACCATCACATATAATTCTATATTTCAAGCAAAAGAAAGTCCATAACATTAATGTGGCCTAGAGCAAAATGAATCCATTTAGAAAGTGTTCAAGCACTGAGACACCGCTGCCCAACTCTGTCAAAGCACTCAGGGTGTCACGCTGCACTTCTGACATTTCAAGTGGTAAATGTAAATATTAAAAATACTTATGTAAACCCTGGAAATGTATAAAGCACAAGTAATAGTAATTCACTAATTATCCTCCAAAGCTTAGCTGCTGAAGGAAATTATTTTTCTGTCTGTTCAGTGATTCATAAAATGCTTCACTTTCCTTGCAAAGTGTCCGGATAGAAATGGTTTCATCATGAAACTGTTGGCCATATTTCAGACAAGACCTCTTAAAACATGTAAACTGTAAAACACATTTAAATCGCAGATATCTTACCGAACTTTGTTGTTCTGAAAGGCATCTTGCTTTTTTCATAACTCAACATCTGCAGATGTCAAATAACAGAAGGAAAAAAAAACATGTTTTCCTGGATAAGAATCTTTTTTCCATTTCCTTTTATCCAGCTAAAGTTAAAAACAATATTCCATAAACAGCAGTTTAGCAGACACAGGCTGTTCTGTTTGCCATAGCTAGATCTGATTTTAACAGTCACAGATAAGCATTGCATATAGTAAACACAAAACTAAATAATAGCATTAATAGATGAAACTTTTACATATTCTGAAGAAAATGTGAGTGTTTGCCCATGCAAAACTCACCGCCACAGGTTTACTGTGTTATATTTTGTTGCCAAGCCATTGCAATAAGGTGTTCTGAGCATGCTTGTATTCAATATTTTGGTCTCTGAACATGGCTTGGGTTCATCCTTAATTGTAAGTCTATGGATTTTCACTTTTTTTGTTTAAAACAGCCGTTGCACGCATGCCGACACAATCATAGACACTGCGCTCGTCATATGGAATTGTTTTTAACACTCAACTTCAGCAAGCCTGAGGTTATTTCTCTCTCACATGATCTTGTCAAAACTGCCCGTGTCATGTGGGGGGTGAGGCGAAGCCTAAGGTCTCTTCTTCACTCCCGGGTTCACCAGGGTTGTAATAGCAACAGAGAGCCAGATCTCCTCCTCAGAGGCCCAGCAGAGCTGCAGCATTCTGGGTGAACTCAGCCAACTCACACCGCAGGCCTCCCCACTTCAGCTCTGACAGCAATCACTGACCAAGATTATTACGCTCACGACTGCTTATCTTATATATCTCATGACATGAGCGGTAGATATGAGCATAATTTATGCAGTGATACTTCTGTGATACTGATAAACATATTGGAAGGCATGCTGGTCCCACAATATTTGGTAATAGTTCTTGAGAAACTAAATTTCCTGTAATCAGAAGGCTTGTGCACTGGAAAGTGCCTGTATCCGTTTTGGAATTGGACTTTAAAAACATGACCACTTCGTTGGTTAGATTTCCCTGATTCTATTGAAGTGCACAACATTCTTTTTGCAACATTTTAAACAATACTGGATAATATGATCTTCAGGCTTGGCACAAACTTGTGAAGTCCATGTCAGCTTGAGTGCATGATCATTAAAGCATTACATTAATGTTGACATTGTGGCAAATAATAGGGAAAAAAAAAGAATTATCTTTAAGTTATTTTTCAGTACATACTCATAAATGTATAAATAGTATCATAATTTGCAACTATACTAATTTGAGGCCACTAGATGGCAGGGCTTGTAAAATTTAGAGTGACTTTTAGGGAAGACCCCATGCACCATGAGCTTAGAGTGACTTTGTCGTTCCTTCATATACTGTATATTGTTTAATGGTTCCCATTTGTGTTCATTTAGAAAGATCCATAACCAAAAAAACTATTTATTCAATTGTACTTAACTAACTACATGAAGACACAAAATGTGTATGAAGAAAAAGTGAGACCTGTGCTCTAGAATGTCTCATCAGCAAATAACCTCAGAAACACTGATCAGTTCCCCACTCTTAGCCCGAATTAGTTGACTTTACTAGAAATTTGTGTGAAAACCTGTTGCATGAAACTTTTTAAGTTTTGACACAAATTGAAACTAAACAGCTTTAGTTGAATTAACATAGAACCTTAAGTTTATGCAGTAGACAAATCAAGTTTACATTAGTAGTCTTTACTCAAAATCTTAAGTTCACATCAATTATTACTTGGAGTATACTGTAGGTTGCATAAAATAACTATTGTAAGTTACAACTGCAGTTGTATATTTATGTTTATATTTTTAGTCTTATATATATATATATAATACACATATATATGTATATATATTAGCAAATAACCTTAACAAATGTTTTTAAGTAATGATAAATGTTATATTTATGTAATGTCAATGTAATTAGACATAGATTGAGATTTATTCTGTGAAACATTTTTTAAAATAAAAAAAAAACGAAGGAAAACAGATTTCAATGCACTTTTTTATTATTATTGTTTACCAAAGAAATGGTAAAATGACAATGCATGAAACTTATCAGCCACAGGACAAGTAAAAATAAGCTTCGAAAGCACTTACTAACAATTGTAACTCGTTTGTAGAAGAAACATGAGCACACAGTATTCAACAATATATGCTATATCCCTTGAAGAATTATGTGAACACACATTAGCTGAGCACTAACAGCACTAATATGCAGTGACAGAACACACTTTAATGTCTTGTACAGCAAAACACAAGTGGCTTCTCATGGCAGCTTCATGCATTTCCTTACATTGTAAGCGGTTTTTTCATGAGAAGATCTTGTTGGATGAACTGGAATGTGTTTTTCATAGATTTAGGGTAGTTGAGATGCAGTGTGTATGCAAGTCCATACAGAATGTACATAGCTTTTGGCAAGTCGTCAATATTGTCCATCACAACTTCTCCTTCAGTGATGATCTTCAATGAGGCTGGATTGAGATGGAGAGAAGATGAGAGCCTTTATGCTCAATGAGGAGGATTCCAATGTCATCAGTAATCGTCCTAACAACATTAGAGCACAATCATGAAATTTCTCATTACATAACCATCAATAATGTTAAGCAATTTGTTATGACTGCTGGAGTTCTGTCTTCACAATGATTATTTAAATTTTGGTAACATGGACTTTTAATGCAGGAACAGAAACTTATGATGTTCCATTAAAAACAGTTCACACAAAAATGAAAATCTGCTGGTAATTTACACATCCTCAGGCCATCGAAGGTGTAGCTGAGTTTTTCTTCAGTAGAACCTTAAAAGATTTTTAACTGAAACTGTGGTCCTTGGTGATTGATATAAAGCAGTCAATGGAAACTATTTTTGATAGTTAAAAAAAACATGCACAGGCAAAACAAAAGTAATACCTGTGGATACCCCTGACCATGCACTGAGTTCTTACGAAGTAAAACAATTGGTCTGAGAAACATCCACAACCTCTGCAAGCGGTCCTGAATGCATTCACAACAGTCATGAGTTTCCTGTTGCATATAATAAACTCACACATGAGCAATCTTCCTGAAGCTGACTGCACAAGCAAATCATTTTTAATTTGTATATAGGTTGTACATGCAAGTATCATTTTGATGATGACCAATACAACACACAATGCATGCACTCCAGACATTTGTAAACACCTCAGGACTGTTTGCCGGGGCTGTGGATTAAAGGTAATAATCCTGAAATTATTGTTCAGTTTGTGCACAGACTGATTGTTTTGCTTCATAACACCTCAATGTATATCATCAGGAGACACGGGTATTAATTTTGTTTTGCCTGTTTATTTACTCCAAGTGATGGTAGCCATTGACTTGCATTAAATGTATCACCGAGGACCACAGTTTCAGCTAAAAATCTTTAAAGTTTAAATTTTACTTAAATTAATTTTGTGTGTGAACTATACTTAAAATTGTATTTCAGAAATTAACTCTTAAAAACTTGAGTTTGTAACAACATGAGGGTGAGCAAATGTTGGATGAACTAAACCTTTAAGCAAGCAGATCACCCAAAGAGGTTAAAAGAGCTATTGTAATAATTTAATGGTTTTAGACTTTCTCAGAGGTTTTATAAAATACAGGAACTATCAATTAATGGTGAAATGATTATGTTTTTAATTTTTTTTTTAGATACTCTGAGAGAAAACAGAGGTTACTTACAAAGAATACTTTGTTGAAATCTGTAGGTTTGTGGCCAAGGATGATAGAAAGTCCTCTGAGCACCAGAGACATCAGTCGGCTCTTTAGTCTGTTAGGGAGTAAAATGAATCACTGATGAATAAAATGAAAGAAATGATCACAAGAAAGCAGAACCAATCAAACACAATTTTGATTGCATTCCCCAACCAACTGTAAACGTTTTGTAATACATTTTCAGTACTTAAGCTGTTAAAAACTATGCAATGCAAGTCTATAACTGATATGGACCAACCTTGTTTTGTTGTGAAAGCTGTCAACAGCTGCCAAACTTCCTCTCTCCTAAACTGAAATATCTCAGTTAGACTATGTCGGTCATTGATTTCATGCATGAGATTCTTGCTCACAATCCTGTAACATTAACTAGAACTCCATGAACACCTAAAACAGAGAAAAAAGTGTTACATTTCAAGACAACTGAAACTTTCAGCATAAACTTTTAGCATGTAAGCATAACCCTTTAAGCTCAACAACTCAGTTGCAGTTACTATAAATATTAGACACCAACAAAAAGCTAATTGATGCACACATGCTGATGTTAAAATATTGAAGCTAAGGGTAATGAAATGTTAATGTTACAGCTAAAATGAACATGCAAACACAGTTGCTGAACTTATCTTAACTGTGAACCAAAAGAAACACCGATTTAAATATTAGCATTATAGCTAAACTGTGAACCGACAGGGGAAAACCGTCGATCGGCACATTAAAACTACTTTAGATTTAACTACAGTAACACTGTCATCAAACCGGTCTTTTATGGCAAGCCGTTTTAACTTTTTTTCATTATCAGGATATGAATTCTTCATATCAACAATTAAATTTTCACTAGTTAAAGTGTTTATTCTTGATATCAGGAATTAGATTTCTTCTAGTAACAATTGCTATTTTTGATATCAGCAATTAAATTTCCACTAGTAACAATGTTAATTCTTGATATCAACAATAAAATTTTCACTAGTTAAAATGCTAATTCTTGATATCAGGAATTACATTGCAACTAGTAAAAATGATAATTCTTGATATCAATAATTTATATCCTGGGAATGGCAATGGGCAAGCTGTATTGACTTTTATTTATTCGCAGGATATTAATACTTGATATCAGCAATTCAGTTTTCACTAGTTAAAATGTTTATTCTTGATATCAGGAATTGGATTTCTACTAGTAACAATTAGAATTTTTGATATCAACAATTCAATTTCCACTAGTAACAATGTTAATTCTTGATATCAACAATAAAATTTTCACTAGTTAAAATGCTAATTCTTGATATCAATAATTTATATCCTGGGAATGGCAATGGGCAAGCTGTATTGACTTTTATTTATTCGCAGGATATTAATTCTTGATATCAACAATTAAATTTTCACTTGTTAAAATGCTAATTCTTGATATCAGGAATTACATTTCAACTAGTAAAAACTATAATTATTGATATCTGTAATTGTATTTTCACTAGTTAAATGTCACCATAGGCTGCCATTCAAATTTAATTGTTGATATCAAGAATTGATTTCTTCCAATTTCACATATCAGAAATACAATTCTTACTAGTAACAACCGTTGTTTGTGATATCAGTAATCACATGGTTACTAGTACAAATTCTTGATATCAACAATTTAATTGCCACTAGTGACAATGTTCATTTCTGATATCATGAATGTGATCGTTACTAGTAAGAAACCAATTTTAGATATCAGAAATTATATTGATATCAGAAATGCATTTTCAGATATCAGAAATAACAAATGTAACATGTTGAAATAGATTTACTGATATCAAGAATTCACATTTTTACTAGTAACAAAGTAATTATTGATATCAACAAAAGCAGTTGATATCTGAAATTGCCCTTGCAACTAGTGAAAATAGAATTACTGATATCTTAAATAACATTTTAACTAGTAAAAATACTTTTCCAGATATTTAGAAATGCCATTTTTACAGGTAAGAATAGCTATGGTAATGAGATCATGAATATTAATGAGATCAGGTTTTCCCACAATCCTCGTTTTACCATCAGCATTGGCCAAAGTTGTGGAAGAACATCCATGCGCAGAAACAGCTCCTTGAAAATTATATTATGGCTGGATTCATTTTTTTATTATTATTATTTTTTGCTAATTGTAAAAAAAAAAAAAAAAAAAAAAAAAAAGTAAATTTATTCTGTTTCTTTTTATTGGCCACCAAGTTTTTTGGATAATTAAACGAAAAATGAACAAGGCATTTAAACATAAAACATAAAAAATAACTTCATGTCATTTTTTCATGTGTTTATTTTGGGTTTTATTACACTTTCTTCTAAAACATCAAATGAAAAATACAACCAAAAGGAAAAATATAACAGATGATAATGCGCCATGCAAATGTTTTACTGGACCTTTTTTTTTTTTTTTTTTTTTTTTTTTTTTTGTAATATCGTTGGCTACATGAATGAGTCGTGTCCTAATAGGCATTATTTTTATATAACATGTTGTCCGGTTCTTGAAGTATCGGTGGACATGATGAATGATAAAGTCTATTGAACCTCTTTCTCATGTCTGTCTCAGCCATTTCAATGTTACGTTAAATATGGCACTGCACTGATACACTCTTCTGAAAGTTAAGACAAATCACTAACAGTCTCTCAATTGTAGTTGGTTCGGAGAATGGACAACGATTTAATTAGAATTGTGTAATCTTGCCCATCTGGTTCATTGCTTATTGTTATTATTATTATTATTAGGCTATTATAATAAATTGTATTATGCTATTTTATTGGTCTATATTGTTGTTGTTGTTGTTTTAAGTTTGTAACTATAAATGTGTTTACTTTAGACCTAACAACAATTGTATCATTAAATAATTAATAAATATTTTTTTCTGTTTTGGAAATGTGCTTGTCTCTACTATCCCTTTCAACATTAAGTGTTGTTTTGGCAAAACAACACAAAATAAAAAGCATGATCTAGAACCGTCCCTGTAGTACAGCACTATACAGTATCTCACAGAAGTGAGTACACCTCTCACATTTTTGTAAATATTTTATTATATCTTTTCATGTGACAACACTGAAGAAATGACACTTGCACCTCATTATTGTAGTAGGCCACATTATAAAACAGTGTAGGCTACAATAATAACATATTGAGTGTAAATTATAATTTTTATTTAAAAATTATTAAATGGATGCCGCCCCTACAACTAGCCCTAACCTTGGCCAATATCCACGTTATTTTCAACTTTTCGATAAATTCGTTAATTTTTATTAAAAAATTTATGCCTTTCCGGTTTTGAAACGGGTTTTTTTAAAGTTTTAAGAACGAGTCCGGCAGAAGGCGGAATTGAACCCGGGTCCAACGCATCAAAAAACAACTGCTTTGTGCTCTACCATCTGCACCACAAAATCTGATATTTTGTTCAAGTCTTTTTGTAGTGTTGAGTAACACTACCACACGTTGGTAGGCGGAGTTAGTGTAAGTAGTCTCTGCCTAAATAAAAACAAAATAATGATTAAAAATAGCCTACAGGAATGTTTTATTTTCATGAGAGGGCAATCGAGTGTGCCCGTTCTCTTTTGGGCTCTGTACCTTGTCGTCTATCCGCCATAAACATTCATAAAGGGTTGCACTCGCCATTAAACTATGTACATAACCAAAAAGAAATTCATTACTATGCACATATCCAAAAAGAAATTCATGATATCTTAAATAAACATTTTTACTAGTGAAAATGTAATTTTAACATGTAACAATTAAGTTACAGATATCAAGAAGTATGTGTATTACTATGTAATTTCATTTTTAATATGATAAACGTATTTCTGCGAGTGATGACGTCATTTTTGATATCAAGAATCTGTGTTGGTACTAGTGGAAATGTAATTCCTGATATCAAGAATTAGCATTTTAACTAGTGAACATTTAATTGTTGATATCAACAATTCATATGTTTAAATGTTAAAAGGGTGCCAAAACTATTACAGATATCAAAATGCATTTCTTACTAGTTAGGATTCTAAATGCACATATCAGTTTTGTATTTCTTACTAGCAGAAATATAATTTTTGATATCAACAATGACATTGTCACTAGTTGAAATGTTCATTTTTGATATCTGAACATGTGTTTCTGATATCAACAATTTGGGGGGTAATTTCTGATATCTAAAATGGCTTTCTTACTAGTAACAATCACATTCATGTTATCAGAAATGAACATTGTCACTAGTGACAATTAAATTGTTGATATCAAGAATAGCTGTCTGTACTAGTAACCATGATATTACTGATATAAAAAATAAAGGTTGTTACTAGTAAGAACTGTATTTCTGATATGTGAAATTGGAATTTCAACTAGTAAGAAAGTAATTCTTGAAATAAACAATTCAATTTGAATTGCAGCCTATGGTGACATTTAACTAGTGAAAATACAATTCCTGATATCAAGAATTAGCATTTTAACTAGTGGAAATTTAATTCCTGATATCAAGAATTAGCATTTTAACTAGTGGAAATTTAATTGCTGATATCAAAAATAGCAATTGTTACTAGTAGAAATCTAATTCCTGATATCAAGAATAAACATTTTAACTAGTGAAAATTTAATTGTTGATATTAAGAATTCATATCCTGAGAATGAAAAAAAAAAGTCAAAATGGCTTGCCATAGTCTTTTGGATAATCAATTTTTTCCAGAAAGATAAAGATATAGAAGTTAACACACTCACCATTACATGCTGCTTTCCAGCTCCATCGTGTGCATCATCAGCCGGAATCTTCAAACAATCGCGCGCTCACTGCTCAAACATGTTCGAACGGGGCTCCTTCCCTTGCAAAAACTCATCTCTAGTTAAGTGCATTCAACATTTCGTCTGAAAAGTTCAAACAACTAATTATATTTAGTAATGTCAACGTTTTTTACAAAAACAAGAAAGAATAATTAATGACTTCTAGAAATGCTTATTTAAAACAAAATCCGGGTTGGTTGAGTAGTTAATTGAAAACCATAATAGCATTTCACATAGCGGTCCTTTCATGTTGCAAATGACTGAATTCAGAACGCTTGAACTGACTTGTTGACTTGTCGTAGGACACTGTCTGGATATATTCCAATTAATGGTTTAAGTTCAACTGAGCTTTAAAGGAATCTTGAAAAAAAAAAAAAAAAAAAAAGAACGAAAAAAAGAAACTTAGTGTTAAAATAAGAATGTGTGTTTTCATTATATATATATATATATATATATATATATTATATATTATATACAAAGTGTGGTTCTACCACATGTACATTTACTTATCTGCATAGGCTCCTTCTACCTTCACATTTATTTAACACATTTGGCTCATTAACCTAATTTTCTATTTCATATTTCATTCTGTTCTGTGTGACTTCTTAACAGAATCTCAGCCTTTTGAGATTAAATTAATAACAGGATTAATAATATTATAATAATTTTAAAAGAGCTCTTCCAAAAGCACACACACACACACACACACAGATTTATGTACAGGAAACCTTGACTCACTTGTAGGTGGTTGTTGTTGTATGTTAACAAGAAATGCTGATATAAACCTTCTCTTGCAGATGTAGGAGCTATTCCAAATAAAGATAAGAACTTGTCACATGTTTTCCCTTGAAGAGGTCAAAGGCCTCATTTCCTAGTTTATCTTGTTTAATGTTATATAGCTTACAGAATATACAGTAAAGTCATCATTAATTATACAGTGGCCCAAAATATTAGGGTGTCCACTTAAGCCATTTCGCTTCATAAGACCTCAATATAGCATCAGGAGCCACGGGTATTAATTTTGCATTCCTTGATGTGCTTTTTTGACTCTCAAAGTGATGGCCACTGACTTGCATTTTATGAAACACCATTGACCATAGTTTCAGATAAATTTATTCTTTACTGTTCTACTGATGAAAAAGGTGACTTACATCTTGGATGGCCTGAGGGCAAGCAAATCAACAGCAAACTTTCATTTTTGGGTTAACTATACCTTTAAGAGTCAGAATTTTCTTCAAAACTGTCTCCAAATGTTCAAAAGGACACCCCATTAAACTTTTAAGACTATAGATCCCAAGAAAAAACATAAGCAAGATGGAAAGATCTCAGCCGTCTGGTGCTAAATACCTCCCCAAAGAAACACCATCAGTTGGTACATGTCCAGCAGTGAAACCAACAGAAATGCATTCAAAATGATCTTTACAAAATTAGCAAATAGGCAGGCCACAGAGGCAAAGGAAGAGAATGAGAGATCCAAAGGGAGCACTGTGCTGTCTTGCTTGAAGTAAAGGAGATCCACCTCTTCCCTTGCGGTTTGAGGATGCACCCTCCATTCTCCAGGCCTCAACTCATGCAGAAAGTGAAAATCTGCTCCCAAATTCAATTGACCTAGGATATGCACAGCCCTGAGTGACAGAAACTTCTTCTGCATCCAAAAAATGTGTGTGCTAACCTCCACATGAGGCCAGAACACATTTCCCCTTGATGGTGTCCTGACAACTTCTTAACACTCTTGAATGTCCTGAAGGAAATAGCTCAAAACTAGAAAAACTGCCATTGTTTCCAGGCAATTTATGTGCCATGTGAGATGATCGCCCTTCCAAACTCTGTAGGCTGGGCAAATTTCGTAAACAGCACCCCAACCTACTTACGAGGCATCTTTCGTAATCAACTTGTGTCGACAGATTCCACCCTAAAGTCAAAAACTGAAATTTTTCCAAGGTAACAGGGTCAGATAGCATCTGCATGTAACCCTCATTGTGAACTGAGGACGCAAACAGGGTTGAAATCCTCAACTGCTGACAACTACTGAACTGAAGGTCTAATGGCAAAACCTGGGAAACTATTGACATGAGACCCCAAAATCTACAACCAGACCTACAGGAATGTCTTGCCCTGTTCTGATTCGATCAAAGGTGAATAGACTGGAAACAAGTAGTAGAAAGCTGCATAGTGCATGAGTTCAGCTCCACACAAATGCATCATAACAGTTTGAGTGCCACATTTCATCAAAGACAGTTTTGTGATCCTGACACCAGAAATGTAAGAGGATATTATTGAATGACTGAGTAGTACAAATTATACTGGGTCTAACAGCAAACAAACTAGAATTCATTTACTTCTTTTTCAGTTGAGGCAAATGTAGGATTCTTTGCTTCTATCAGAGCATAGGAATCTTTCTTACCTAAAGTGCAGGAGGGAGTTTTTTAACCATGGATGATTGTCAGTTATATATGTATAGTGTATCAGTAATGGTGGCATATCTGGCTGCGTTATGTTTTGAGATTTCACTAGAACAGAGAGCATTGAATGTTAAGTAAGGGATAATGTACATCCAGCTGGTTGTTATCGCAGAATAATGGAGTGGAGGGGTCTTGTATCACACTGAAGGGGGTTATTCTGCAATAACAACCTGCTGGATGTACATCATCTCACTTCTTACAAGGCTACTTGGCACATAATTAAATAATTAGACACAAAATATTGATTTGAGTTTAAACATTTGAACGCAAAGCTTCTGTGAACACAGCAGTTGCAAGCAAGGGGCAAGTTCAAACTAGACGGACATTTAAGGGAAACTGTGCAGTCATACCACTTATTACACAACATTTTACAACATAAATAATTAAGGTAACAATAGCTTATAGGTGATAAACCAGGTTTACTGTGTTATCGAGTTGCAACTCGTAACTGACCAATCAGAATCAAGTATTCCACGGAGCCGTGTAATAATGAAACATTATCATCTGGTAAAACTGCCCTGGCAACTGCTGAAATAACAACACTGGAGAGCTCACATAATCCGACTATTTTAAGGTTGGTAAAATGCAAAACAGATGGCAGAAACCCTGAACAAAGGAATGGCATCTTAATGAAAAGAAGCTCAACAAGTAGTGTAATATGAACACAACACGAGTGAACACAGCGTGTTTAAACCTCTTTGAACCTGCTTAAAGTACACCCTGGGAATGATTGCTCTCGATAAGCCTTCAAAAAAAAAAATACCAAAACTGGTTGTAATACCCAAAGTATACCTCCTTCAAGGGATGTTGCCCAGCCACCATTCCCGGCCCCAGTATAAACAACAGTAAAAGCTCTGTTGTATTGCCATGATATTAGTTTACAAAGTGCTCATTAGATGTCCAAACACTGAAAATGTTTCTACTCTGATGTAATGTTTGGGTCTGCTCACAGTGGAGTCCATTACCCTCATGTTTGTGCCTGGCACTGTCAGTGGATCCAGGCCACACAGGAAGCAGAAAGGAGCAGCAGATGTTACAGTTTGGACTCCATTTTAGGGTACGTTTACACGCCAACAATGTACTAAAAATGGAAATGTTTTTCCATTGTGTTTTTGATCCACCCCACACGAGTAAACAAGTTCATTGTTGTTGTTCAAGACCACATGTGGCTACAGCATAGCAAATAACTAGGGTTACTTTAGGTAAAAATGTAAATAAACTTTATTAAATTACATGCACTTATTTGTGACACTGGACCACAAAACCAGTCTCAAGTGTCAATTTTCAAAATTGAGATTTATACATCATCTGAAAGCTGAATAAATAATCTTTCCACTGATGTATGGTTTGTTAGGAGGACAATATTTGGTTGAGATACAACTATTTGAAAATCTGGAATCTGAGGGTGCAAAAAAATCTAAATACTGAGAAAATCACCTTTAAAGTTGTTCAAATGAAGTTCTTAGCAATGCATATTACTAATCAAAAATTAAGTTTTTATATATTTACGGTAGGAAATTTACAAAATATCTTCATGGAACATGATCTTTACATAATATCCTAATGATTTTTGGCATAAAAGAAAAATGTATAACTTTGACCTATACAATGTTTTTTTGTTTGTTTGTTTGTTTTTGGCTATTGCTACAAATATACCCCAGCGACTTAAGACTGCTTTTGTGCTCCAGGGTCACATTTTTATAACATGGTTGTTAACTACAGTATGTGAACATTTTACTGTGTAGATTTAAGTGGTTGAAATGATGTACTGCCATAGTTTTATTTCATGTTTTATTGGCTGTTAAATTTTGAGTAATGAACATTTTTTGTAGTTTGATTTTCAGTTAATTATAATAGCAACAGACACTTTTTTCCAACTTCTGAACAGTTAAAGACTGTTGCAATGGAATCCTCTTATATACACCCTTAGATAACACATTTAGATTGCAGTTTACATCAACCAGGTGTGAATTGTAAAATATTAAATCAAGCCATTTGATGTCAAATACATCCTGTGAAAATAGACTTGGCACACTGCATCCCAATTTTTGTTTGGAAGACAGGTTGTGATCTGAGAAACATCCTCCGATATATAGCATCCTGATATTAGAATTATCTAGGTTTTTGCATAAAACACATTATCCTGATTATTTGACACTGGTTACAAGGAAACATAAAAAACAGAACCTTGTACCATTAAAAATATTCAATAATGTTATAAATGAAAATTATATTGTTAAAATAATACTCTTTCAAGAGTATTTTTCCATAGTGCATGCAGAATAAACACACTGAAAAGTTCACATACCTCCCCATAACGATGGCAGATCTCTTCACTGATTCTTTGTAGAATTAGCAGGAATTGATCATGAACCCACAACCTTTGACACTATCACACCAGTGAGAAGTAAAGAGACACAATGGATCATTTTCCCTCAAAGCCATTCACCACCAAGTACAGGCAGTGACACTCAGGAGCAACACCACAGGCCAACAGAGCCATTGTTCTCCCTTCTGTCTGTATGTCTCTTTTATTGTGGTTTCCGATGTGATTCAGTCAGAGAGCTCTCATCTCTGTTACATTCACACACTCTTTCAGTGAATTTTTTGTAGAAATTCTAAATGGGGACTGATTTTAACACTAATTATTGTGTATTGTATAGTTATGTCTTTCTAATTGTTTTTTTTTTTTTTTTTTTTTTTTTGCTTGTTTACAATGATATGAAGTATTATACAGTCATTTCATAATTCAAAGAAATAGCAATATTCTTGAAAAAATAAATAAAATAATTACGGAGCAGCATTGGGAAAATAATTCAAACTTGCGTGTGCAATAAATGATTGTCATGGCAAGTAATGTAGAAACATGAATGAGATGTGAGACCTGCAGCAGAGAAGAATAACAGCTTATTAAGAATAAAGGTGTGCCACCTTTGATTTGTGTTCAGAAGACATGGAATAACAAGTTTTTATTATTTATGTATTTATTTATTTTTAATGGTCATGGTATGTATTAATTGTATGGAAAAGATCGGCTTAGAAATTCTTCAAATTATGCTATTGGGTTTCATGAAAGAACAGCACAGGAACAGGTTTGGAATTACAAGGAGGAAGTAAATAAAAGGAGAATTCACAGTTTTATCTCTAACAAGATCTTATATTTTCCACTCCCATAAAAGGCAAAAAGAATGTACATGCTGTCAGGAAATAAACACTTGCAAGGAGGTAAAATGAATAAACACAGGGCAAACAAAAGATAAAAAGGTAAGAAGAAGTGCACAGTCTTGACCATGTAAAGTAATATTTGAACTGTTTGAAATAATTAAATTTGAAATATTATGCAATATAACACATTGGGGTATAAAACAGTTTGAACTCCACTAGCTCCCATTGGGTTCCACAAAAGAAAGCCACACATGTTTAGCACAACATGAGATTGAGTAAATAATGTTGGAATTTTCATTTCGGAGTGAACTATCCCTAAAACGTTTACTCTAAAAAGCATAGCCAGCTTTACCTCCCTTGCACACCAGGGTCATAAATGACCTTCAGAGGCAACAGTTAGGTGCATAATTATCATGTTGTCAATGACAATAGATTTAAATGATCATTTAGATGTATTTTAATTTGGTGAGGTGTATTTTATTCATTTTGAGTAGATTCAAGCAAATTTGAAGCACTACACACAAATCACCAGCTTGCCATCATGCTTTTTGCAGACTGGGATATTGCATTAAAAATAATAAAGCTGTTCATCTTCTAACTTGTACAGCTGAACAGCACATCAGATTCTCTGTTTGCACCAGGAGTGTTAAAGAGTTGTCTTTATATATATATATATATATATATATATATATATATATATATATATATATATATATATATATATATATATATATATATAAAAATATAAGATCCAGCTTAAAACCAGTTTAAAATCTTACAGCTAAGATGTAACTCTTGTGATATATGGTCCATGTGACAACTAGTCCCAGTCTGTCCTATATTACATTTACCAATAATATATGAAAACTTATATCTCTGATATACTGTGGATTAAATGAAGTGGACAGAACCAGTGTTTTATTTTCCCACTATATTCCACTATTTTCAGGCCTTCCAGACTGAACTTTTATGTCAAAGAGTTCTTTTTATGTTATAGAGTTCTTTGGTGCAAAGGTCAAGACGATAAAGTTAACCCTACAGTATATGAGTCTTATTCCCAGTTCAGAATCACAATAAGGAACAATAAAAAGACAAAGAGCTTAATATATTTATTTTATATATGATATATACCTCATTTATCTTGTTTTCTCTCTCTCTCTCTCTCTCTCTCTCTGAAATTGCACATAAGCAATCAGCACAATGTGTTGATATTTTTAAAAATATAGATTAATTATGCACAAAATTACCTTTTTACAAATATCTTGTTCTTATGTATGCTGTATGACTTCTGTTCGTTGCATAGATACAGTCTTTGGGCAAAACAGAGTAAATGCTAGCTCATTAAACAGTTGAGGCATTCAGGTTGTGAGATAAGTAAAAAAAAAAAAAAAAAAGCTGCAGCGTATGAGATCATAAAATAAAATTAACATGAAATGTTTTAAAATCTGAGTCTGTATCTAAACTGGACGTCTTTAGTTGGCTGCATGGTTCCAAAACCCCATCGTCTGATATCAATACCTGGAATCTCTTCATTTGGATTGTTCAACTCAAAGTCAAAGTAGGACAACATGAGAAAAACAAACTGCTTCAGCTCATTTGTGGCGAAGAATCTTCCCGGACACATAGTGGTTCCTGCTCCCCAAGGCATGTTGTAGTACTTGAGTTTCTTTCCACCCTTGTAGAAATCAGTCTTTTTGCTTCCATCTGGCGTGAGAAAACGGTCGTACTTGAAGGTGTAGGGATCTGGGTAAACTTCTGGGTCTACCTGAACAGCTGTGTAGGGGAAAACCGCCACTCTGTCGCCCTTACGGATCTTGTACTCTTGTCCGCTGGCCATGTTGATGGTCATATCCTGCAAAACAGCTCTTGTAAGGACCGGGGCAGCTGTCAGACGGAGGGTCTCCTCGACTGCGCTGTCTAGGATGGGAGTTTTAAGGAGCATATCCCTAGTCAGGTCAATCAGCGGCCCGTCTCGTTTCACCTCCTGTCCCGTTTCTCTGAGAATCTCCTCGACTTCTTTCTTAACGGCGTTCATTGCATCAGGGTGCTTCATCAGATACAAGAGCAGCCAGAATGCCGCAGGACCCGTGTTTCCTTGAGACGCCCACAGAAGCAGAAACATGAATCGATCCTGCATGTACTCCTGCATGCCCTGTTCGTCTCTCACCTGTTGCTGCTCACTGACCCAGCCGCTGATGTTGTCTCTGGATCTCATCTTCTCTACTGAAAGCGTGCTCCAGAACAGCCTCTTCAAACGCTCCGCCTCCATCTTCTCACTAAGTCCCAGGACACCATAAGCCAGATTCGGGAATAGCTGGTCATATTTTCTGAATTCCTTGAAAAGTTCGTCCGAATTCTGCCGGTCAATTTCCTTCGCTTTGTCCAAAGTTCCTGTACTTTTGACTGACTCGTTACCAAACAGAGCCAGATAGCCAGCGCGAAACACAATATTGTAGCTGTACGCAAAGAGTCCAGTTTCTTGCCATTGCTTGTCATCTCCAGATCCAACACTGTGGAGCATCAAATTCTGAAGATTGTACATCATGGCCTGAGTCATGACAACCAGACCATCCCCCATGAGATGTTTGGTACTTGTTGCCTGGAGAAACTTGTGTTCGCTTTCCACGGAATGATAGCCGAATACTCTTGCAACCAGTTGCTCTGCAAATTTAGTAAAGTCCAGCTTTGTTCTGGCCTCTTTGACCACAGAGCCAAAAGAGAGTGGATCTGTGATAAAATGGAAATAAAAGCCTCCCAGCTGCACTGTGAAAATATCTCCATGTTTTTCCTTCATCCTCTGCAGGAATTTGGCCGTGTTCTTCCTGAACTCCAGCACATGGCCAAGCCAGGGAATAGGGCCCTTATCTAGAGGTGGTTCTCCAGCTCGTCTGCGCCGAAATGACCCCAGAAGGTAGAGAGCACCTATGACAGAGATGCATAGAGCAAGCAGGATTTGGAGGAGGTTGGCCATGTTCCTCTTTCTGCGTTCTCTTGGCTGCACTCTGCTCTGTTTCTAATTCCTCTTTCTTGGCAGCTGTTTATGTCCCACCCCTGCAGTCATCATGTGACTTCATGCAGTCCAGGAAATGACTGTCAGGGACTCTCGGGATTTTTTACAATGTTGTTTTTGTGTCTGTACTTATAATTTTTATGTCCTTTTTATGTGTTTTTTTTTTTTCTCTCTATTTTACAACATCAGTTGACTATTCAGAAACGTTATGTAATCAGTTTTTATTCAACTTTTTGCTTATGTCACTGAGCAATAAGAAATGTTAGATGAATTATATTATTAGATTGCCATAATGTTTAATATCAGGGCTTCTCTAAATAAGGGAAAAAAGGAATCATGGTATAAAAATGTATCATTTATAAATATAATCATTTCTTTTTGCAAACTATTGCTATATTTAATAACAAATGGTCTGTAAGAAGGAGAAATAGGGGTAACACTAGTTTAGGGGCCATTTTTCACGATTAACTATTTGCTTATAATAATGCATATTACTAGCATATGGACTGTTTATTAGTGCTTATAAAGCACATATTAATGTCTTATTCTGCAGGACCATATTTTTGTTCCCTTAATCTACCCCATACCTTAATTTAACAACTACCTTACTAACTATTAATAAGCAACAAATTAGAAGTTTATTGGGGCTAAAATCATAGTTAATAGTTAGGTAATAGTGAGAATTGCTCCCCAAACTAAAGTGCGGCCAAAACCAGATTTAAATTACAAATTGTAAGTACAAAAAAAAATTATTAATTTATGAACTAATTTAATAGCTTAATACTAATTATTTACATATACTTATGTGTATTTACAAGTTGTTAGGAACTTATGCTGAATTCAGAATAGCCTGCATGTCTAGCTCCTATACATCACAGTCTGCAGATAATGTAGTGATGTAGAAGGGAAAGGATCAAGGCTATTCTTATCTATTATGATAAGAGAGATCTCACTGCAGTACTTATGACCTTGATGGTGCAATAAAGGTTACCTTAATTCATTGCCTTCCAGTAGCTGCATTTACTTTATATACAGCAGAGCAATAACAAATAAGCTGAATAATATTCACATTAGTCAGGTCTTTATCCAAAGTGACTTTTAATTGAGGAACAACACAAACAATTCACTAAGAGTCGACCATGTTTTCAGTATTACAGTGCCTTATAAAGACTTATAAAACTCTGCAAAATGACTAAAAAATTAATAGAATGCAAAAACTGTTAAGCAAACACTACCCCAGGCTCCTGGTTGTCCTGGTTTGGTTTAATGTTGTAGAACACAGTTGTATAGTGATGCTGTGGTCAGCTGATGGGTTGGCTGGGATTACAAGGAGCTGTCTTCAAAAGGCTGAAATGGAAGTTGTGTTCTTTGTCCAGGTGAACAGGGACAGGAAAAACACAAGCTGAAATGGTGGAGTTTTCAAGTTGTAACAACAGGTAACACTATAAATCATCTGTATAAAGAGTAGTTGTGTTTTAAACACTAAAACAGGTCATAAATGAATGCCTTATTTAGTAAGACTTTGCCTCCCTTTGCACAATAAATCATGATGGGTGGAGGACTCTAGAGTGTTTTTAAGCCCAAATTCAGCCTGCTTTGCTAATAAAATGTAAAACAAGTAAACAATATAATGTTGTCGGAATAAACCACTCAAAGTTCCTAGAAAGAGCGTAACTCTAGTTTGGTATCTGAATATAAACACACATTACTTTGGAAATACTTTAAGGGGTAGTTTACCCAAAAATGAAAATTCTGTCATTGATTAATCCATGTTCCAAACCTGTGAGTCTTTCATTCATCTTCAGAACACAAATGAAGATATTTGTAATGAAATCTGAGAGGTTCCTGTCCCCAGTGATGGGAGTAACACATTACAAGTAGTACAAAAGTATAAAGGGCCCTAACAGTTGCCAAAAATATAACTTATGGGTTTTTTCTTATTAAAAAACAAAAAGCAAGCCTCAAAAGTGATTGAAGAAAAAGTCAATGCAATACTTTCTATAAAAAGTAACTTTATTAAAAAACAAAAAGCAAGCCTCAAAAGTAATGCATCAATCTCTGACGTGTGTTTACGAGAGCACCATGTGTGTTGTGTTGATGTGAGAGCGTTTTCATGATACAGCCCGTTTTGGAAGTGCTGCACTGTTTACATGTGTGTTGTGTTGATGTGAGAGCGTTTTCATGATACAGCCTGTTTTGTTTACTGCTTAGGTCTTGGTTAATTTATTTTAAATTTTATTTTTTTTAAGTTCCCCAATCAAGTTTTGCTCATTTTAATGTTGGTCACTTAAATTCAGAGCACTGAGCAACAAAAACCTGCTTGGTTTGAAAGTGACTTCTGTGTGAACTGGACAAGAAACAGTGGACCTTTTTTGGCTCGCAAAATTCCACTGCAGTTTCGCTAGTGTTTTGTGCTATTGTTTACATTCCTCCTCTGTCCATCAGTTGGTCCGTCTGTATAACGCTGTGTCAGTACAGTCAACAGTCATCTGGAGAAACACTACTACCACTGCCTATAGGCTCTAAACTGTGCCTGTCATTGACTACGAGTGAGATTATGACCAATGCCTGCCCTTGATCTCGTCTCATGTACTGACGCTGCTTGTGGACTGATTGCACAGCTTTGACCTCTACCCACCTGACCACTATTCTGTCCTCCAATGAACCATCAGAGAAACGGCTTTATTTACCTTTTAATAAAAATTTACCAATAGCTAGCACCAGCGCAAATACTCTTTTGGCATTAAAAAAACTACTGTCAGGATTTACTAAAGACATGCAGTGAAACATTATCAATGCAAAGGCGTGGGCAGATCTTTTTGCCGCTGACCTTACTGTATTTACATTTGTAGGAGTTTCTCTTCCAGATGCAATATTTATGGGAGGAGAGTATTTAAATAAATCATGCAATGTGATGTTATGCAGTTACAGGCAGAATAGACTGGATACAAACCAATGTGTACAGGATACACATGTATTGCGGTTTGACTTTAGCATCCGTCCATTCTCCAAAACCTTTCATTCTCTGTAGGGGCGCAGGAATGCTGAAACCTAAGCCAGTGACTCGGGTCATAGGGCACACACACACACACACACACACACACACACACACTGACAATTTAGTGTCTCCAAATTCACATATGCCACATGTTTTTGAATTGTGAGGGGAAACCCACACAGACACAAGAACATACAATCTTCACACAGAAAGTTCTCCTGCCTACGACTTGAACTGGTGACCTTCAGAACAGACAGAAGAATTTGACAAAACAATTCTAGGAATTGAAACCCTTTTCTTAGAACTGGAAGAGCCTGTTAAGGAGTCTGACCAAGTCTGGTGAGTCAGTCCAGTAAAAAGTGTAAAATTGAAAGAATTTATGGAAGTGAGAGGAGACATCAATTATATGTGTGGGAGGAAGGTGTTGCAACACACCTTGTCTAAACCTTTGTCACTTTTGAAAACATTTACTAAACAATTACAACTATACAAATTTTACCTTCCTTAAAAATTCACCATTCACTGTACATTTGTGCTAGAAATATTCTTTGAAGGCCCTAATGATTGCCACATTAAGTTCTAATACAACACAGCTGATAAAAAAAAAAAGGGTAACACATTCATAGGTGGACTGCTGCCACAAACTGTAACCTCACTCTGTTTGAGCTAGAGAGCGATTATTTAAATAGGCCTTGAACTTTGCATTATCGATACAGGTTTTTTTTGTTTGTTTTGTGCGATGAGAGACATGACCATTAAACTTAGAAAGACTGAATTTGACATTCCATTGAAATTTTTAGTGATAAGACAAAAAAAAAAAAAAAAAAAAAAAAAAATTGTAAGTCAAAAAATGGTATGCCTTGGATCTTTCATTTGGAATTTAATGTCTAAATTTTCAACTATTGTTTATTAAAATAAATCCCAGAAAAGACTGAAGAAAATGGTAAAAAGGTGTGCTGCATAAAATAACTGTAACACACAATAAGCAAATTATTAGTCATATGAAGCAGCCTTCTTAAGGTATAAAGCAGGGGTGTCAAACTCAATTTCTGGAGGGCCGGAGCACTGCAGAATTTAGATTCAACCCTAAATAAACAGGAACAAGTCCTCCAGGCTTATTTGAAAACAACATGGTATGTGTGTTGGAACAGGGATCGAAACAAAACTCTGCAGGGCTCCGGCCCTACAGGAATTGAGTTTGACATCCCTGGTATAAAGGCTCATGTGGTTTGATAAATCTACTCCGGCCCTACAGGAATTGAGTTTGACATCCCTGGTATAAAGGCTTTTTTCGTATGATATAGTTTAGTTTGGATATTCTTTTTTTGTTATAATTTTGTCTAAAATGTATATTCTTTTTAATTAATAATTTGATGGATAGTGTATAATTTTTTCTTTTTGAATAAGAATGTTGGGGAAAGATGTTTGGGTGAAGTTTTTCTAGTTATCTTGGTATGATTGAGCTGCGAGTTCAACCCACCATTGAGATACGAGTTCAAACACACACATAGAGGGAGATTAACAGAAAAAAGAGGAGGAGATGGGGAGGTGGAGGAATGCAGGAAGAACTGACAGTGGCACGGTGCAACTGAGTGAATTATTAGGCTCCTCCTGAACCTATGCTGGGAACTTCATGTCAATTCATAATCATTTTAGTTTGACACCAAAAGGGTGATATATACAGTATTTTTTCTTATTTTTGGACACCTCACAGGGTCTAAGAAAATCAGAGACACATGCATGAATTTGAACTTTTAATGCATGGTTTTCTATTTGCTAGATCAACCATTGCTTATGGAAAGAACCTTAACAAATTTTATTAAAAGCATTATGTATTAGCATATAAAACCAAGATAACATAAACTGTACAGTGTACGTGTTGATGTCTGCCATTATATATTATATATTTTATTGTAGATACTTATATATAAATTGAAGTATAAACAGCATTGTTGGCATAACTATTAAACTGCGATAAACGAAACATGAGCTTTTACATGGGCTCAGGTAAGAAATTATTAGGTGGTTCACCACTAATGCTCAGGACATGAGCTTGATATCGCTGAACTGCCTTCAACTCAATAGCTCCCTCCTGACTTAACATGACTGGTGAACTGTTGGATTCCTCGAGCAGATACTCCCTTGGAGTTTTGCAGGCATTTCTGAGTTGTCTCCAGACTTTTTTGTTTAAGAAGATGAACAAAACAGGATTGATGAAAACATGCATGAAAGCAATACATTCTGTCACATGAATGGCAAAGTCAAAGTGTATGTTAATGGTACAAGCATAAAAAATGTGGAGGTCTTGCAAAGCATGCATGAAAATTACAACACTGTAGGGGAACCAGAGGAGAAAAAACATGACGGTGAATCCACATTCATGTCTAAACACCGTGAATGCTCTCTTCCCCTGAGCAACACATGATAGTCTGATGGAACAAAATAGGAGCACTAGGAACGGTACGACAAACCCAAGTATGTTCATCTGAAATCTTGTGTAGATTTTCCAACCGAATTTATCGTTGAAGTGATAAGTGCAAATTAACTCTTCGTGGAACTTTTGAGTCTCGACAAAGCTGACATGAGCAGCTGCTGCCAAAATTGAGAAAAGCCAGACCAAAGCGCACATAACAGTATTCCTCTTTGGTCTGTTGAAGATGCTGGTGGTAGAAATAACACATACAATGTCCATAAATCTCTGCAAGCTCAGACAAGCAACAAACAGGTTGCTGCTATACAAACTCACCATGTAAACCAATGAGATTGCCTTACAGCTTTGATCACCAAAGATCCACTCGCTGCTGGCATACACTGCCCAGAAGGGAAGGCTCAGTGTGAAAAGAATATCTGATATGACCATGTGCAGAGGCAACACCTTCCTCAGAGTTTTGTATTTGATGAACAATGTTAGAAGAGTAAAATTAGCAATAATGCTCAACACACAGGTAATGGAATAGAACACAGGTAGAAACACATGGCTGAATTCCTTTACATGTGTCTTCTTGCAGGGCCCAAATTCCTCAAGTCCTTCTGAATTATAATAGTCCTCATAGCTGTCGTCCTCTGGGTTTAATACATCCATGGTTTCGAATCAGCTCCGAGTCTTGCAAATTTCTGTTACTGAATGTGTATCAGTTCCCTTTTACTTAAGAATGTACACCAACGCCAGCCCAACACTCCAGGACACTTGCCATTAAGCTTTATTCATTTCATTCTTCTGGAAAATCCCAGTTCCAAGAAACAAAACAAAGTGTGGAAAAAAACTGGTATGCAGTGAACGTCGCCTGAACTTCTGATTCTAATTCAATAAATCAGAGAAGTCTGCTGTGCAAAAGCACTTTTTTGGGGTAGACCTTTATCAACGATAAGAGAGGAAATGAGCTGAGCATTGGGAGGAGCAGGAAAAAGTATATTACTCACTCACACAAACACTTTCTGGCCCCCCTGAACAACATATTGGCCCCTCACTGTAGAAATCACGTTCTAGGGGGTTGTTTGCATCGGCCCCCTCTCTGTTCAGGGCCCTTGAAATTCCCCTATTTATTATTATTATAGCCTAATTTATTATTTATTATTTTTTTCCTTTTTTATGGAATGTGTTACTGTGCTTTGTATTGTGGCTTTTTTATTTTTTTTTTTGTTTTATGTGATGAAGTGGTTGGTTTTTTGACCCGAAGACAAATTGCCCTCAGGGACAATAAAGTATACCTTAACCTTAACATTAAAGTGTTTACTCACCCTCAAGGCATCCTAGGTGTATATGACTTTTTTTCTTACAGACAAATCCAGTCGGAGTTATATTAAAAATTGTCTTTGATCTTTCAAGCTGTTTAATGGCACTCTGCGGGTGATGCATGCATCAGTCCAAAAAAAGTGAAATTAAAAGCGCCCATCCATAAAAAAAAGTGCCACACACAGCTCCGGGTGGTGGGGGATGGGGTTTGGTGGGGGGGGGGGGGGGGGTGAAGTCCTTCTGTAGCAAATCAATGCATTTTTGTAAGAAAAATATCCATATTCAAAATGTAATAATCACTTGAATCTAGCTTGCGCCACACAGAAGCAGCTCTGGGAGGATGACGTATGAGGTCAGCTTTGCGCATGTGCTGGTGAGTCACGTGAAAACCAACGTTTGTTAACAGGAGCAAAGGAAGCAAAGATTCCTTACTTTAGCAAAGGAGAACCAGTCTCGTCTTGGCTTATATAGAAATCCTCTGACATTCTTCTTTACAAATCCTAGATTTTTACTTCTAATTAGTGACTGTTGTTTGGTTTTGATCTCTCCCCTGTGCTTCTGCATTCGTCACTTCTGAGTGGCGACTGCACAAAGCTGACCTCATATGTAATTCCCCCAGAAATGCTTCCATTTACAAAAGTGAGCACAAGCTAGATTAAATTGATTATTCCGTTTTAAATATGGTTATTTTTCTAACAAAAACTCATCGATTCGCTACAGGAGGCCTTTGTTCACCCCCTGGAGCAGTGTGAAACACACTTTTTTTTCACTTATTTTGGACTGATTCGGCTGACTGCCATTTTTGAAATTTCACTTCTTTTGGACTGATGCGAATCTTCTGAAACACCAGCTGACTGCATTAAGATGCCTTGAAACAGCTTGAAAGATCATTTTTGGGTGAACAACCTTTTTTTATATAACATTTAACTGCAACGCTTTTCTGAAAGACTTACAAATGAGAAAGTAAAAACAATACACCGGTAGATGCCTTGACAAGTCTCAGTTAGGGTGACGTAATTTATTTTTTAATTTTTTTTTTTTGGGTGAACTAACCCTTGGTCAAGTGCAGTTTCCAGGGTTAAGCTTTAAACTTAACCCTGGAAACAGGGAACTCTAATTAAACAAAAACACAACATGACAAGCATAAAGGGAACTCAGAAGAAAATGGAATACATCTTGAACCTATGGACTGTGTGGTGGCTGCATCATGCAACAGGGGAAGTCATGGCCTAATAGCTAGAGAGTTGGACTTGTAATCCAAAGTCTCAGTACTGGTAGGGATTGTGCTCACTTTCACCCTCAATACCACAAGGCACCAACCCCCGACGGCACCCTGGGTGCCACAGCAAAAAAATGGCTGCCCATTGTTCATTATTCACTGCTGTGTGTGTGCACTTGGATGGGATAAATGCAGAGCACAAACTCTGAATATGGGACACCATACTTGGCGTCACATCATGTCGCTTTCACTTTTCAATAGAGTTTCTTCCACAGGCTTTTGGCTCCGTTATTTTTACTAACCACCAGATGGTGCTGTTTTTACAACACTTTGAATCTTTTACTGGAACAGTCAGGGTAAAGCCTTAGAACTTTATGAAGCTTGATTTCCCCATCCATAACACAAGGCTTTAGTCTCCTGTGACCCTGCAGAGGATAAAGTGGTTTGTAAAATGGATGGTTGGAATTTAATAATATTAATATAAATTTAAAGCACCCTTTAACATTGGCAAGAAATTGTGCTTTCACGTGAGTGAAATTAGATAAACGTATACGCAGTGTTGGGCAAGCTACTTGGAAAATGTAGTAAGCTAAGCTTTGGCAGTTTTACTCTTCATTAAATGAAGCTTTACTACACTAAAGCTACAGCCCTGTGAAATGTAGCAAGCTAAGCTACAACAACACGGCAAAAGTATGTCTACATCTAAGCTATTTAAAAAAAAAATTTAATCATTTTTATATTGAACCAACATCATACCAAGTCAATGCTCTCTCAGTGATCAATACAACTGTCAGTCAAGCAGATAGACAGGCATAATAGTTCAGTTTAGTTGTTTATTCAACAGCTGTTCCAAATCAGTTTCAACTAACACTTGCCAAATCAAAACACTTGCTTCTCTAATCTTTTTGTATTCTAGCTTTGTTTCTCTTTTTATTTATTATACAATTAACAAAAGCAAAAAAGGCCTCTAAATTAAAAAAAAAAAAAAACCTTGCTACATGTACTGCGTTAAGCTAACTGAGACTTTTTATAGCACTTATATATCATTGCTCTTTTGTTGATTTTGATTTCTTCCATTGTGCTCATTTGTAAGTTGCTTTGGATAAAAGTGTCTGCTAAATGACTAAATGTAAATGGTAACCCTTCACAATAAGGTTCATTAGTTAACATTAGTTAACTAGTGTAGGTAACACAAACTAAGAATGAACAATACTTTCAACATTTACTAATGCATTATTAAAATCAAGCTGTGTTTTTTGTCATTAATTAATGCACTGTGAACTAACATGAACTACAAATGAACGACTGTATTTTCATTAACAAAGATGAATAAATACTGTAATACATGTTTTGTTCATTGTACGTTCATGTTAGTTACATTAGCTAACATTAATTAAATCTTACTGTACTGTATTAGTGTTACCATACAGATGTATAGGCCTACAAATAACTTAGGCTACGTTTATTTGCATTGTTGCATGTGTCATTCATTATTTTATTAACGTTTCACCAAAATCAAGTTTCGAATGTTTTCCCCCGTCATTAATGCCACATTCGAAGGCAGTACGGGCATCTACGGGCATCATGAACTTGCAGGTTGTACAGTTTTCTGTCGCTATGTGGGCACTCAGTTTTTTTCTGTTATTTGGCCAAAGTATCATATTATAAAAGATTCAGCGCTTCTCACAAGCTATCTGACTGTGACTTCACAACAAATACTATTTCGTTCCCTCGATTTATAAATTGTTTGCACAATTTACTAATTCGTTCCCTTGATTTGCTAAATCGTGCACACAATTTATAAATCGAGAGAATAAATTAGTAAATTGTGCATAGGATTTAGCAAATTGAGGGAACGAAATAGTATCGTCTGCACGTTTTAGTACATCGAGGGAACGAATTAGTGAATCGTGTGCACGATTTATTTATTTTTTCTTGCATGTCATGTGCGGGGCTCCGTAGCTATATGTACAGCGTCCAAGCGAACACAAAAATTGGGCTGCATGTGGATGGTGTGCATGGACTTCCAATAGTGCACAATCCATCGCCTTATTTTTTGTGGCCACTTTTTCAGGTTCCAGAAGCATTTTTTCTATTAATTTCCATTCAAGTCTTTATTAAAACATTATAAGCCATGAACCAAACCAACCAGCTAGGTAAAGGTAAATCACAAAATTACAAACTTTTATTTTGAAGAAAAAAAATTATTGAAAATCATACAAAAAGACAATGGTACATGACTGTGTACTTAAAGGCAGGGTAGGCAGTTTCTGCGCTACTAGTGTCATCTAGTGGAACTACAAAAACAAAGCATGTTTTCAAACAGGCAAAAGTAGTCTACTTTCAAAAAAAGCTCAACATATTAGGAATGCATATTAGGAAGAAACTATAGTTAGCCATATTGACCCAAACAAACACACACATACACACATACATACATACATACATACATACATATATGTGTGTGTGTGTGTGTGTGTGTGTGTGTTTTTTTTTTTTTGTGTGTGTGTGTTTTTTTTTTTTTTTTTTTTTTTTTTTTTTTTTGTGTGTGTGTGTGTGTGAGAGAGAGACAAAAAATATTCTTGTTAGAAAATGTAAGAAAATGTTTTTAATAAACAATTATAATAGGGTTTGATTATTTGTTATTTATTATTTAATACAGATAACATTTGAATGTGAATAATTGACATAAAGATACCTAACATTTTGCTTATGTTTTAGACACTAATAACAGTGAATCGTTTCCTCCGTCTGTCTGAAGAACACAGAGTAGCAACTTACACTGACACACCCCAGCATTACCCTGTACATTCCGACAGATTTGATGGTTGTGTGCAGGTCTTGTGTAGTGTGTGTGTGTGTGTGTGTGTGTGTGTGGACCCTGTTATTGCGAGGTTGAGAGGAGTGGAAGCAATGGTGTGTTTATAGCAGTGTCATGTAAGAGCATCGGCAGGAAGGGATTGCTTAATGAGTGTGTATTTGGATGGAATAATAAGTCCTGTGGTTTGTACTGCTTTCCTTCTAGATAATCATTAATGCAAAATAACATAAAGGCTGAACATGACACAATGACCCTCATCCACAGAATCCAGACCACATTTATCGAGCCTCTCTATCCTGGATTTGGGTTTGATACTGGATCATCAGTGAAACTGTGTCATCTAACAATGTAGATTAGAGATTCTTTGTATGTTATAGAGAGAGAAAAAAAATCTTATAAAGTCTTTTATGTTGTATATAATGTCAGTTCAAAAGTTGTGTTATATAAAATTGTATATTAGAGATAAATATTTATTTACTAGGCAGATACTAGTAAAATATATATAATAGATAATTGATTTTTTTTTTTGTTGGAGTTCTGCGGTCACTTGAAAGAAAACATTTAATAAACCTTCATTTAAACCTCCAGCAGGGGGAGCTAAATTACCGTCTGTATTAATGATCCGACCTTCTTTTTATCAAGCGGCTCCTAAGAAATTAAGCTATTTTTTGTTTTCAGTATCATTATGTTCACATATATCACGATGGTTAGATGTTTGTATCTCTTGTTAACATGATTCAAGACCCATATAAAAAGTGTTTTTAGCCCATGTCTCGGTCAAGGGTGTATGAACAGGATTGATTTATTTGTTTGATTTGCCTTTAATTATAAAGGCAATTGGAAGAAGCTGTAAAAGGAGCACCACCCGAAATAAAAGACTTTTACAGTTTGTTAGTTGAGAAATAAAACACAAAGCCACGAGAATTTGTCTACTCTCATGATTTTATATGAGATAATATAAATGAGATAATGATAATAAATGCATCACATTTATTTTTCACATTCCTAAGTAAAGCCTGGTACTGTGCTGGTGCTGTGCACATACTAAAACATTTCTGTTACAGCAAGATGGGAATCGGGAATCGTTGTGGATAGCTAAATTATGAAAGTTGCATTATTATTTATTTTACTTTAATGCACAATCAAGAATAGTGTTTGTTAGAGAATATTAGAATTTTTGAGAATGTTTGAATATTTGTCAAGTTTACTGTGATTTGTTTTCCCATCCTTGGAATAATAGCCCTTATAAGATCGCAGTTTGTCCGGAGCTGGATGTTTTGGGTAGATCATAATAATATGCACAGGGGAAACTAATGGTCCGTGACGTGACAGAGCGTACAGTCAAGTCAATCATATCGAGCTCCAGCGGCAGACAGTCAGTGCGCGAGAGATAAAAAGAGGTTAAATCTGCTGAAGAAAAAGACGAGGTCACACATCTGGACGAAGCCGCTTACCTGCTCACAGAATTCGGTAAGTTATCATATTCAGCAACTGATGTATTTAATGTTCTCGTGCGTAATACCTACTTTGATGGCAAACAAATCGAGTTTGGTCAAAAAAAAAAAAAAAAAAAAAAATCATGCATATATATTTTGTATATTTATTGACAGGTTGACTTTACTATTTGAGCTTGGTTTACTAAATTTCCGCAATATATTTACTTTACTAGCAATGAAGTTTGACAGCACATCATGCGGCTTTAACTTTATCAGCATTATATCTGCCTAAAAACACTACTATTTACAGATGCTTACGGAACCGGAATTTTGAAAAGATAAAGATAAGATTAATATAGCTTAACGCAAACTTTACTTAAATGCTTTTAATGTTGTTAAAATTGTGTGCTTTCTAAATGAAATAATCGTGACGTGAAACGCATAGTTTGTAAAACGATCATGTGTTTAGGGTGTCAAATTAAACCACACTGGGGGTCATAAAGTTGTTGTAGAAAATAAACAAGTCCAAACTTGTCAAAACTTGGACATTTTACTGAGGCTCTGTTTGTTTTGGTTTGCTGCTGTCATTAATAAATGGGTGAGTTTTCAATTAAAAAGCATAATTATTATTATTATTATAAATATAAATCGTTTTAAGTTTAAAGAATATATTTAGATTTTTATTTTATTTATATTTTATTACTTTTCCTATTTTTAAAGACCATTGAAAGTCTGTAAACTGAAGACTTTGACAAAGAGCTGACTTTTTTAACACCAAGGTCAAACTTGTATGACTGCCTAACTTGAAAAGTTCAATGAAGCATGATTGGTTCAGTGAAGAAGCTTTAACATCCAGGGTCTTTATAGTGGAAAAAGGTTCTTCAGATCATTAAAATATTTTTCACAGTAAGAAAAAAGAAAAAAAGTAAGAAAAAGAAGAGGAAGGAAGGTTCTTCGAGAAGCTCAAAATGGTTCTTATACTGCATTGCTATGAAAACCCCCTTCTAGGGGTGTATTTTAGCTGTTGTGACTGGTCAGGATTTCATAAAATAAAACTATTTTTATACCTTTTAGCTCTCACGGCAAGGTTTCACTTTTTTAAAAATGTCAGCTACTTTCGTTTGAGGTTTTGCAACACAACACTGATGATGGTCTTTTTATTAAATCTTTTATCAGTAGATTCAGGATCATTTGAGTGGATTGATATTTAGTCAGCTTTCTGTTTCTCTAGTTAGCTGTTAGCAGATAATCATGAACTGAATTATATCTTGTACATAAAGATTTTCAAGTGTCATATTCATTCAATGATCCTCAGGGAATCCTAGGTTGCATTCTTGGTGCAGCGTCTATAAACCAGTCTATCTTGATCACATTCCCATCTAAACTGGACATTCATCTGATGTCCTTCAAGGTCCCACGACCTGAAGGTTTAAAGGCAATGTTTTGGTCACATTCCTGTGTCCTCGTGACCTCATTCTTCCCCACCCCCTGATCATTTCTGCTCAGTGGCTTTAGAGGTCACAGACACGTCGGAGCCTAAGTCAAAAGCCAGCTATGAGAAAGCTGGACTCCCAAACATGCATTTGGTAATGAAAATGAAAGTACACCTCAGAAAAGGAGGCAAACTGTTAGCTGTTGTAGCTATGACAGTTGACTTTGGTCTTCTTTATGACGTTAAAGTGAAGAAAAATCTTAAATTTTTGATGACCTAGCTGAAAACTCTGATGCAGGGGCGTTGCACAAGATCCCGGGACCTATGCACAGGCAGTCCTGATGGGCCCCCATGAAAATATCCAGGTAAAATAAAATATATTCCAGACTTTTCAAGGGCCCTCTCTTCCTTTGGGGTCCTGGTAATCAGTACTGGTTTTACCCCCAGTCCGACGCCCCTGCTCTGATGCAAATACAATAAAAATAGTAACTTTTGGTCACATCTGCATGAAACAACATGAGCAGTTAGGTTTCCATAATGTAATATTTTAGAGTAAAAAAAGCATATTCATGATATAAAAACTGACCATTTTTTCTTAATGTATATTTACTGGTCTTATCGTGACAAGTGTATGGGAAAAATATATATGCACACACATAGAAACATACATACATAAGTGTAAATATATTCTAGTCAAGTTTTGAATAATTAGTTTTTTTTTTTTTTTTTTTACGTTTTTGAAAGAAGTCTTAAGTTCACCAAGGCTGCATTTATTTGATCAAAAATACAGTAAAAACAGTAATATTGTGAAATATTATTACAATTCAAAATAGCTCAATTTAGTAATCCATTCCTGTGATGAAAAGCTGAATTTTCAGCATCATTACTTCAGTCTTTGGGTGTCACATGATCATTCAGAAAATATTTTTGTGGAAACCATGATACATTTTCATTTGTTTGCATCATATGACATATTTTATTTTTATATATTTTTTTCTGACAAATTAACGGCAATTAAATAGAAACAGGTAACATGGAGAAAGACAATGTAACAATAGAAAGCTGGTTGAAAATCTGCAAAGTTGTCCTTCATTCACCCTCATTTCATTCCAAACCTGTATGAATTTCTTTCTTCTTCTGTGTTCTGAAGAAGAAAAAAGTCATACAGGTTCGAACATGATGACTAGACCAATTAAGAAAGCAAATGTTCTCTTTAAGCATGATTGCTTTATAGGTTTTATACTTAGACCGCATTCAGTC
The DNA here is from genome assembly GCF_018340385.1 of Cyprinus carpio. Lineage (NCBI taxonomy): Eukaryota > Metazoa > Chordata > Actinopteri > Cypriniformes > Cyprinidae > Cyprinus > Cyprinus carpio. Next base: position 4,209,807 of record NC_056573.1, read on the forward strand.
AAATCATTTTAAAAGACACATTGCAAAAGATGTGCTCGTTGTACCTGTTAAAGTGGTCAATTTATTTCACATTCATGTAATTCATTCACAAGCAGCTTTATAAAATAGTCCTTTACAATCCCCAGCATGCAAGCTACAGTACTTTAGGTAGACCTCTCCGTGGGGTTTCGGTCAGTTAAAGACAAACATCATGTGAGGAACTGAAGCTCAAGTGAGGTCAGGTTTAAATCAAGATGGCATTGGTCAGGTATTATGTTCTACACTCTCAATGCAATCAGGCTTTAGTGGTAATTCAATCTGATTCCTCCTGCTTCTATTTACCACTCTGGGTTGATTCGTAAGCCAGACCAACTGTCTAAGCTGCTACTTTATCAGCACGAGCTTAGAGCTTATGAAAAAGTGTGAATCCTTGTTTGATTGGCTGAAAAGACCAGGTTAGCTGGGTGGCCTTTCGGTGCTGGAGACATGTGCAGTTGTGTCCCCTGGCGGAGCCTGTAGGTCAGGGGTCTTGGACAGTGACCATCTGGACCTTTAGGGGGTGGTTTCCTAAAATGCTGCCTTTGTTTGCCCAAAACAATTGGAAGTTAATCTAAAGGAGATAAGAATAGCCTCACGTAGACATCTCTTTCTGCTTCTTCATGTCTCTTTCTTGAAAGAGGTTTTGACTGGCTGGCATCCCGGAGGAGGTGTTACAAAAACAGTGCTTCTTTCCAGGAGTCAAGGTTCTGATCTGATGCTGCTATTTAAAGGGTTGGACTACCAACTATTGCTGAGTGATTTAGCTAGAAAATAATTCATTGACAAGTGGTGATATTTTTAGACCCTTTGCATTCACTCTGAAATTATTTTAAATGGCACTATAGCCAAATAGATTCAAGAAGTTTGAAGTCAGATTATTTCAAAAACGTAGGGCGGAGACTTGGTTCTATCTACCACTGTTTATTGGACGAAGGCAGATCTGAATGTGAGTTTGCAGTTGATTAAAGCAGGAATTAAGTGTATTAAATAATTGGAGAAAATCTGCTTATGTCACCAGAAAGCTTGACATTTCAGCAGAGGATCAAGTTATGGTATTTTGATTAAAAATAATGAGGTCAAAAAAATGTTTCAAAAAATGAAACACCAATGAATGGATAATTTGTTCACTGTATGATCAATAACATGAAATGAAAATTCACTCTATTGAGTTTCTTTTGCTGTTTGTTGATTGCCAGTGAGTCCTTCACTCTAAAGCTCTTGTCCACTGTTATACATGAGACCCTTTGTCTCTGTGGGCCAGAAACCTGCAGGGAGGACACAAAGGTTCTGCTGAAAGCTGCTTGACGTCTCCTACACAGATAACACAGCTCAATGTGACTTAGACACTTCATTGTTGATTGATTTCTTATTTTTAGTTTTCCTGTTACCATGGTAACTGTTTGGTAAGTCCTTCTCCTTGGTGATCTTCCTTCCTTCCTCTCTTCCTTCCTTGGTCATGTGTCATTACTCTAATGTGTTTTGACATGGCCATGCGTGTGCTAAACTTCTTTCTGTCATAACAGAAGGGGTTTGGAAGATAATCGAATATAAACTGTATTGGATATCAATAAAGTCAAGAGGGGCTGGCTTTCAGTATCCAGTATTGATCTGTGTAACACGATAAAATCAATCACTGAACAAAGAAGAGCAAAATCAGCATACAATTAAGTTGCTTAAATGACCATTAAACTTACACATGCTGTTTTTCTCATTTCTTCCTGGTGTTGATTTATAATATCACTTTTCAGTCAGTTAATCAGGTGATGATGAAGTCTTGGTGTTTTTGTGCATTTATGTTGATAGTGGTTACTGAAATCAGCATATTATAATCAGTTATTTAGTCCATACAGAAATGCAATGATTTTGCAATGCAATGATTAGTGTAGGACAAATACTGTATATTGGTCTAGCAGAAATACCCATGAGATTTTTGGGGGCCATTAAGTTTTATTTTTTTTAATTAGTACTGTAATTTCAGCAAAGATGCAATAAATTGATCAACAGTGACAGTAAAGACATTTATAATGTTTCAAAAGATTTCTCTTTGTTTCCACAAAGATATTAAGCTGTTTTCAAAACTGATAATATTGGGATTTTTTTCTTGGGCAGCAAATCAGCATATTAGAATGATTTCTGAAGGATCATGTGACACTGAAGACTGAAGTAATGATGCTGAAATATACAACATAATCAAATAAATGCAGCCTTGGTGAGCATAAGACAAAAAAAAAAAAGGTCCCCCAACATTTTGAACAGTAGTGTATTTTAGCAATGAATGCACTTAAAAGAGGTCATTTAAAGACCTTATTCTGTTGTTGTCCTCTGTGCATTTGTTGTCTCTGTGTTGCAGAAAAGCAGAAGGCTCCTTTGGCCACTAGTGACTTTTGTGGTTGTATGTGTATATGTTTTCTCTTTTATGTGTTAAAGTAGATGGTTTTTTTTTGGACTCTTGGAATAGATTGACCGCGACTCAGGCAGCAGGTGCTTCTTTCTCTAGACAAACATCTTGGTCTTTCTTAAGCAGCCTGTTTCAGGGGATTTCATCCGAGATGATAATAGCTACATTGAGTCCTACAGTGGCTAGTGGCTTCTTAAAGATAGTAGTGCTGGATTGAGCCAATCAGGGACCAGTTTTGCATTTGTTTCCAAACCTATATCTGTTTTGAAATATAAATGTTGGACATAAAAATCTTGTCTTGAGATAATTGTAAAAGATAGCAGATCTCAAGGAGCACACATATACTGCTTCGTCTTCCTGTGGCCATGGTTACCAGGTGAAGGTCAGAGGACGAGCTTCAGCGTTCAGCTGTGAGCAGGAGAAGGGTATTGATCATTGCAATTACGCTGTTAGTTAATAAAAGTTATTTGAGATACTCCATTGCTTCTCTGAACTGCTTTTATTAAATGCCATTTTTATTATGATTCTGTCAGCTGCTGCAGATTTTCTGTGTTTATTGCTAACCAAGAAATTGCTAATAGATTTCTGGTGGAAGTGAGAGGTTATAAATGACATTACTGTGGTGCAGTGTGTGGTGTTTCTCGGGAGGCAGAAAGTTTGGAAGTCCATTTGAGTAATTGTGTGTTTATATAAACCTGTCAGGACACGCTGTTCAGTCTGAATAATTCAGTTTCTATGACGTTATCCTGAGAATTCAGTGCTCCTCCTCCCACCTGGCAGCTCTGGGAATCTGCGGTGACCCCAGTCCTGTTTTCACCTGGCTGTCTTTTTGAGTGGTTGGTTGTAATCTTTTAAGCTGTGCCCTTCTTTAACTTGAGGGGGAGAATGTGTGTGTCTTTTGTTTGAATTGTTTTTATCTTTTGTGCGTAAAAATGACAGAAGGAATGAGAGCTGGGATACTGAATGACTTTAAAAGAGCCAAAGTTTCATGATGTTCTTTCTCATTAGTTGTATTAATACCACACTTATAGTGAAGAAACAAAAATAACAAGATAGTCTTTGAATATAAATTTTTATGTGTATATGTTTATGTGCATTCAAACTGAAGAGTTTTGGTGTGATTATTTAGCTCTGAAAAGACAAATTTCAAAGAAGTGTCTGCCGCACAGTTTGGGCTTGGATTTGACAATATCACACAATTGGATCAATGTAGCTAATTTTACAAAAGATCACGTCCCCTCCCCCCTCTGAATAGACATGTCAAAGGTTGCTGACCTCTTGCTTTCATGTGCATTGATCATCTCTCGGGAGGTGGGCTGCTCCCCTCCAAACCCCTTCCAATCAGCTAATATATCTTTGTTAGGACCTGAAAGCTGTTTTCTTACATTTTGTCACCCGGTGGTATTTTTTTTCTTGTTGTTGTTGTTTTTTTTTTTTTTGGGGGGGGTGGGGGGGGGGGGGGTTCACATGGCAGATTTTACTGAAGAAATAAAGCAGCACCAACAGTAAAATAAATTATGTGCAGCCTTGGACAGAAACTGTTTTACTAAATCTTATGCTTTATTCTAAAAATGTAACTTTTAATAGTAAAAAAAAACAAAAAAACAACAACAACAATGTATAGATAATGGACATATAATATGTCTATTACTTTTTTTTTCAACATTGAGATTGTTTTTTTTTAATTGTTTTTTTTTTATTTTATTTTTTTTTTTTTGGAAAATCTTCATATGTTTTAGGAAAAGTATCTAGTAAAATCTATAGTTTTTAATTTTTTAATAACTATTTTTCCTGCATGTGTGACAAATTATTTTATTTATTTATTTATTATGTTAAATTATGCAAATGCCATGTAGTCTCAACTTTGAATTGAAAAGATTTTCTTTAAAATAGTTTTACTAACTGGACACGTGTTTGAAATGTCATGTTAAGTACCTATATACTAAAACTATAGTAAAAATGATTAAAAAAATGATTTAAAAAATTAACTAAATTTAAAGTTTTATGTTTAAATCTAAACCTTTAAATAATAAATAATTAAATATTAAAGGATATTTACAGGACAAGGATCCCAGTATTAATATTTAATATATATATATATATATATATTATATATATGATAGATATAGATATAATATATATACACAGTACAGACCAAAAGTTTTGGAAACATTACTATTTTTAATGTTTTTTGAAAGAAGTTTCTTCTGCTCATCAAGCCTGCATTTATTTGATCAAAAATACAGAAAAAACAGTAATATTGTGAAATATTATTACAATTTAAAAAATAATTGTTTTTAAATTTATTATACTTTAAATTATCATTTATTTCTGTGATGCAAAGCTGAATTTTTAGGATCATTATCACATGATCCTTTAGAAATCATTCTAATATGATGATTCATTATCAAAGTTGGAAACAGTTCTGCTGCTTAATATTATTTCAGAACATGTGATACTTTTTTAGGATACTTTGATGAATAAAAAGTAAAAAAAAAAAAAAAAAAAACTATGTTTTTTTAAAATATAAATATTTTGTAATAACAATATACACTACTGGTCAGTAATTTGGGGTCAGTACTTTTTTTTTCTTTTTTTTTTTTTTAAATAAAAAACCAATACTTTTATTCAGCAAGGATGTGTTAAATTGATAAAAAGTGATAGTAAAGAAAATATATTATTAGAATATATATTATTAGATTTTTTTTTTAAATTTTGAATAAATGCAGTTCTTTTTAACCTTTTATTCATCAAATATATTAGACAGCAGAACTGTTTCCAACACTCATAATAAATCAGAATATTAGAATGATTTCTAAAATGATCATGTGATAGACTGGATGTTACATGTGACACTGGAGGCTGGAGTAATGATGCTGAAAATTCAGCTTTGCATCACAGGAATAATTATTTTTTTTTAAAGTATATTCAAATAGAAAACTATTATTTTAAGTTTTAATAATATTTCACAATATTACTGTTTTTTTCTGTATTTTTGATCAAATAAATGCAGGCTTGATGAGCAGAAGAGACTTCTTTCAAAAACATTAAAAATAGTAATGTTTTCCAAACTTTTGGTCTGTACTGTAATATATATATATATGTATATATATATATATATATATACTATATATGTATATAACTTATATATATACCATATACTGTATATGTAAAGTAAACAAAATAGGCTTGAAGGGTTATATATATATACACTGTATATGTAATGTAACCAAATATTGAAAGCTGAGTCCTAAGTGTCTATAGTGGCTGTGACTGTAATGTTGAGTGCCAGTCTGTGAATATGCTAACTTTATGCTCCAGCGTTTATGAAGACATTAGATTTCAGGCTTGAATCCCAGCCCAGTTGTTTTAGTGATTATACTGAGTTTGTACAGTTTAAAGGGAAGGAAGAGCACAGAGGAATGTGTTGATGTGATAGTGTGCTTGGACTTGGCACAGATGGATGTGCGTCTCCTCGTCCTGTCCTGGTTATCCTGGGCGCTGACGAGCAGGACGGCCCTTATCTGGAGCACATGGGGTCTGGACCTCTTCCTCCACCACTCCTTCAAAAGGCTGGTGTTTTCAGCACACTCATCTTTTGCTAGGAAACATGTCTGGAAACAAATCCAAGGGGTTACCGGCAGCACGGCTTGAAGGAAGACATGTCACATTGAAGGACGAGAAGACTGTGTGTGAGCGCTGTCCCACATAGCTACACTTCAGCACTTCATTAGCAACGTTGAGCTCAGTATTTGAGCCAGGAACTTTTAGATAAATCATAAAATATGTATCTGTGTTACTATTGCTCATTTCAGTTAGTGCAGTGGTTCTAAAAAAAAAAAAAAAAAAAAAAGTGTTGGACCTATGAAGTCACTTTGTAAGCCCTTCTGGTTCAATCACCCCAAAGTCAATGTTTTTTTTTAATAGGATTTTGGCTAAATCCCCTAAAATAAGGTCCATGGTTAACACAATCTCACGTTTAATTCTATGTCATAAAACACACCAGTTTCACCCCACTCATGATTTTTTTCTCGGTTGCTAACAAGTTGCTAAATGGGACTACAGGCATTGGCAGAGACATTGCTAACAAGTTGCTAAATGGGACTACAGGCATTGTATGAGTAGTTTTTTTTTTTTCCAGTTGTGGTATTTTCGCATTTCTAGTGCAATTAATTTTAGAATAACCAATGAATAGTAAATGAATAATAAACCATTCGACAATGGTTTTTTGCTTTCCCCCGAAATGCAACTACAAGTCTTTGGATGGAAGATGCACGTTTTATCACTTTCCTACAGATGCAGATCTGGGTTCGCACCATGAGGTAAACTCATATTTCGATTATTCAGTGTAAACACTGGCTTTACATGGTCACGGTGATGCATAGTGCTTAAAGCCACGCTAAAATTAAATGTTTACAACCACATGAAGCTGTTAGAAAACAGAAAGATGAGGATTATCTAAAAGCAAAGAAAAAAATATATTTTGTATAACCACCCTAACAAAATGATTGATGAAATACTTTATTCACTAAAATAAATTTAATCTTACCATATCCAAAACCTTGCTCACTCTCGTTATTTAATTGATTAAAGGCACTAGATTTTTTATTGAATACTATGTGGAGACACGTTTTTAATTAAAATATTCATATTAATCAAAGATTTATTGACTTTTAATGCATCTGATTTCAAAATATATCACTCTCAGAAAAAAAGGTACAAAGTCTGTTACTGGGATGGTGCATTTTCAAAAGGTACACTTTTGTACCTTTTAGGTTCTAATATGTACCTTTATGGTACCAATATGGACTCTTTTAGTTTAGGGACCAATTCTCACTGTTAACTTTTGCTTATTAGCATGCATATTAATATTACTAGCATATTGGCTGTTTATTAGTACTTATAAAGCACATATTAATGTCTTATTCTGCATGACCATATTCTACATCTCTTAATCCTACAACATACCTACACTTAACAACTACCTTACTAAATATTAATAAGCAGCAAGGAGTTTATTGAGGCAAAAGTCATAGGTAATAGTGATAACGTCCCCAAACTAAAGTGTGACCATAAAAGCTTATAACTCTGCAGGCAATTTTATATTGAATATAATTTTTTTTTTCTAGTTGTGCCAAACTTTTAATATCTTATCAGGTACAAATTGTGCACAAAAATAATAATAAAAAATATATATAAATATTAAAAATCCTTATCTAGTAATTTGAAACATAAAAGTAGACAATTTACTTGCATTTAATATGCTTTCTGTGTACAGTATATAAAACCACTTTTGTAAACTGAATTTGATTCGGACACCAAAATGGGACGTCTCATCTTTAACCCATATTTGTTATAAAATTGTATATTGGTTATATTATTATTCAATCTGTTTAATGACCCTGTGTGTTATGGTTGAGGTAGTTCTCTGGTTTACCAGTATGTAATTCTTCTCTCCCTGCAGCCGTAACCTGACTTGCCCTTTATCTGGGCTTGTCAGCTCAAGTACATGCTGTTCACTTCAACTCAAAAATTACAGGCAAGAGTAACTTGATTTACTTGTCTTAATGGAGTGTAGAGTGTGTTTTTCATGAGCTGTACCCTTTCTGGAAACCTGCTGCTAACATGATTTAATGCTTTTTATGTTATTACTATTATTTTGCAGGACAGTTTAACTTGTTAGTATTTTTATGACTTAAAAAGCACAAATTTACTGTAATCCTAAGAAGAGCTGTATCAGCCGCCCTGCTCTCTGCGTTGATATACCCTCTATTATCTATTTATTAATTATTTATTTTTTTACATTCTTTTGGAGGTACTGAATGAACCGGACAGACTTGGAAATGCTTCAGGAGATTCCTTCTCTAAGGTGATGAACCGCATAAAAATCACACTCTGTAACTGTTTCTCTCTCCACAAACTGTTTTGTTTCAACCTGGAACTCTGTCCAAATGTTTTAGCATTCCTCAAACTCTTCTGTGCTCTGCACGAAGCCGGTTAAGCCCAAGGTCACCAATAGCGGCTCAGGGGAGATGGGGAGATGGGGTGAGGGGTGGGGAGTGAGAGCTAACGGGGAGGGCTTGCCAAAGTCACGGTGACCATGACCCAGTGCTGGACTCCACATTCTAGCTGAGAGAAAAAGAGAAAAGACCACTGGCTCTGAATCCTTGCCTGATCTCAGACGACTACTGACTGCTTGCATAAATAGATTCTGGACGAAACAGAGATCAGTCTTACCAATGAGTTCAGTGCCACAGCTTTCCTTAGACTCCCACGAACAGTAAACACAGATTATCTTCTCTTTAAAATCCCTTTTTATTGGAGGAATTTATTGCATTGTTATGCTGCTGTTTTTGATAACATTGATACCGTTTCTTACAGATAATATCATGAGGATCATTGCATTTGTCTTAGCAAATGTGGTGTCCTGTCAGCAATAAAGTGCCTGTGCTCTCTATGGGCTTTTTTGATCATTGTTGGCAATGCAGTTTTGCCAGGTATTGCTACGGCAACAAACAAAATCAGGCCCCCAAAATAAAATAAATCAAAATGAGTTGAAATCTTTTGTTTTGGAAATAAGATAAGCATGTCGCTTTAGCCTCATCGTTTTCACATCACGGACGCTGATCAATCTAGGCAAACCGTCTAAATTGAATTATAAATGCGGAGACTCATAGGAGGAGTTTTAAAGGATAGTTAGTCATTCAGAGAACTTAAAATGTTATTCTTAAATATGAAGAAAGGTCCGGACCTTGGTGAACTCATGACTCATTATTATAGCTCTCTATATGAAGCAAACAGACTTCATTGATGCTACAGAAAGATGAACATTTTGCCTTACAAATGCACAATACATTCCAACAACCACTCAAAAACAGCTACCTCATACATAGCAACCCCTTGACAAACACCCAGAAAACTCTAGCAGCATCATGACGATGAGTCCTACTAAGTGTGATTTGGTGAGGGTTACCTTTACTGATGAATTTTGTGATTTTTCTTTTTCCTATTTTGTCAAATTTATGTGTTTATCCTATTTTTTACCTTTTTTAAGAATATATATATATATATATATATATATATATATATATATATATATATATATATATATTTTATCTCTGAGAGTTGAATACAGTAAATACAAATCCAATGGACTCTTGGAGCTGCTGTGTTTTGGCTGGACCTCATCTGACCTCCGGAAGCATCCAGACTCGTGGCCCTGCTGCTCATGATAAGAGAGAGGGCAAATATTTACCCATGAGGAACATACGCTACGGTCTTGATGGCCGCATCTCCTCAGATAAACTCTCTATATGTCACAGACTTCTTTAGACCTGCTGCTGCCAGATAGTTGAGTTTAATTGGATAATTGAGTTATAATGGTGTGCGGAAAATGCAGTAGGGCAAGTGCTTGATTTCTTTAGCTGCTCTTTCACGTGTCTAAAGTCTGTGGCACGGTCAATAGTCTTTGAAAGGTTTGTTCACCCAAAAAAGAAAATAAGATTTAAGTTAATCTGATTTAATCTTTGAAACACAAATTAAGAGATTTTTAATGAAACGTGAGAGATTTCTGTCCCACCATTGAAAGTTTGTTCACTCAAAACTTTGACACTTTAATTTTTTTTTAAAGATATTGTAAAATTACACAACATGAATTGAGTGTCTTAATCCAAGTTTTCTGATGAAATGGGGTAACTTTATATGATGAAAATATTTACTTTAAGCATTTATATAAACATTGATCGATGCACATGCATTGAGCAACACATATGGTCAATGACTGCTCAAACAAGCTTCATTGATGCAAATGTTCAGTAAATATATTATATAAATACTTATAAAGGAGATTACATATTGTTGCGTTACCGCTGACAATAAAATAACTGTTTTAAATTTAGAGTTTTGTCTGAAACTTTTGACCAGTGTAACATGTCTTTATGATCGATTACAGTAACTCAAATCATCACAAAACACATCACATCAGACCTCAGATCTTTGAGGTCTGATGTGAGAGCAGTCTGACTGTTCCCAGCACAGCTGATTTGTAAGGGACGGGGTTTGTGTCTGTGTCAGCACTAGACAATAGTTTGAACCTGCCTTTGTTAAGTCACAACAACAAAAAAGAAGCAAGAGGATTTAAATTGTCAACCCTATCACCGTGGGCAACTCACTCAGCTTTATCAGCATGACGCTACAGTTACCCACCACACACACACACACACACACACACACACACACAGCAGTCCTGATGCGGCAGAGGCTGCCTGGGGTCAGGAAGAGGAGCATGAGGGATACAGTTGAGTGCTCTGCAAGGAAGTGGGGAGGGGGCGAGGACAGGGGTCTTTCCTGTGAACATTAAAGACCCTCATTGTTCATTTGTCACTCACTCATTGAAGGTGGCTTTGTGACTCTGAAGAGGGGAAAGCACTGTTTCTTCGCTCTAAGTTACGAACGCTTTAATTGAAATTGATTACAGGTTGATCTGCCCAGTCATACAGTTGTTTGGTCTTTTTGGTGGGATTTTTATCTTACTCTGGTTGTCATTTGTAAATCCTTTATACATTAAGCAACTAGTCATGTCAGGGCCTGTAACTCTCGGTGTTGATGTCATCATCAGTTGTTTTGTGCTGTGTTCACGTCATGTCAGAAATATTGGGACTATTCTGAGATTCTGCTCTGAGCTGTTAATTGGAAATTATTTATTTCTGTGACAGTGATTAAAATGCATCCATGTATTGTTGAGGACAGCAACATACTTCATTTCATATAATTCATACTCAAAAGCAAAGAATATGCACCAGGTGACATTAGTTATAAGAAAATTCCACATTAAACTGAAATTTCCCATTTGTGACCCTGAACCACAAAACCAGTCATAATAGTCAGTTTTTTTTTTTAAATTAAGATTTATACATCATCTGAAAGCTAAATAATCTTTCCATTGATGTATGGTTTGTTAGGATAGTACAATATTTGGCTGAGATACAACTATTTGAAAATCTGGAATCTGAATATTGAGAAAATCGCCTGTAAAGTTGTCCAAATGAAGTTCTTAGCAATGCATATTACTGATCTAAAATTAAGTTTTGATATATTTACAGTAGGAAATTTACAAAATATCTTCATGGAACATGATCTTTACTTAATAATCTAATGATTTTTGGCATAAAAGAAAAATCGATAATTTTGACCCATACAATGTTTTTTTGTCTATTGATACAAATAAACCCCAGCGACTTAAGACTGCTTTTGTGCTCCAGGGTCACATTAAGGCTATAATGCCATCAGAGGACTAATGAAAGATATAAGAACTGTCATAAAATGCATAATTTTATAACTTCCAAAGATTCAAAAGTTAGAGCATTGAAATTATGAGTTTGACTGATGTAAATCGTTTTGACTCATTGGAAACTGCAGTTTGTTCCAATTTCATACATTCCAACAATGTATCAAAACTATATCATTAAATTTAATTGGTTTATGTGTTTTTAATTGTTTGTGCTAATTTCCACATTTTTACATTCAGATAACTTCAGCTGACATCTAATGGCTACAAGTTCATCTTTAAAATGAAAACACTAATAATTTAATAACAGTCTTAATAAAAGTCTCAAAATGAATACCTATTTTTTTATACTGTACAGTATGGAAAATGGATATCATTTTGTGATGCCTAAAATCATGAATCTAAAACTGATAGAACAAAGTTTAGTTTTTATTATTTTATACAAAATAGCTCAGAATTTAAATTTTATCAGTCAATTTGATCAATTGAACAGTTTTTGGCCATATTATAAAAAAATAATTATCAGCTGATCTGTTTTGACCAGATTTTTTATTTTGGTGCACCTCTAACAGGGATTTCTAATTTAAGTTTTACCAACGAAAATTCAGCATTAGCATGTGGTACCAACACTTTGGCTTTGAGGAAAAGGTGTAAAACTTTGGTTGACCTTTTCCACTTCACTAGATGCGCAAAATCAGTCAAAGATTTACTCAAACAATGCTGGAAATGCTTTTCCATTGTTGTGTTTTATTTTATAATAGATGAGATGGAATAGCCCTGTATTGTAATGTTTTGTTTTTTTTTTTTTTGAAACTATCACAAACGTTAAATGACAATGCAAGACTTCAGTCGCATCTGGTTGAACAACATGGTGTCTTGACCAGCACTGCCATTCCTCGCCTGAATAATGATGGATGAAGCGTCAAAGCAGGAGGAATTGTGTCAGGAAGCACATCTGACCTCTCTTTGGCCCTTGTCACCTGATAAGGCTTGTCTGTTTTTATAATATGTGCTTCATGTGACACAGGGCTATTAAACAAGACCCCTTTTTACACTGTAACAAAAATGTCTGCCTGTAAAGGCCTTTTAATCCTGAGAATAAGAGCAGGACAAACAAACCATTAGGAACCAGGAGTGAATGTGTGAGCTTACCAAATGTTTAAGCCAAAATGAGCACTTGTGTTGAAACATAAACACTTCAGTTTGTCTGTTTCCTAATGTCAGCCAGCCATCAGTGCATATCAGCAACCGATTAACAAACCATACAGCAAAAAAAAAAAAAAAAAAATGCATTTAACCCAGTCAAACTATTATTGTCCCTAGTGAATAACAGCTGTGTTCTGTGTTGTAAAATGCAGGGTTGGGTTCATCGGCAGGTCTCCGTTTTATTGGCCAGAGCAGCCTTGCTGTTCTTCTCCCAGATTGAGCTCTTTATTTGTTGTCATGGTTTCAGGATGCTTGATTTTCCCATGGACACCAAAGATTTTGGAATAAGATTTAGCTCTCATTGTTTTATTGTTAAGAATCCACTCCCTATAAAGAAAAACTTGTCATGTTGGTACACATAAGTCCCAAATTAGTGTCATCATTGGCTGTTTGGGCATGTGACACCTACACTTTGGCTTTGAGGTGTAAAATTGTAGTTGACCTTTTCCAGTTAGCCTGATGTGCACAAAAGATTCACACATGAGTATTTATTCTTGTTCAGATCAATTTGATCACCTCCTAAATATAGCCGCCTCAGAAGTTTTAATGCTTCTCCAGTGCAATTCCAATTATGGTTGATAATTTTATGATCTGGCCAATAAAATGATATGTGGCTGATGTTAAAATTCTATAATAATTTGTTAAAACTTTTATGCAATTCCAATTATGGTTGTTAATCACATCCAAATATAAAAGTTTTGTTTACATAATATATGTATGTGTACAGGGTATATTTATTATGTAATATAAATACACACACATAAATTATATATTTAGAAAATATTACATGTATATACATTTATATATTTATATTCTTATATTTTGATTATCTATAAATATATTTAATATATAAAAAAATATTCTTCTTAAATTATACATGCATGTGTGTTGTATTTATTGATACATAATAAATATACACAGTATGCACACATATATTATGTAAACAAAACTTTTATTTTGGATGTGATTAATCATGATTAATCATTTGACAGCCCTATGGCTGATGTTAAAATTCTATAATAATTTGTTAAAACACTAAAAACTAAAATTTGTCATTTTAAATTATTATTTTTGAGATTTTATGAAAGTTTAATTTTTATTTTTTTATTAGTGTTTTTAAAGATGAACTTTAAGTGAACGTCGCATGATGGCAAAGGTAATCCAAATCTAAAATGATAGAAATGAGTATTCGCTATTAAATATTAATATTGGCTGAAAAAATAAAAATAAGAAATCTCTAATATTGGCTAACGACAGTTATATAGTCAATCCCTACTTTTCCAAAGTGTTCTTGCTTGTATTTTTGAATTGCACTAATAGGAGGTTTTCCAATGGGTCTTTTGGTAATTACTGCCGTAAAGCATTTGTCTAAGTGCAGGATTTAGTTGAAGGTTAAATTAAAGCCATTTACTCCGGCTGAATGTACGCCAAGGTCAACACTCTAATTAGGGTCTCTGTCACACAAAGGCCAGTTTTGACTCTAATAAATGAGCCCAGCACTCCCACGATCCCACCCCGCTGCAGTCTGCTGGTTGCCCTCTTGCCCCTCTCATTTTTCAGTCACTTTTATAACTGGACAGTAAACTTCCAGTGGCTTAATGATGATGACTTCTTCATCTGCCCAAATACTCCTTTTGTTGATCCTCCCAGGCCTCCACCCCCTTAAACCCTGGCTAACCTTGGCCCACCACTACCCCTGTCCACTGCTGGACTAATCCCCCCCCCCACAAGCCAATCCCTGACTGACCAGTCAGGGATTTCTCTCTCTCTGCCGATTTCAGCTTTGGCTTTCAGCTTGTCATGTTGTCTCCCCCCAAGCCTCCCTTCCCCCCTTTATTTGTGTGGCCAAGTGGAGGAGGTTATCTCCACAGCCCTGGCTCATATTGGCCTAGCTGGAAAAACCCCGATTTGCACTTCAGGACCCCAGCAGGAAGTCTGTGAGAGGCCTTTAATAGGCAAATGAGCGCAGGGCTTAGGGAACAACAACCTGTTGGCAGTGTGACAAGCAGCGTGAGACCCCACGCCTCATGCCCGGAATAGCCCTTACGTGGTCAGGGAGGCTGAACATTATGGGGCAGCACTGGCTTTCACGTGATGGCGACATTGTCAGGCTATATTGGAATTGGCCTGTGTTAGGGTAGATTTGTTTTTTCTGACGCTGAGTAGATAGCTCCTGAAGACCTCGATGAGGTGTGGCAATTGCCACCTCGATCTATCCCTCCTACCCAGCTGATGCTCATTTGTCACTGTGTTAAAATCACATTTGTCACTGTGTTAAAATCACGTTCTGCTCTCACCTCATCTATGTGATTCTTTCATTGCACTTCTAAAAACACACTCGATAAGGCAATCAAGCAGTTCTTACAAAGAAGCTAAAGCCGCTCTTTTCAAAGCTTACAGCTCTCAATAATTGTGCACTGGTTAACCCCAGCCTGGGCTTCAGTTTGCCCAAATTTAGAGCGAGTTGCTCCATTTGGATTACATTTGTGGCATTGGATCTGAATTGCGTGTTTTCCCAGAAAGAAGAAGAAAACTAGAGTCACACTTCTCACAGCTTGCATTTTGCATTCATTGTTTCTGCTTTGGTTTTCCTACATGTTTGTTTGCCCAGATTCAGATTAAGTTGACTATATTTGGATTACGTTTGTCCCATCGGATTTGGATTTAGGGGTTCTCAGAATAAAAAAAACGTACTCTGGAATAAGAGTCATACTTCGGTAGTTAAATTTATGTTTTGAGTTCTTATGTTCTGGTTTGGTTTGAACTGTTTTGTTTTATTGGCCCAAATTAAGTAGCCACACTTGGATTATGTTTTCCCAGTTGGATCTGGATTGTGCATTTCTCCAGAAAGAAGTGAGAACTAGAGTCACACTTTTGAAAGGTTGCATTTTGCATTCATTATTTCTGCTTTGGTTTTCCTAAACATTTGTTGGTCCAGATTCAGAATAAGTAGGCTATATTTGGATTTAGTTTGTCCCATTGGATTAAGATTGAGCACTTTCTAAGAATGAAAGTCAGGAACACTTCAAAAATGAACATTCTGAACTCAACTTATGCTCTGATTTGCCCCAAATTATGATTTTGTTCTAAATTTGGATTAAGTAGCCTCACTTGTTTTGTTTTTTTCCTATTGGGTCTGGGATGCTTTTCTCCAGAAAGAATAAATTACTTTTCCAAAAACTTTAATTCTGTACTCAATGACTCTGCAAAAAGCTGGCCTTTTGTTGGTCCAAAGATTCACCAAGTTGTATTGGTCTCAATGGATCTAAACAATGATGCTGTCTGTCAGGAATGAGGCAGTTTTCCTGTACCTCGAGAGAATGGAGCACTTCTCAAAAGGAAGTAGGGAACGAGACAAAGCAGAACTCCTAAAGATGTTGAAAGAGCCTCAACCACATGACTCATCTATTCTCAGGTGGCAGTGGAAAAGATACTTCCCATTGTCAGTTCCCATGGCTGGAGACTCAAAGCAGTGCTGAAGGATGGGAGAGAGGAGGGACAGCTCTCTCACTGACTCTTTTGTTTTACCCACAAGCTCAATTGAGCAAAGGAACCCTCCGCTTTGCTCTCTTTCTCCTTTTCCAATGACCCATTAAGGTCTGATAGTGTTAAAGCTAGAGACTTGAATCGCCACTTCGGTTACCCAGAAAATTGAACTTGTGCTGCATTTCATATGCATTTTTTTACAATCTTAACAGACAAAGAGTCGGTCAAAGAGTCTTTCCCATAAATAAAGGTACATTTCTGATCAAATATCAAGCTTTTGTCGATCCCAAGTCCTTGCACATTCGGGGTCCTTAAAGTGTTGTCCTTACACATTGTGTGGTCCAAATGGTATCTGAAGGAGAAACCATGCAATTAAAATAAACAATGTTTAAACAAAGCCCCCAGATTAACTGGAATGACTGCATTAATGACTCTGGGAGGCTAATAAAGCCCTCTGTTTAAAGCTGACTCCCATACTGCTTAAGCCCCTATCTACAAATTCTTATTAGGGTGAGAAGTATATGGCTCGATTTAGACCAACTGTTTTGTTTTTGATCAAAAATTACTTCCTTACCCTTCGGTCTACAAAAAAAAAAAAAAAAAAAAAAAAAAAATTGAATAAGCCCATTTTTATCAATTTGTGTACATTTCCTGCAAGGTTATTTAAATGTTTTTAAATTTTCTCAGAAAGCACGTGCCTGTAATGCATTATTTTGTTGACATGGCTGTTTTGTTGTTTGCTTGACAAATTCTTTGTGTCTTTAACTTTGACAAATGCATTTCACTGTTGCAGTTCTCAGCACACTCTTTGAACCATTGCATCAAGTCACCTTTTTGTTCCACGGACAAGGCTGTTATCAATCATTAACAAATCCTACTACTCGCTGTAGACAAAATAGGATCTTGGGTGTGTTGATTAAATCTACTGTGTCTATTTACCCTCTAAAGTCATCTGATAGGGTTGAGCTGATGAAACTTGAGGTAAGACTTTATGCCAGAAGAGTGAGATTATTACTATTAGAGGGGCATTTTTGGATACAGAATGAGTTGTAATGAATGGTAACAGTTCACAAATGGAACAGAACTGGTTTATACCGTTCCTGTTTTCCAAGGTCCTGAAACAATAGGGTCAACCGAGTGACAATATTTCACCATTATCTTGCGAGATAAGAAGAGAGATGGAGTCATTGTTAGGGAGAGCCTGGAGCACCAGGGGAACCCGATCCTCCTGTATTTGCGTTCAAATCTCTTTCACTTCCTCTGAGTCACTTCTCCGTGGCACGCTGTAGGAAATAATCAATCCAGCAAAGTGCAAAACGTCAACCTCCTATCAAGTTATTTAGACCAGATGAGTCCCTGCCACTCGGCTATTTACAATGGGCCTAAATTCTCAGTTTATCGTCAACCTCCAGCAACAACAGATAAAATGCGACCCCACATTCTTTAGCAAGTGTCCCTAGTTTGCCATTGGTGTGCCCTATCAGTAAAATGGCCCCAGTAATATGGGGAGCAGCAGCAGGGAAGGAACACGATCCTTCACCTTACGTTGTACCCCCATCTGCGAGTGTGGCACTTAGCGGTCTCCGGTGTCACGTTAAGAGAGGGGCATCTGCGCATGGTGCGTGGCGAACGCAGCACGCGTCTGGCGCATGGAGGCGCCTCGCCTCTATTGTGCCGTGCTCAGCGGTATGGTCCTCTCCACAACAGCATCTGTCACCTTAGGGGGTCAGCAAGGGCCAAGATGAATGAGTCCTGAGAGAATGCCCTCTCACACCACAGAGCAAATGGCCGAGAAGAGGGAGGGGGCAAGAGGAATGGGGGTAGGGCCTGCTGTTTGTGTATGTGAGTGTTGAAGGGTTTGTGTATCCAGAGCCACTGAGAACAGGACAGAGAAGGTGGCTCTGCTGGAGTTCCTGAAATCAGGCATTGCTGACCCAACTCTGGACTATCATGAGCAGGGAGCTGCTAGCTCGCAGCAGGGACAAGGAATACTGTCACGTCACGCTTAGCCTTGACGCTGCTTTTGGATATCAGAAGGACGTTTGCTATGGAAATAGGCTGTTTGTGTTTTAGTTGCTTTAAGGTCTTCAGAGGGATTTGAGGCACACTCCACACCCTGGCTGCTTATGAAAGGTACAGAAGCGTCATGTTAGTTTCTTTGACACTCACCGGCTCCTGCTAATACAGTGTCAATGGCCATGGCTCTTAGCGCCCCATTGATTTAAAGATATTTGCATTTTTGCATTGGCTAATTTTTGTCCCATCCCCCAGCTTGAAGTTTTGCTCTTTAAACTCTCTTTCCTGTGGTTAATGTCTCTGAATGTAAAAAACAAAAAACAAAAACAACTAAGTGTGAATTGGTCAGTGATGAGTGCCGAGTCACAATTTAAGTAACAGAGTGATACTCTTTATGTTCAGATGAAATCATGCATTGTGTGTTGCTTTAAGGGCTTGTTTTTAGTCTAAATGTTTGTACCTTATAAAGGGTCTGTTTTTCTAAATTCCACCAGACATTTTTTTTGTGAAACAAATGTAGAATTTGTTCATTGAATGTGCATTGAAAGCAATTTGTCCTCTCCCATTGTGGTCAGTTTCATGTAATTATGCAGATAAGGAAGGAAACAAAAGAGGGAGTGGATTGAGAGAAAGACAGAAAGGTATTTAGTGGTACAGTTCAGTGTGACTTGTGGCACATTTATTTGGCCTTTTATTTAGAAATATAACAGCACTCTCTCAGCAATTTCAGGTGCTGAGGCAACAAACTTTTACAAGAATAAGAAATCAAAAGATCTGCATTCTGAAAATATCCATAAAATTGCAAAGACATAAATATATTTATTATGTTGCTCATTTTTGTTATGAACCAGACAAATCTCTCCACCAACTAAGAACATCCTTGCTAAATGTTTTTGCCCTGGTTGCTAATAATTAAAGAACCTTTTATATGGACGTATTCAAATCTACTTTACAAAGTTAGGTCAAGAAACTAATGCGTCAAACTGCATGTGGCACCCAAACAGTGACTGAAATCTCCACATGTTGCGTCTATTGGACAACATAAGTGTAAAATTGTTAATTTGAGACAAAACAAACATTACCCACAAATCAAACAAACATGTAGCTTTACCTAATTATCTGTGTCTGTGGTTTGGTTTGTTTTGGCTACTTAAAGTGTTGTGTTTCCCTTCTTGGTTATTTCAGGATCCCCTAGTTTATATTTGTACAGCTTTTGGTTACTTTAGTTGGGATTGGACATCCTTGAACACACCATTTGCCTCACACCAAGTCCTTGCTTGTTGGTACAATTGTTTTGTTCGATGAAAGAGGCATGTTCATCGTCTACTAGTGTCATATTGAAGCTTCAGTGATTGATTTGTTTTTAGAATGAACTACATTCTTTCTCTTCAGTTTCTTTTTACTTGGTGCAATTTGAGATTAATTTAGATTTTTAGTGTCTTCTTATGGAACAAACTGGAAAATATAATGTGATATATTACGATACATTTCCATATATGAGAAACTAGTGCTTATATTTTTCAATAAACTGCAATATATGCATTGATCATGTATGGCTTTATACCGATACATATAAAATATTTAGAAATAAAGAAAAAAAAATAGCATTACATGTAATATTAATAAAGTTTTATCCTTTATTGTGCACATATATTGCACACACATGTTCCCGTATAAATGTAAATATATGTACACACATGTATACACACATTCACAGAATGAGTTACAGCATATTTCAAATTCCCAGCATGCTTTGCTTCTGACTGTTAAAGGAGAGTTAATCCTAAAATTAAGTGTTATTTCATGTGTTTTGCTCAATATTAGTATGGGGGATATCTGATTATTGTTCTATTATTTTGGAATTTAAAAGTGTTTCTTGGATGTCTGAGTTTTTGGGGTTACCATTGTGCTAAAGAGTAGAGCCTGGGGTTAAGATGACGGCTGGCCTAACATCGGTTAGACTATATAGTATTTATTTAAAAAGTAATGGCTGTGCACTCTTCAGTATGCTGATAGTATCTGATAAAGGCTTTAGTTTATGCAGGTGTGCTTGTGCTGTTGTTAACTAGCTATATATGAAAATATGAAACATATATAATGTAAATAATTATAAAATATAAGAAATATGTTATGTATGTCTATATGTAAGTACCTCATGAGTAAATATATCTGCAATATATTTATACACATGCAGCACTGTGTCTTATCACATGTACATCTAGATGTTATGAAGTGAATTAATAAATATAAAATTACATATATTATAATATGTAATTAAATATATTTGTTGCATATTTTTCAATGTATAAAAGCAGCAATTCTTTATTTATTCAATATACTGTAATATATTAACACAATATATTATTCTGTATATTTTCAATATACAATTAAATGATTTAATATATTGATCATCCATATATATATTTTTTTGTGTGTGTGTGTGTGTGTGTGTGTGTGTGTGTAAGGGTCATGACTGCTTTTTTTTACTTTTTATTTTTATACATTGTAGATAATCAGTCAGAATTAGAGAAACAAATTGAAAGCCTGTATGGAAGCAGTAAGAAGTGACTGGAGCTGAAACAGCTCTTGGCCTAAAGGCAGGGCCCTCTGCAGGCATGTCCACATTAGCATTTAACACCCTTTGAATGTCATTAGCAGTCAAACTGGACCCTGAGAGCCCTGAAGGCAGGACAAAACTATGCTCAGGTGCTGCTACCACACTTTTCTTCTGTTTATCACAGTATCAAAATGAGTGATAAGCTGAAACTTGGCCCAACAGGCCTCCGGTGAGCTGTTTGCAAAACAGGGTGTGTTACTTGTTTTTTTGAGATATTCAGTGGTGGCATCAATCGACATGACCCATGCGTCACTCCAGCAGTTTTCCATGTCAAACTGCAGAGACTTTGCTGTTTTTTTGTTTTGTTTTGTTTTGTTTTGTTTTGTTTTGTTTTGTTTTGTTTTGTTTTGTTTTGTTTTGTTTTGTTTTGTTTTGTTTTGTTTTGTTTTGATCTAAAACAATGGATTTGCTGATCCATATCCATTGGAGTTTCATAGAGCAAGCTTTTCAGTGATTCTGAGGGTGAAATTTCTCAATTATATCCGGTTTTTCTTGGCAATCATTCAAAATTCTTACAATATTCAAAGAAATGCAGACATCTAATACTATATTAATTGTAGCTGCAGTATTTATTGTGCAGCTAATCACATCGTGTCACCTGGTAGAGATCAGCGTATTTACTTAAATCTAAACAAGTCCATTTTATAACCTAGGCTTTTAAAAACTAAAATTATTCACACAGTTGTTAATTTTCTGATTTTTCTTAAGTATATATAGGTATGTAGGTCATATAATCTTTGCAAATTTGGGATACTTTTGACAGAAGTATTTACTGACTGATTGATGGCTTTACTGCGTTTCACTCTTGTTTTAACCAGGCCAAAAGAACAAAACCTGTCCCATCAGTCTTTGTGTAAGCCTGAAAGTAGGAGACATGGAGATCCTTTCCTCTGTGTGTTCCACAAACATTCCCTTGAGGTCATAGTGTCATATAACTCATCCCTCAGTGTTATCAGTTAACAGCTACATATGTTGAAGATCACCGCGATCTGTTCAACTTTACAAAAAACTCTCTGATCTGAGATAACGCATGGATTAATACTCACTACATATGATTCTTACTAATCTATACGGCGATAAATTCTCCATTCAGTGCTTTTAAATCCCCATTGCAAATTTTGAATGCTGCAATAATATTTAGATTCAATTGTGCAGTTCAAGCAACTGTTGATCCCAATGGATTGCCCTATCAAGTTATTTATCATATGGTATTTATACTGTAAATGAAGCTCTGACTCTTTGTCGTATGTCTGTAGGTGCAGGAATACTGCGGTTCAACTTTGATACACCATGGAGAAGAGGTGATCCTGTCCTTCTGCAGCTAAAGAAATATAATCAAAGGTATAGTGGTAAATATTTTCCAAAATTATTTTTGTTTATTGCTACAGCCGTATTATTGCATAGTAGTAGTTAATAATCAGATATGAGAGCTGTCTCTGAGGGTTTTTTCAGTGAACTTAAAGCGGCAGACTCATTTGTCATCATTTGCTGTCTACAAACAGAAACCAATACTGAACTTTTGTTGTTTCACAAAGCAAACAGAAATGCCAATTAAAACGTCAATGCAGAGCAGATGGTCTAACAGATGAGATGGTTAAACCTGATGTGTAGCTCAGCGGTATGAGTTTTAGCATGCTAACGGCTGACTGGGACTATTTTTAATAAATGGGTACAGTTATTATTAATTATTTTTAATATCAGTATTCATTACATGACTCTCTGGAGTACCTGATTATTACTGGTCAGTTGTTCCTTTCTGTAGTCAAATATTTCTGGGAATGAGCTTAGTTGTTATTGCTAAATAAACCCCTTAAAGTTGATATAAGAACTGGGTCTTGGTCATCCTGTCAGGATTTATTGGTTTGTAATGACCGACTGACTGTACATTACCCTTTTGAGCAAAAATAATTAAAGGAGCTTGCAAAAAAGTCATAAAGATGTTTATTTTGGTGGTTAACATGGTATTTTATTGGAATATTGTTGATCAGGCCTCCCTTCTCATTTGATTTGTGTGTGAGGCATTGTAACTGTCCTGATGAAGTATAGCTGTTGACTCGTTCAGGTACGTTCTGCACATGCTCAGGACTATTTGTGCTAGTAATACAGCAGAAACAGATTCAAGGTCTATTCTACAAAAGACTAAAAATAGGCCTGGAATTAAAATCTCATCCATGCAGTTCATTGGTTTCATTATAGATTAACCCATGAAACTGAAAAAAGTTCTACTGTGTGAGTTCAAAACTGAACTAATCATGACGTGTGTGTGGTATTTATGCAGGACATATTTAAACACAATGACTATGTGAAAATTGTACGTTTTGTTTCAGATCATGGGGAATTCATACGCGGGGCAGCTGAAATCCGCCCGCTTTGAGGAGGCTCTTCACAACTCCATAGAGGCTTCATTAAGATCGAGCGGCGGCGACCCACAGCCCGTATTCACACAGCTGTATCTCCAGCCCGATCAGTATCCTAGCAACCTGGAAGGTAATCATTCGCCTTCAAACAAAATTATTTTGATTTGTACTTCATCATAAATTGCATTTTTTAAGGAGAAACCTGGTAGAGATTTTCTAAATCTAAGTCAAAGAAGCTCTATTACATCCATCAAAAAGCTTTATGTATGGGTCATTCCATCTAAAATGTAGGGTACATTTCATGTCCATTGATGATAATTGTTTTTCTCTAATTAATATCATATTTTATCCAGTATAAAGAAAAATGCATACTATAATCTCACACATATATTTTGTGCACCCTGTTTTTCAGTTTGTTTGAAATTGTCTTCATGTCACTTTATTAATAATGTTTGCAATGTCCGCTTTTTGAATGAGTCTTGAGTTCAAAATAATTTTAAATTAAAGTTTATCTATATTAAAAAAAATACAAAATCTACAACCGAAATACCATTAGAAAATCGTTTAAATTCAGTTTTCTTTCAAAAAAAAAAAATTGGTTTTGTTTTACTAAAAAATATGTCTGTTGTGTTTGTTACTAAACAATCACTGAATGATATTTTTTTTTTTTTATAAATAATTTGTATGACCAGCATCATGTGATTTTCTGTCATTTTCTTCTGCGATGGACTGTTTGAACACATTATGGTAATTTTTCACATTATAGGTTTTCTATATTTGATGTCCAGTGACCTATTGCCATGGAGTCTATTGAATGCCTGTAAACAATGTTGGGTTCATTGTTATAGTTTGCAATATTGTTTTGATTTTAATTCAAATGCATAGTACATTTTGAGTTTAAAATGATCAGGAAAATAGCCTTTGGTTGGCCAAACAAGGCCTGCCATTGAAATTATGAGTCAAATGGTGAAACTAAGTTACCTGTAAACCCGTACAGTTTGTACATAACATAGATGACAAACTCACCAACAGGGAAAAAAAATTTGTTAACCTAGTAATGGATAGTGTGTCCTTTATATGTTTAGGTTTGGAAATTGGTTTTGTTAAATTTTTTCAAATTGAAGGAATTGTTTTTTTATTTGGGAAGGAACTTACATTTTTTTCTTGATATGAAATGAACCCCTAATTATAGACTTGTTGATTATCAAATATATATATATATATATATATATATATATATATACATATATATATATTCATGTATATATATATATATATAGACCACTATATATATATATATATATATATATATATATATATATATATATATATGTGTGTGTGTGTGTGTGTGTGTGTGTGTGCATATATGTATCAATGGCAATAACACACCTGTTTCTGGTTCTACCCTACAGATATTAAGCCCAAAATGGACCTGAGCATGAGGTCTGACCTATCCAGCCATGTGCTGGTGAACTGCCAGTCCTCCAATTCCATTGATGATATGGATGACGAGGAGGATTCAGACACCAGCAGCCCACCGTTGCCTTACCTGCAGGGACCCCCTCCTGATGGCTGCTGCACTATAGACGGTAGGGAAATTGATAGATGATTTTAGGTGATTTTTAGAGTTTTTTATAGGTTTTTTTTGAGTTTTTGTGGAGTTATGATGTGAGGTGATATGTAGTTGTAAGTGAGTGTCAAAGTGAAATGTATTTTAATGACTTTGGAAAGTTTGATTGAGTGTTATTGTGTAAACAGTAAATCATTGTGCGTTAAGCTACATCACTGTGGTCGGTTTTCATTATATTATCTTGCCCAGGGTTCTGTCAAGCAGGAAAGGATCTGCGCCTAGTTTCCATGGCAACAGAGTCTATCGAGGTTCCCGCGGGGTTTAAGCTGGTTGGTGCCAAATCTCCCAGCATCCCAGAGCACATCCTCGTTTGTGCAGTGGACAAGCGCTTCCTGCCAGATGAGAATGGGAAAAATGCACTTTTAGGTTGGTTTTGCCAATACAATTCCAGGGAGTTAAACATATAATCTACAAAGCTCACTGTGTCTGTGAAGTGTTATGTTAAGTAGCAAAATCAGCCATTCAGAAAACAATACTGAATATAGTTTAGATGCAGTGTAAGTCTTGGTCAGAAACCTTTCTTTGTGTGTGTGTTTGTAGGGTTTTCGGGGAACTGTGTGGGCTGTGGTGAGAAAGGGTTCCGCTACTTCACTGAGTTCTCCAACCACATCAACCTGAAGTTATCCACTCAGCCGAAGAAGCAGAAGCACTTAAAGTACCACCTGGTGAAGAACTCTCAGGGTGCTCTGTGCAAGGGAACCCTCATCTGCTGGAAAGGTACCACACTTACAATGTGCAAAATGCCCCGTGGCACAGTGTAAAATACTGTGAAAATTTGGATGACATTCTTTGTTTAAATTCATATGATTAACAATTAGCAAATGGATTTATCTGCTGGAAAGGTACCACACTAATGTAAAAAAAAAAATATGTTTTTGTAAATATTTGCTACATTTCAGTTCAAATGTTGAATAAGTTCAATTTTGCTACATTTAATTTTAATGTTGAATAAGTTCAAATTAGAATCAGAATCAGAATCAGAAAGAGCTTAATTGCCAAGTGTGTTTACAAAAAATAATGCTGCAGACATATCATTTAAGGTAATAAAAACACCAATAATAAAGAGAATAGATAATAAATTATAAATAACAATATAGTAATAAAATATGGATTAAAAGGAAATGTCAGTAGACAGAATTGTGGATGTATTGCATTATAATTGTAAACTAATACTGTATTAGTTGAAAATGTATCAAATTAATTTAATTGGCGATTCAAATGTATACGTGTTTGAATTCTATTTTTAAATTAATTAATTAATTAATAATTGATTATTTATTCCATAAAAGGTAAATTATTTACATAGAATATAATATATATAGAAGTTGAAGAAAATTTCAGTGTAATTATCAAGTGTAATTGTTTTATTCTGCAAAAAAAACTTATTTTATTATAACATATTTTGTGATATTTTGCTACATTTCTAAACATTAAATAAGGTAAAATATTAAAATAAATTTTAATGTCTTTTTAATAGCAATTAAAAATTATTTGGAATTGTATATTATTTTTAAATTAATAAATTGATTATTGATTATTTATTTCAGAAATAACATTAAGACCTTTTTACATAGAAAATAGTATACATAGAATTAAAGATAATTTCCAATTTAATTATTATTGTTTTGTTTAACAAAAAACTAAAAATTGTTAAATATTTTGCTGCATTTATAAGCATAAAATAAAGTAAAATATTAAAGTTAATTTAATTTAAATACAAATACATTTGCAATTGTATTTTTAATAAATAAATTGATATAATTATTTGTATATAATTTCCAAATTTAATTATCATTGTTTTATTTAACTTTTTTTTTTTTTTGTATTTGCATTTTTATTCTATTTTTAAATTAATAAACTGATAATTAATGGTTTCTTCCATTAGTGTTAGAATAAATTAGTAACAAGGAATATAGTAGACCATGTAATACAATATGAATATAATTTCCTAATTTAATCATCAGTGTATTATTTAACAAAACTTTTTTGTTAATTATGTTGCTGTATTTCTAAACGTCAAATAAGGTAAACTATTAAAATTTAAATGTATTTTGCACTTGTATTCTATTTTTAAATTCACAAATTGATAATTGATGATTATTTCCATACAAACTATAGAAAAGAAGTACTGTTTAAATTGGGAAAATAGACCTGTAGCAATAAAAAAAATAAAAATAAAAAAAAAGAATGTCCCCGATATGTTGTGCATCCTTTCCATCCACATTTTATGCATAAAGTTGATACTGAATCTGTTTGATTTGAACAGATATTCACTTGATATTACCTGTGCGTTTATTTTTATTATTATTATTATTATTATTATTTTTTTTTTTTTTCAGATTGTAAGACAAGGCCATTATCGAGCAGTGCTTCTTCATCCAAACCTAGTTCCTCATCCTCACTAAGCAGCAAAGAAAATGGAGACACAAATGGCCACAGTCCATCTCCCTTCCCCCTCTCAGGTGAGTGTATGTGTGGACCATCAAATATCACATGCCTTATTTTACAAAATTCTCTGTTTTTACCACCCAGAGTTGTTTCTCATGTAAAAACATGCAATTTTAAGCCTCACAACTGAAGCTCTGGAGCACATAAGAGGAGCAGTGTGTGGAGGATGTCCATCTTCTGCTGGTTTCTGCATGCACAGAGGTCATGTTCTGTCCTGGGGGAGGGTACATAAGGGGGGGAAACCTGGGGTTAAAGAGGTGTGGGGGGCTACTCAGCATTTGGTGACATCTGGCTGGAGGCCACACCGTGTTTACTCAACAGTGTTTGGTGAAAGAAAGCAAGTCATTGTCTCATTCTTCCTCATTCAGCAGCTGGCAGCAGAGTGCATCCATTAGTGGCAATAACAGTCTTTTACAATGCACAAAACAGGTTTAGGAGAAGGACTCATTATTGTAAACCAAATGAAATGAATTTTGGATTTTCGACTAATTTAAATGCCATAACTTCTTCATTTTCCATGAAGAGTAGAAAAACAAAGCTGCAATCACAATAAGTCATTCTTTGATCCACAGACTCGCCTCCTGCCCGCGTGCAATCTGGCTCATCCTCAGGGATTTTCGGACCCCCGGAGCTGGGCTTCCACAAACCGCTGAACACACCGACCCACGGGACCAAGACTTTACCGATTGGTACCAGATATTTGTCTCGTTTTGAATTTCAAGTAGCATTGATTGCTCGTAATACCAAGCTAAAAAGCCCTAAATAATTTTGTATGGAAGTACAACTCGCTTTTGTATTGAAACGCTCAGTGCAAGCAGTTGTTAAAATGATTTTGATGGGATTTGAATTTAACAATTCAGTGTGCTTGTTAATAAGTGGTTTTTGCTAAAGAAAACATCACTATATTACTATTCCTCATGCTTTGGAGTAGAAATGTAAACAAAACATTAAGCCTTAAGAAAACACAATTTATTAGCACAGTTATTAGATTTGTGTTTTTAGTGACTCACCCTCATGTCGTTCCAAACCCGTAAGACCTCCGTTCATCTTCGGAACACAGTTTACACAACAAGATATTTTAGATTTAGTCCAAGAGCTTTCTGTCCCTCCATTGAGAATGTATGTACGGTATAATGTCCACGTCCAGAAAGGTAATAAAAACATCATCAAAGTAGTCCACATGACATCAGAGGGTCCGTTAGAATATATTGCTCGAAATAAGCATCGAAAATACATTTCGGTCCAAAAATAACAAAAATTATGACTTTATTCCGCTTTTTTTTCTTCTCTTCCTTCCGGGTCTGTTGTGAACGCGAACTGCTGTGACTGTTGACGTACGACGCTGCTGACGTGTTATCTTTGTTATTGGACGCACCAGAGAACACGTCAGCAGCGTCGTACGTCAACAGTCACAAGCAGTCGCGTTCACAACAGACCCGGAAGAGAAGAAAAAGCGAAATAAAGTCATAATTTTTGTTATTTTTGGAAAAATGTATTTTTCGATGCTTTCAATTCCAACGGACCCTCTGATGTCATGTGGACTACTTTGATGATGTTTGTTATTACCTTTTTGGACGTGGACAGTATACCGTACAAACATTTTCAATGGAGGGACAGAAAGCTCTAGGACTAAATCTAAAATATCTTAAACTGTGTTCTGAAGATGAACGGAGGTCTTACGGGTTTGGAACGACATAAGGGTGAGTCTTTAATGACATATTTTAATATTTGGGTGAACTAACCCATTAAGCAGCCGACTAATTATTATATTAAAGACCATTTCAGAATATAATTATCCTATAAAAATATGTTTTTGTTAAATATTTTAACATGAAATAGTTTCAAATATTAAAGTTAAAAGTTTATCAAATTGATTTAAATATCTATTTAATTGACAATTCAGATTTGCATATGTATTCTATTTTTAAATTAATAAATTGATAATGATTTCATCCATAAAATTAATAGATTGTTTAAATAGAATATAATATACATATAATTATTTGTATATAATAATTTTCAATTTTAATTATCATTGTTTATTTTTATTTTTATTTTTTACAAAAACACATTTTTATTAAATATTTTGCTACATTTCTAAACAATAAATAAGGTAAAATATTAAAATGAAAATGTATTTACATTTGCATTTTATTTTTACATTAATAAATTGATAATTAATGATTTCTTCTAGAAAAGTTAGATAAATAATTTATATATAGTATACATAGATTTCTTTGAATATAATTTACAAATTTAATTATAATTTTTTTATTATTATTATTAAAATGTATTTGCATTTGTATTCTATTTTTAAATTAATACATTGATAATTAATGACCGACCAATAATGATCAACTTTGTGGTTCACATGTTGTTAGCTGTTTCATTGGTTGTTTTTCTCCACACAAGGATAGAATGAATCAATTCTCTGAAGGTCATTTGTTTTGGCTGCTTATGTAACCCTTTTGCAAACACACACACACACACATACACACACACACACACACACACACACACACACACACACACACACACACACACGCACACACACACACACGCACACAAACACATTAACTCACTCCAAATCATCAATATAAGACCAGAAATTCTGTATTAAGGATTTTAATGTCAGCCCATGCTTCACTTTCCCTGCGATTGACATTTAACACATATGTGCTCTATTTACGTGTGTGTCAGGAGTATTAGACGTAAAAGTGGCCCAGCAGTTCATTATCAATACATCATCAGTTAAAGGAAATCAATAAACTGTGCCCCACAGGACTTATTGTCCTTCAGAAATGAGCGAGAATGCTTTCCTCCCTATTGAATTCATGTGCACTGGTGTGGTGTTTGTATAATTTCTCACCAGAAGAGTGGACATTAGCCATTAATGTGTCAAACATGACATATATCTATATATATATATATATATATATATATATATATTCACCAGAAGAGTGGACATTATATATATATATTTTTTTTTTTTTTTTTTTTAATATATATAAGCATAATAGAATGATTTCTGAAGGATCATGTGACACTGAAGACTGGAGTAATGATGCCAAAAATTCAGCTTTGCTTCACAGGAATAAATTACATTTTAAAATATATTCAAATAGAAAACAGTTGTCTTAAATTATAATAATATTTCACAATATTACTGTTTTTACTGTATCTTTGTGATTAAATAAATGCTCCCTTGATGAGCATAAGAGACCACTTGTGAACTTGTGAATATCTATTTGTCTACACTGTTTTATTTACTTCAAAACTTATATTTTTGTTGTTCAGTTCCAACTGCCCTGCGAGTAAATGGTCTAACTAATGGTCTAAGTATGGACGGACGGTCCAGTCTACTGAGCCCACCACATACAAACCCACTCGCCACACCTACTCATGGCTATAGGACCACAGAACCAGGAGACAGTCCAGGTAAGCATTAAACCAGCCAATCACAATGCTGTCTGATGCATATCATTAGTTGTCAAATCTGGCTGATGCAACAGTCTGTTTTTAGAAGGCATCATCAAATGCAACTGCAAACTATGCAATGATGCTTGACGCTAACAAACATTTTCCATCCGGTACTCTTTTTTGCAGCATCCTCTGCTATGTCATCAGGTCCACCTAAAAAGCGTCACCGCAGCTGGCACCCCACCGCTCTCATCCCCGTCCCGGCCACGGCTGTCCCTGTGCCAGCCATCCATCCGCTGACGTGCAGCTCTGGTGGGTCTCGACTGAATCATCCTCAGCCTGCTGTTTGTTAATGTGCTTTTATGTGCTGTTCATCCAGACTGTTTATGCATATCCCTGAGCAGAACACAGCCATGAATTTGATTACCTTCGCTTTTATTTTTAACATGTACCAAGGGACGTGACATTTTCCATCCACAAGGATGATTTATTCATTGTTTTCATAGAAATAGGGGTGAAAAGTCACTACTAAAGTAGGTCCTGAACTGTTTAGCAAGGTTTTGCATTACAACAGCTGAAAGAGTGGAGCTTGGAGATCCATCCTCTGTGATCCTGTAGCTTAGGTACCTTGTCCACAACATTGATTAGAGTGTCACGTTAACAAAGCGTGAGAGACTGAAGAGATCCATCCAAAGTATTATTAGGTTTCCACAGTGGCTTGACAGCACATGCTGTATGTTCCAGTATAAAAAGTACATACATGTAATGTTTTGCTCTTTCTTTCCAGGTTCTTTATTGTCCCTGTCCAATCAGCAGCCTCCATTAGTGTCAGGGGTCATACAACCCCAACCAATCACAGCGGGAGAAACGGTCATCATTCCTGACAACCTTCTGAACTCCTCTGGGGTCCGGCCTGTGCTTCTCATTGGTCAGTACTCTGTCTTCATAACAGGCTTATATATTAAAAGCTCATACATATACAACTGTGTGTGTATGTATGTGTATTTATATATAAATTTCTGAATATATATTTAGATATTTTTAGTGGGCTTAAAGTAAAAACTGTCAGAGTGATGAAATATAGATATAGATGTGTGTGAGTGTATGTGTGTGTTTGAATGTGTGTGTGGGGGTGGGGGTGTTTGAATGTGTGTGTGTGTGTGGGGGTGGGGGTGTTTGAATGTGTGTGTGTGTGGGGGGGGGGGGGTGTTGGATGTGTGTGTGTGTGTGTGTGTGTGTGTGTGTGTGTGTGTGTATGAACTTGTTTATTTGAATGTCTCTGTCCAGGTCAAGGCACTTTACCGTACTTCTTTGGCAATGTGGGTGATCTAGTGGTGAGCCCCCTGCTGGTGAGCTGCTATAAGGGCCGAGAGCTCAATGAGAAGACCCTAGCCAGTCTGGGCATGTCAGCAAACCAGTTACTCACCACAGAGACCATGATACTGCTCACACTGCAGTACCTCGCTCGGCTGGGTAAGTTTTAGTGCATCAATAACATGAATGTATCTGTACACTTATGACATATAGATAAGAGTGCACAGCTTGTTAAATGTCTTACTTCAAATGCATCTAGCTCAAGTATTATGCAAGAGCAGTGAGTATTTGTTCTATAGTGAGATGACCATTCCTTCTCCTGTCTTTAATGCAGGTATGGAGCAGATCCCGTTACGGGAAGAGTTCGAGCAGATTGTACTGAAGGCCATGCTGTGCGGTCCGAATGGCCCTCCCGTGTCCCCCGCCCAGCTTCCCTGGTTAGCTCGAATGGAGGCCAGTGTGTCAGGGGGCGGCGTTCAGGTGCTGGTCAGCCACGGCTCTCTGGGCGAGGGCATCTCTGAGTCACTGCGCTCGCTGAGTGAAACACCGCCGCAGCAGCAGCAGTGTCTGCCCAACTACGTGCTCATCATCTGCACCTCCAAAAGTGGAGCTAATGAGTTCTGCGTGCTAGTGTTGGGTACGTTCTGCTGCTCTCAAAGACTTCTTTCTTAGTTTAAAGTTTCATTTACGTCCATTTATGGCCTTTCGGTGATATAAGAATGCATTTAAGGAGTTTACACTTAACTCACTAAATTAAGTTGAAAGGTTTGTTTTTGTCACTGTCGTGTAAGTGAACCCGTGCTGTTGTTTTTCTCAGGTAAATATCAGTCTCGAGCCTTGGCAGAGAGCATGCTCACTACCAATGAGTTTCTGAAGGAGATCAGCTATGAGCTCATCACAGGGAAAGTCAGTGTGCTCGCCTCGCACTTCCAGAGCACCTCATTAGGTGAGTCTCAGTGCAACAATTTACTGGATCCATCAGTTTTCATCAACCTTAATCTAGAAATTAATTTAAGAACATAGATGAAAGCAGCAGTTTTGGGGCCAAGCACACGTTACAAGGTGGAGTAGATTAGTGTGGTTATTGCGCCCTCTTTGGTGATTTTAGGAAGTAGTTCAAAAGCTGAACATAACTTAGGATGAGATGGTAAATTATGTTTTTGACTATTTTATTTTTTATTTTTTATTGTGCAATGAAATGACTGTCTATAGTACTTTTTTTGTTTAAAAGTTTGTGGTCGATTAGTTTTTAATGCTTAACTAGGGTGCATTTATTTGATAAAAAATACAGTTATTATTACGATTGAAACTAATCTAAAATATTCCTGAGAGCACAAACCTAAGGTATCAAGGAAAAAAATAGCTTCTAGGCCACACCGTCTGAAATTTATAAGCCGAACGTTTTTTTTTTTTTTTTTTTTTTTTTTATATTATTGTTTTGAAAGACGTCTCTCATGCTCACTAAGCAAATATTTATCAAATATACAGTAATATTGTGTAATATATTGTGTAATAAACAGTAATATTGTGAAATATTATTACAATCTAAATTTTTCTGTGTTATTATGTTTTAAAATATATTTTATTCCTGTGATGGCAGAACTGAATTTTCAGCAGCTATTACTCTAAATATGCTGGTTTGGTGCTCAAGAAACATTATCATAAGTGTTGAAAACAGTTTAATATTTTGTGGAAACAGTAATATATTGTTTTTTCAGGATTCTTTGATGAATAGAAAGTTCAATAGAACACCGTTTATTTGAAACAGACATTTTTTAACAGTTATTACTGTTACTTTTGTAATGTACTGTGTCCTTGCTGAGTAAAAGTGTTACTTTATTTCCAAAAACTTTTCAGATTTTTGAACTGTAGCACATGCATGTGTCTCCTTTTCAATTTGATTGTGGCGCTATAGGTGACAACATGGATAAACAGCTGGTTCGGTACCAGCGCAAGCGCAAAGACCGTGTGGTTCAGCCCTTTCAGGGACATCTGACCGAGTACATCCACTCCCAAGAGGCCGCAGCCATGGTACCAGAATCAGGGCCAGGTGAGCCTTTCCTGTCTCTGTATGTCTCAAACCCTTCATTTGGCCGCCCTGATTCATGATAAAACTTTATATTTGGCACTTGGAAACACTAAGTGACTTTTGATGTGTTACAGATCTGCTGCGTGATGGCTTTCAGATACACCCTCCTCAGCTGAGTGTTGCACGCAGCCTTTTGTCGCAGGTGTGTGCTATCGCCGACTCAGGGAGCCAGAGCTTAGATCTGGGCCGCTTCTGTAAAGTGGACTTCCTGATTCTGGTGCCGCCGTCCCACGTTCTGGTTCACCAAACAGTCCAGCGAATACGCCAATCAGGTGCGTCACAGCAGAAGCGACAGTTTTGTCTATTTCAAAAAACATATTCAACTTGTTCTCAATATCAAGCCCACTGTTTTAAGAAACTGACATTTTCATAAAACATTTTCACAAAACATTTTCACAAAAACTTCTTGCCTGGACATTTAAAGTTGCACTAAGCGATGTTAATATTTGAAAGCACCAAAACAAACACGCCCAAACCCCAATAGGACCTCGCCCCTATTTTGCTAACTCCGCCCCATACATACGTTCACACCCCTGGCAGCGACTATGGCGGAATCTACTATGCCTGCCAGCCGCAGCATATTCAAGCAAAAGCCAACACAGATTAGTTATGTGAAAAAGCAAAATCAGCTTTGCTCACTTATCAAGAAGAAACAAAGCAACCCCTGCGTCCAAATCCAGGCCTTCCCTCTCCTTGAGTTCTCTCCACCGCGGGAAAGTTACTCCAAAATTAATTCGGGTCCTTTTAAATGTTTTGTTCCTCCTAAATTTTCCTCTTTTTTTTTTACCTGCCATCTCTCTATCTATAGTCTGTCAGCTAATATCCGTCCTGTGCGCTCACTGAGTGCTCTCTTCTCCCTATCATTACTAGACACGCCCCTTACTGCTGATTGACAGCAAGTGTGTTTTGGGACTCGGTCCGACACTGTGGTCAAAAGCGTTTTTCAAATACTGCTTAGTGTACTTTTAAATGGATGGTTCACCAATGGAAATTCTGTCAAATGATGTTTTGAAGAACGTGGGTAACCAAACAGTTTTTGGTCCCTATTGACTTCCACAGAATTTTTTTCCATACTGTGAAAGTCAGTGGGGACCTACAACAGGTTTGGAGTAAACGACTGGGTGGACTATACCTTTAAATTTGATGAAAGAGTCATTGCAACAATGTTTAGGGGCCAAGCACCGAAGGTGCAAAGGCACTTCTTGTATCCGTTAGTTATGAAATTTGTCACACAGGTAAAAAAAAAGAGTCTCAACATGAACCATAACAAGTTTGTTGTCTCTTAACTCAAACCCTCTAGCGCCACCAACAGCTCAAAGTTGCACTATGCTTATTGCATTATGTTTATGCTAATAACTTTTGAACTGTGAAGTGTAGAAGCAAAATAATTTTTTTACTCTGTTGAATACATAATGAAATTTAGATTTCTACAGGTCAAGATTTTTTGCAATTTTGAATTATTTGAAAACAGCAGCCCTTTCTGGTCAAAATGTATAATGAAATTTTTAAAAATGTTAATAGCTTTCAATTTATTTTGCCTATTTAATCATTCTGATCCTGATGCTGCAACACATTGTCAAATTGACACCAAACTTTTAATGTGTCATTGTCACCTCACACTGACCACACCATAATTTGATAAAAGCACCTCCTATTGTTCAA
Organism: Cyprinus carpio; assembly: GCF_018340385.1. Classification (NCBI taxonomy): domain Eukaryota; kingdom Metazoa; phylum Chordata; class Actinopteri; order Cypriniformes; family Cyprinidae; genus Cyprinus; species Cyprinus carpio. The sequence continues at coordinate 4,245,754 of NC_056573.1, forward strand.
AAAGTGATAAGCATTTAAATCAAATTATAAGTGACTGTATTTGTGATTTTTCAGCAATTTCGACTAAATTAATCTAAAAATGTCTTTAACCCCTCTTTGTTGCAGTTGGTCTGATGCTCCCAGCAATGCTTAGCTCCTCATTTTGCCTCTGTTGTGCTTGACCCTGTAATTGCTGCTTGCAGCTATATTTTACATTGTTGTTGTCCTAATGTCTTTGCTAGGCATACTGATTGATCTAGGTATAGAGGACGCCTCGTTAGCCCTGCAGAAGTCTGAGAAGTATGTGGTGCGTCTGGACGCGGAGGTCCACACAAAAATGGAGGCCTTCATGAGGAAGGTCAAGCAGAACCCTTATACACTCTTCGTCCTCATTCACGACAACTCGCACGTCGACCTGACCAGGTAAGAAAAACAATGACGAGTGGTTTGTAAAAGGGACTGTCAGGAATGTCAGTGTTAAGACGTCTTGTCTTTATTCTCTCTCCATCAGTGCTCTGTCAGGGTCGGTTTGTCACGGGGAGTTGCAGGGATTGGCCGACCGCGTGGTGAACTGTCCGGAGGTTCTGGAAGCAATAAACCTGCTGGTTCTGCAGGTCAGCTGCTTCCCGTTCACCTTGCAGAGCCGTCAGTCACGCATCAGTACCCAGAATGAAGTGCACTGGCCCAACACTGACGACCTGGTGAGTTTCACTGACCCCGAGAAGAACTGTAAATGAATTTATGGAGGACAGATAAGACTTCAGCTAAATGAGATCATTGACAAGTATTTTAACACTTGTGTACACTACTTTTTTTCTTTTTTTTTTAAGAAAAACATACTTTTATTCAACAGGGATGCATTAAATTGATCAAAAGTGACAGTAGTAGACATTTTTAAGTTAACAATATTTAAAAGAAATTCCAACATTTAAAAATATATTCAAATAGAAACCAGTTATTTTAAATTGTAATACTATTTCACAATATATTACTATTTTACTGTATTTTTTTTAACAAATCAATGCATCCTTGGTGAGAAGAAGAGATTTTCAAAAACATTTTTAAATTTTAACGACCCCAAACTTTTAAATGGTAGTGTACATAAACACAGTTTCATGCACAAATTTAGAGGCACATTAAATAATGCAAAATTTAATTGAAGATGATCCATTTACTTTGAGTTTTTCCTCATGTTCCTTTTATTTTTTTATTTTATTATTATTATTTGTTTTTTTATGTTTTTTTATGTTTTTTTATTTATAGATATATATATATATATATATATATATATATATATATATATATATATATATATATGGTTTTGATGTTGGATTGTTCAAGTTTTTTGGTTTGTCATTTTGGGTGTTTTCACAAAGGTTAGTAGCCATTAATATTTTCTTTTCTTCTCTGTCAGTAAAGTCTTACCAGCACACTCTGTGCTTTGTGGTTCAGCTTGGATCCCAGGAAGTTTGTCACTTTTAAAAAAATCTTTACTACAGCAGTTTCAATCTAAATTCACACAATCACAAGCAATCCCATTTTTAACACATTGTGATATGATATTAATGTCAGAGATTCCTATTCATCAGACACATTAAAATGAATCTGGATTCTTGTTATTTTATAATGACCTAGACATGTTCATAGAGTAAAAATAGAACAACACTGTGTTATGCTCAGTAAAGTAAAATGAGCAGATTACTGTTTGCATGTAACAGCAGGCTGAGGCTTCTCCCAAGGACCTGGTCTACTTTGGGCTGAAGGACTACAGCAGGTCTCTGCAGTGGGGAGTGGCGAGTCCGATCCTTCGCTGTGACGACGCGTTTGAGCGGATGGTCAAAACCCTGCTGGAGAGGTCAGCCCCATTTTCATATTCACTTCTTCTAAAATAACATTACGAGTACAAAATGAGGATTTAAAGCAAGTTACATTCCTTTTTAACTGCTTTTTACACTGTAAATGCATAATTAAATATTTAAGTTCATCCCAGACCACTGTTATTAGAGTATTAATGAAATCGGTTTTTAGTGTTTATCAGTATTTTTATTTATTATTTTTATATTTTTTGTTTTTATTTTAATTTTTGTTTTTTCGGTTTTTAGTGTTTATCAGTGTTTTCTTTAGTTATTTTTTTTTGTCAGTTTTTTCATTGTTAGTTGTGAGAAACATTTTCTTTAGTTTAACAATATGATGCTTATTGTTAGTTAGTTTAATTGAGTTTTTTGAGGTAGGGTTAAGGGTTCAGAATATTTAGTTATTTTAGTAGTACTAAGGTAAACAGCTAATACGCTAGTAAAATGCTAATAAACAACTATTAATAGTGAGTAGTGTTCCCTAATGTAAACTTTAGTATTTCCATGGAAACTAGCTGTAAATAAATGTTTTTTTTATTTTTTTATTTTAAGTTAAATTTCAAGTAACAAAAAAGAATTTTATTGTTTTAGTTTAACATATTTTTCCATAAATATGTCTCAGACTTAGATCCATGTCTAAATTGGCAGTTTTTGTGCATTTCAAACCATATGCATATGCTGTATCTTTCCATTTATATCCCTGATTGTGTCTCCCTCATTAATTTCAGGCACCCACATTTGCACAGCATGGTGATCCGCAGCTATCTGTTGATACAGCAGTACACAGAGGCCCTGATGGCCCTCACAGCGGCCCCCTCTCTGCGGGATCACGTGACCCCTCAGACCCTCGCCATGGTGGAGGATCTGCTGAGCATCCCGGGCCGCAGCAGGCATGGGTGTGGGCACATGCTGCTGGTGCGCGTGCCCTCGCTGCAGCTGGCACGGCTGGCACAGGAGCGGCTGGAGGAGGCCCGGGATAAGCTGGGTCTACAGTACCGCTTTGCTGTTCTGCTGGGAAGCCCTGCTGCCGAGATCAGCCTTCCGGTCCACTTCTGTGCCCGTCTGCGGGTAAGAACCATATCCTCTCATGAATATGGGCTCCTTAAACTCACCAGAGTAAGCTTGGAATAAACAATCTGTGTATTTCAGGCTTGGAGGGGCTGTAGGAATGAAGAGTGGGTCCCGCATTCATATGAAGATCTGGAAGGACTTCCATGCATTGTCATCCTCACAGGAAAAGATCCTCTAGGAGAGACATTCCCAAGGTACTCATTGTCATCCTCACAGGAAAAGATCCTATAGTTGAGACATTTTGAAAATGTTCAGTTTCTCTGGAATTCTAGATTTACTAGGTATGGGTTTGAGTAAAATGTTAATATTTGTTTTATTCTGTAAAGGCCTCTAAATTTCAAAGAAACATATTATAATTCAGAGCCTTTTTTCTTCAGAAAGTGACAGTTGGTCAAAGTAACAAATGTTTTTATTATTGGTTTCCTAACTCTCCCAAAGTTAAAACATTGGTATTGTGTTTTCTAAAAATTTATATAAACATGTCTGAAAACATGGCTTTTTTTCTTTCTTTTTTTTGACCACTTTTGACCAAAAAATTCTGTAAATAAAGTTTACAGAATAAAACAAACATTATGTTTTACTCAAACACATAACTATAAATCATAAATCCAGAGAAACATTATGGTAACACTTTAGCCGAACAAACTCTTAATTTGCTGCTCATTAATAGTTAATAAGGTAGTTGTTAAGTTTAGGTATGGGTGGATTAAGGGATCTAAAATACAGTCATGCAGAATAAGACATTAATATGTGCTTTATAAGTACTCATAAACAGACAATATGCTAGTAATATGCATGCTAATAAGCAACTAATTAATAACAATAATTGGTCCTTAAAATAAAGTGTTACCAACATTATTTATATATTAACATTTATCACAGGAATAAAAAACATTTTAAATTCTATTTTAAGTAGAAAACACTTTAAATTTGCCAGGGCTGGGTTAAGGAATGAGGCGAGGCAGATATATACATATATATTTTTCTGGTTAAAAAAATATATAGGTCTATATTTTATTTCTTCAATAACTTTTATGTAAAATAGCTAAAACAAATATTAATTAACTACAACTATTAATATTTTATCATTTTCATGTGAAAATTTTTATTTTTAGATTAAATAATAATAATAATAATAATAATAGTAATGTATTGTTTTTTGCTTTAATGACAAACCTCTAGTCAAGTCACTTTTATTTATATAGCACTTTATACTGTACAATACAGATCGTGTCAAAGCAGCTTTACAGTGTCAAACTATAAATGCACAAGGACAATAGAAAACAGTCAGTTATTCAGTTAAAGTCAGTTCATTGATGATTCAGTGATGTCATCATCCAGTTCAATTCTCTTCCAATAGAATTTGTGCAGTCAATATTGCCAGACTAAGCAAGCCAAAGGTGACAGTGGCAAGGAACCAAAACTCCATCGGTGACAGAAATGGAGAAAAAAAAAAAACATGGGAGAAATCAGACTCAGTCGGGAGGCCAGTTCTCCTCTGGCCAGACGAAACCAGCATGATGTGGTTTAATTCCAGGCTGCAACACAAGTCAGACTGAGCAGAGGACTCGTCTGATTTGTCGTGGTCTTGTGCCGATGATTTCTAGTTGAGAAGGTCTTCACAGGGGATCTGTCTCTAGGGCTTATCTAATTTCCGTGGTCTCCACTAACATTCAGGGCTGTAGAGGTTGGAGGTGCTGATCCACCATCAGGAATGGATAAGGACTGTATCCAGATGGCTGCAGTTGCATCGGAATAAGAATAAAACAGACTAAAATTAGCATAGATGCCATTCTACAAAAGCGTGAAAAGCAGTGGTCCTAGTACTGAGCCTTGTGGTACTCCATTCTGTACTTAACTTAAGCTCTACCTGAAATCAAACCTGAAGTTATACATGTAATCTTCAGGCTTAAGCTATGTTTTAGTCTAAGACAGATGTTAATGATCTGACATCATATGATGGTCTTGATTAATAAAAATGCTGCACAGTGACTTCCAATATTTTGGTTTCCTCTTTACTTTGTTAAAAAGAGCACCACCTTGTGGTTACTACCGTTGTTACAGCTACAGTTCTAAAATCTTTCCCATGCACATGTTTTCTTTTAACTGTTCAGTAGCATAATTTCAATACATTTCATGCTTGTCTTTTTTAAAGACTATGCTGTATCTAAAAGATCAAATAACATCTGCTGGATAAACTAAAATTGACAGTATTGTTTTCTTCTAAAAGGACACATGAAGACTGAGCATGTTTGTGTGTGATTTTGTTCAGGTCATTGAAGTACTGTGACTTGCGACTGATCGACTCCAGCTACCTGACGCGTACGGCACTGGAACAGGAAGTGGGTTTGGCCTGCTCTTATGTGACACACAGAGTAATACCCGAGATGAAAACAGCAGCAGGTAGAGAAGAGAGACCAACAGATGATGAGAGGAGCTCAGGAGAAACGGCAGACCATGACGAGCTCCAGATGGAGCTGGAGAGGCCACCCAGCAATGCCAGCGCTGCTACCAGGACCTCTGGTGAGGGACACTGAACACAATCTGGGCCTGATTCCTGTCTTGTGTGGTCACATGATCTAATATAGTTCATCTTAATTATCTTTCAGGCTCTACCACAGAAAATGGCGTCAGTTCTTCAAGTGTACTGGACAAACCATCCTCACACAGTGACCCATCCAGCAGCAGAAATATAATGGACTCTTGCTCCTCTCCCATTCGCTTTAAACAGGAGTGTGACTCCCAGGCTCCCTCCTCTTCTGCCACATCCTCGTTCTCCTCTGCCTCCTCGTCCTCTTCCTCTTCCTCCTCTCCGGGAGCTCAGAAACCAAGCCAGTCCACGCAGGCCCCACGTGAATGTAACAGGACGCAGGTATTCCCCCGGACAGTGGTGCTCTCCCGGGCGGCATACGCCCTGCTGGCCCCTGAGATGCTGGGTCAGCCCAGTTCAGCGTCTCTGTTGCCTCACGCAGATGTGGTGTGGAGCAGCCCGCTCAGACCACCTGTTCCTCACGCTCTCGGAGGGGCAGAGCAGTCCCTGTACTACCGCCAGTGGACCACAGCCAGGCAGCACCATGCGGATTATGAAGGGCCAGCTATGCCCCATTCCAGAAGACTGCTGTTGAGTGGACCACCACAGGTAAGCAGTAGCTAAATGGTTAAAAAATATTTGTTTGTTTCTTTGTTAAGGCAAGCATATTACTGGTACTATGGTGTTAATTGACAACCCAATGATCATAAATACAGGTAGAATATGAGAAAAATGCAAAAATGCAAAAAAATAAAAAAAAAATATTTTATTAAATAGATAAAACTAAAATGACATACGCATTTAAAATACACAAAATATTTAGAAAGATATGTTTTTTAATGATTAAAATATATTGAATATGCAGTTAAAATACACAAATTATACAAAAATATTTAAAAGATTAAATATATAAAATATAATTAAAATGTACAAAATGTATAGTTTACACAATGTACAAAAAAATAAAAAATTAAATATTAAAAAAATAAAATATACACAATACAGTTAAAATCCACAAAATATTCACACATATTTTAAAAAGTTACATATTTAAAAAAAAAAGTAAAAATCTACAGAATACACAGATAAAATACACAAAATATGCAAAAATATTTACACATTTAATTCATAAACAAATATGCAAAATACATAGTTTATGCACCAAAATTAAATATTAATAGGATAGTTAAAATATACAGAATACATAGTTAAAATACACAAAATGTGCGAAAAAAATGTTTTTAATTAAATATGAAAATTATACAAATTTATTTTACATATAATAAAACATTTAACATTAAACATAATACAAAATAAATAACCAATATAAAAATAATATAAAACAATTAAATTAAATTATTTTAAAATAGTTAAAATGCAAAAAAAAAAAAAAAAAACCAGAACACTTAAAACATACAAAAAAAAATGTACCATTAAAAAGAATTTTAAACATCAAGTATTAAAATATTAAGAAATAGTTAACATTTACAAAAATACACAGAATAGGAGAATTATTCTTTATTGTGTCTGACCAGTCAGGGACGATGTCTGTTACTAAGCAACATCCATTTACAATGACCTCTGCTGATTGGCCTCTTTGCCAAGCATCCAGTGTCTCATGCTCTATTTTGGCTGTTTAAGGTTGGAAAAACAGGTGCGTATCTGCAGTTTCTACGGATCCTGTTCCGTATGCTGATTCGTCTTCTGGAGGTGGACGTGTATGATGAAGAAGAGCTGGAGGACGGTAAGAAAGCAATCTTCGTATTACTTCACCCGATGGGCCTTCCCTTGACCTTTTTATTAATGACCTTCAATTGAAATCTCTAGATGTGCAAGACAAATCAAAGGTTCCCGCTGTCAGTGGGCCGCAGTGGCCTGATGTGGAGGACGTCCGCAAACTGCCCTTTGACCTCTACCCCCATGACCCCAAGTTCAGATATGCGAGTCCAGTGTATGCAGACAGGATGCCAAAGTCACTGAATGGTACTGAACTGCTCTTTTATTATGGTGTGCCTTGTTTCAAAGCAACTTTAAAATAGCAAGTGTGCTTACAGTATGTGCTGTTTTGCATCCTCGTGTGAAAACTCAGGGGTTAAAACAGAAAGACTGGAGGCAGAAGAGGAGCCACTGAAGAGAAACACGGTGTCGGTTAGACTCAGCCTGTTTGCGGCCCATAATGCATTTCACCACTGTGAGCAGTGCCATCATTACAGCGAGCCTGCTCCTGCCGCTCAGGTGAGGACATATGTGATTGATCACGTGATGCATCAACATCTATTGACATATTTTTAAATTACATCATTTCAAAACCCTCAGTAATGCAATAGCATGTCTAGAAAGGTATATGACTGCTGTAAGATGTTCTGTGTGTGTGATTCTAGCTGTCCGACTGCACCTTCCACGCTTTCACGTTCTGCTCATCCATGCTGGGAGAGGAAGTCCAGCTGCACTTTATCATTCCTAAAGCCAAAGAGCCTCATTTTGTGTTCAGCCAGCAGGGCAGTCATTTAGAGAGCATGCGGCTCCCACTGATCTCAGATAAGGTGATTATTTACTCACCCTCATGTCATGTTGTTTGTTTGTTTTTGTTTTCGGTGGAACATTAATACACAAATGTTGACCATCTTCGTGTTCAAAATAACACCCAAAAAACACTGTAAAAATAGAGCATAAGACCTCATGTCTTCTGAGGGCATATGATAGTTAAGAAATAAAAGCACACAGGTTTTGAAACAATATAAGGGCAAATAAATGATGATAGAATTTCTGAGGTGATTTTTTGGTTGAAAGATTTTTTTATGGAAATTATTACTTTTATTACTTTTGCGCAATTTGATCAAAAGTGACAGTAAAGACATTTATAATGTATATTTCAAAAAAACATTAAAAACGTTTGCATCACAGAAATAGTTTATAATTAAAAATATATTACAAGAAAAATTTGATTAATATTTGATAATATAATATTTGATAATTTAACGTTTTTTAAAGCATACTTTTTAAACTAGACTTCTTTTCTAATTAGCTATAATCATATTTAGCATATAATAGCATAATTAGTATCATTAGCTATAAGAACAGCTGAACAGTGGACACAAGATGAAACTGAAAGACAGAGATAAACACAGATTTTTAAAGGATACTGTCTAAAATGACACTAAATAAAAGCTGACCACAGTCAGTGTTTAGTTTTTTTGGAAATACCTTGTGTTCAAGTGCAGTGCAAATCATATGGAAATTCATCCTGATGTCAGGAGCACCTGGATACCTGAGCAATGCAAAAAGTCCCGCTGGTTGCTGAGTCGTCGCTCGTTTTTTTTTTTTTACATTAATGTTTTCTTGTCATATTGCACAAGTTGTCTTAAAATGAAGCGTTGCTCTGTTTGCCGACTCAGGAGTGCAACATGCTGAAAAGTCCCATCTTCACACCCACCACGGGCCGGCAGGAGCACGGCCTTCTCAACATCTACCACGCCATGGAGGGAGCCGAGCACCTGCACATTTTAGTGGTCAAGCAATATGAAATGCCTCTCTACAGGAAATACTGGCCCAACCACATCCTTCTAGTGCTGCCCGCCATGTTCAACAACTCCGGAGTGGGTGAGTACTGGCCAGAATTATGAATAAGATCGCATATTACTCACAATATTGTGACTGAAAAAAACTTAGGGCTCACACTTTGAGCTGTTAAAATAAGTTTTAAGATTGTTTCAATAATAATAATAATAATAATAATAGAGAATGCTGCCTTACATTTAGCAATTTATAGTACTTTATTTGTATTTTTTGTAAAAATTAATTGTAGTTTTTAGTGCTTGAATTTATTTAGATAAAAGAGCATACTATAAAGCGCATTTATTTGCTATCAGCCAATGCAGGAGACTAATTGTCTGACTTTCTGTTTTTTTATTGCATGCATAATCTAGAGTAATATTTATGGTTTTGTACTGGGAAATTCAGCTTGTATGTAACACATACAGTTCCTTATGGAAGCCCATTTCCGCAACTGAGTAAAAAATAAATAAAATGCTGAATAAATCTAACAGTTCTAACTTTGTTTGAGTTACATCTCAAGTTAGAATTGTGAAATATGAACTGCGAGTGCAGGATTTTTATTTTTTTTATAATTGTGTGATATAAAACTTGCAGTTGCGAGTCACAAAGTCAGAATTGCATGATGTAATGACTTTTTTCTTGCAGTTGTGAGTTTATATCCTGAATTCTGAGAAAAAATGTGGAATTGTGAGGACAAAAAGTTGCAATTCTTTTTTTAATTCAATGGCGGAATCAAGCTTCCGTAGTTCCTTCTTGTTGTGATTAATTGTATTTATGTGGCGTTTCAGGAGCAGCTCGATTCATGATCAAGGAACTGTCCTACCACAACCTGGAGCTGGAGAGGAACAGGCAAGAGGAACAGGGCGTCAAACGACAGGACGTGTGGCCCTTCATCGTTATGATGGACGACTCCTGCGTCCTGTGGAACACCCATCAGCCTGGACCCGAGGGCAACAGGTATGTAATGATGGATGGATCCGTGGATGGATTTGCTGGAATGTCTTCACTGTCTGACCTCTCTGGAGTCTCTCTCTCAGCGAGGTGATGAACGTGTCACTGAAGAGTGTCCTGCAGCACGTGGAGGCCACTTCTAAGATCTCTCTGTATGCCATGTGTGGCCTGCGCAAATGGAGCAGTAGTTTTTCATCTCGAGCTCCCACAAGCCCTTTCTCTCGCTGCCACCTCCACGACCTCATCATGCTGAACGTTGACCTCACCCAGAACGTCCAGTATGACCTCAACAGGTGAGCGTTTGCCTTTTGAGGGGGAAGATCATGTAGTTTTTGAGTACTGGTGTTCTAAGGTGTTTTATGTTATAAATAACAGTATAAATGTGTGTGTAGGTTCACATGTGAAGAGGTGGACTTTAACCTGAGGGCAAACAGCAGCGGTCTTCTACTCTGTCGGTTCAATCACTTCAGCATCATGAAAAAACACATCCCCATCGGAGGACATAAAGACTTCCTCATCAAGCCCAAACTCATGGTGAGCTTCATAATGTCCCTTCAATTACATCCAAACACTGATATTAGCTTGTTAGCATGGAGTTAATGGAAACTGCAGTTACACAGTACATTCACTAGTGGGCGCTCTGAAACCAGTTATTATGATGGTGGCATTTTTGAACATTTCATGCATTTTAAATGCAGTTTAAAACTCTTACAGACTGAAACAGTTGACCTTTATATCATTCTAAGATTTACATTCAAAATGTATACCTGCATATGTGCAATTTCTATAATTAAATATAGATATACAGTATAAATCAATATAATGTGTTATATTACACTACCATTTAAAATTTTGGGTTCAGAAATTCATAATTTTATTCAGCAATTGTGTATTAAATTGATCAAAAGTGACAGTAAAGAGTTTTACATTGTTTAAAAAAAAATCTATAAATGCTGTTCTTTTGAGCTTCCTGGAAAATTTTATCACAATTTCCACAAAAATATTAAGCACCTCCATTGATAATAATAAAAAAACAATGTTTCTTGAGCATCAAATCAGCATATTAGAATGATTTCTGAAGGATCATGTGACATTGAAGACTGGAGTAATGATGCTGAAAATTCAGCTTTGCTCAAAGGAATAAATGACATTTTAAAATACATTTAAAATACAGCTAGAAAATAGATATTTTAATTTTTTTTTTTTTTTTTTTTTTTTTTTACAGTTTGTAAAGAGCAAGTACAATTGTAAGAGACTATCTCTTTTGTTCTGCAGAGGTTGGAGACCCCGGTGCGTGTGTGTGCGTCTCAGTATGTGTGCGCTCCGGACAGTGAACACACACTGCTGTCGGCGCCGGCTCAGTTCCTGCTGGAGAAGTTTCTGCAGTCCTGCAGCCACCGGCTCTTTCCTCTGGCCCTCTGTAACAGCGCTAACCCTGTGCTCTCCATAGACAGCTACCTCAACCTCGGCCCACAGGTACAAATAAACACTTCAAGGGATAGTTCACCCAAAAGTAACGTTTTGATTATTTAATCACCTTAATATCACTCCAAACCTGTGTGACAACAGCTTAAACCACAACTAACTATCAGTGAATAAGTACTGACAGTCAGAAAATGAAAAGAATTACTTGGAGACACAGATTGACAGTTTATATTCTGCATATTAGTTCATTTGGTAAAAACTTTGTTAATTTGTTGGGTTTTCTTCGTGTTTATAGATTCAGACGTGTTACATGAGCTCTCGGCCGCACTCAGTGAACGTGGATCATCAAGGGGTGCTGTTCGGTGGACTGCTGCTCTACTTGTGTGACTCCTTTGTCATTTCAAGCCTCCTGAAGAAATTCAACTTCCTCAAAGGTGAGTCCAGATCCCACACAGCTTGAATATATCTATATCTATATCTATCTATCTATCTATCTATATATATATATATATCTATATATATATGTATATGTATATATATATATATATATATATACATATATATATATATATATATATACACTTACACTATCAAAAAAATCCAAAATGTTTGGGGTCAGTAAGGTTTTTTTTTTTTTAATTTTTAAATAAGTCTCTTCTGCTCACCAAGGCTGCATTTATTTGATAAAAAATACAATAAAAACAGTAATATTGTGAAATATTATTACAATTTTAAATAACTGCTTTCTGCTTGAGTATATTTTATAATATAATTTAGTCCTGTGATGGAAAGTTGAATTTTCAGCATCATTACTCCAATCTTCAGAGTCACATGATCCTTCAGAAATCATTCTAATATGCTGATTTGATGTCTTACTATCACTTTTGATCAGTTTAATGAATCCTTGCTGAATAAAAGTAACTTATTTCATTAAAAAAAAAATCTTACTGACCCCAGTCTTTCAAATGTCTATCATTATAAACAGAATCTCAAACACAAAACCTTGCATATTCTAACTTGGACACAGTGTAATCTCAATAGTCCAAAATCCCACCCAATATAGTTATTTAATACAAAAGTTCATCAGAGCCATCAGACCAGTAATAGCACAACTCTCTAAGCACATTGTGGTCCTATAAGAAGCTTTAAATCATCTTTTCTATCGCTCATCTTGCAGGCGCCACGCTGTGTGTGATCTGTCAGGACCGCAGCTCTTTGCGTCAGACTATTGTGCGTTTGGAGCTGGAGGACGAGTGGCAGTTTCGTCTGCGTGATGAGTTTCAGACGGCCAACTGCAGCGAGGACCGTCCCCTCTACTTCCTCACAGGCCGCCATATCTAACCTCCACCTCTCCCTTTCCTTCAACTTTTTGGCCAACGCAAAGAGAAGATGTTTTCCAGCATCATAACTCTCCCACACTGAGAGTTTCTGCTTCTGAAGAGAATAAGACTTGAGATTCTCAGGCGTTCTGCATCACATCAGATGATGTTTGAGGACAGATACTGTGCTGGATACAGATGTTGTGTGTTTCCTTTTTTTAAAAAAAACTTTGTTTGTTAGGGTTGTGATTTTGTGTGTCCTAACACACAAGGACATTGTGAAGGATATGTCCTTCTACATATGATCTCAGGGTTATTTGTCGCAAGACAAAATGACTTACTACTGCTATTTTTTCCTTTATGTCTGCTTTATGTATTGCTTATCATCAACGCCATCCACCAAAGACTTATAAACTCCTCAAGCTGGACGCTCACACAACAGCACAAGATGCGTTTAGTTGTGTCGTCTTGGGAGCATTTCATTGGGCAGTCCAAATTTATGTCATCAATGCAAAATCTTTTATAATCTTTTGTCTTGTCAAAGATATTGCCTGACGTAATCCAACCCATTCCAAGCTCCTCAGAGCTGTCAGTCGTTTAAGTTTGGGCGTTGCACTGGACCCACAAGGTTACAAAGTTCAATTACTGAAGTCAACATCTGCTATAGCTAAAGAAAGCCATTTATGATCTTCTTGATTCCGCCCTGAATCAGCCGATGTGTGCCAATGTTCTTTATGATTGTAAATGCTACTTGGTACATATCTGAGGTGTTAACCACAGAGTTAAAAGGTCATGTTGTCTAAAGTATGCATCTATTAATCATCATATTTCAGCGAAACGTTCCTATTATTGAAGTCGCTGGGAATGTTTTGTAGTTGCACACTGTAAATGCCTTAAGGGACCCTGATGATGATGACACAATCCCAAATTCCACTCCAGAATAGACTATTAATATCAGTGAAGCAGTGACAATGAGACAATGACCATTTCATAAAGATGGCTAGATGAATGTTCTGGATTGGTTTATCTTTTGATGTTGACTTTTTGGATGTTAAAAGAAAAAAAGCTTTGTTTACATTTTAAGAAATGCCGATATTAATATATATGACAGACTTTTTGTCACTTTGGATTCTGGCTAGTTTTACTAAAGAGTCACTTTGAGCCGTATGTGTCACGGATCAAATGCGTTCTTTTATTTTTCCATGGCACAGAGAATCTACCTAGGACCCATTAGTTTCTAAATTAGAAAAATGGATTCCTTTTTTGAGGGATTGTTTTATTTATTGAAAAAGCTTCTTGGACTGATAATCACTGAAATATCAGGAATGCTTTGTTAGGTCAAGTCCTTGAATTCATCACCAAAAGCTTTGCACACTTGAAACTAATTACAGATGATGTATTAGAAATGAACTAATGTGAACAAAAAAAACTAACAAATATATGGTTTACATTATTATGAACCAACTGAAGTGTTTAGAATTAAACACATCAGTTCCCGTAATGATACTGACTGTAATGATGAAGAAAGCCAAATACCCACTGGACAACGAATGTGTCTCATTTGTAGATAATTTGATGTGCACATAAATTATGCAATTTGCTTCTCACAATCTTTGCATCTTTCCTGTCAGCTGTGAATACTCTGAACATATGTAGCACCGAACCATTTGAAATCTTCTACCTCGTGATCTACTGGCCGGCTTTGGTTTAGTAAACATTTGATTTCAGAAAAATGTTCTTATTGCTGTTGAGATAAATGAATGTAATAAAGTGTTATCAACAACCTTATAGCGTTTGTGGGAAACGTCAAAAATGTGAAAAGCTTAACTAATCATGTGACCTTCTCACCTTCACGTAATGGCTTCTGTATGTGCTTCTTGTGAACTAATTCAAATGACAAAATAGAATTTCTAAATAAACCTGAGTTTGTCTCTCACATTTGTTTGGATGAATGGGGTTCCAAAAACTCTAACAAATGAATCATTCACTCAACTGATTCATTCAAAAACACTAACTTAGCATCATTACTGTTTGATACTCAGAGAAGGCAATGGTTGATTCAGCTGTGTTTGTAATTGTTTGAGTGGCAAAGCAAACCCTGATAGCACACATACATCCCGGAGACATCTATTTGACGTCTGTATTACATCTGCAAGATGTATTTTTAGAGTGTTTGCTCATCTGCAATACATCTATAGGACATTTCCTATCAGATGTCAAATAGACGTTTAGAAGATGTCTTGAAGATGTTTGTGATTTAGAATGTATGTAAAACTGACATCTTAGAGACGTCTATCAGATGTTTGTACACAGCAGATGCTTTCCAGATGAAGCGATCTTTAACAGATATCTTGCAGAGGTAACTGTGCTTTCTGGGAAAATTGTCACCTTAACAAAACATATTCAAAATTTCACAAGGTAATGAGGAGGGCTTTTGGTGGAATTTAAAAAAAAAAAAAAAAAAAAATCCATCGCCTGACGGTTGCATAGCGATATATGAAGAGCATCTCACAGAGAAGTACATTTCATACCAAGCAGCTTTCTCTAGGTCAACATGGCAAATTTGTGTGACAAGTTTAAACCCCCTGCTAAATCTGCGTAGGGAATTTTTTTTTAATTTGTAATTATTTATTATTGAAGTATTGATTTGGGGATTTTTTAGATCTTTAGCAATATGATATAATTTGTTTATTATTTTTATGTTTTTATGTTTTGATGTTCTGAGACTTTTATAATGCCCTGTTTCCATAACATATTCTTATATGTCTGCTGTGCTTATTTGCTGAGTGAAACTATCAATCATCAACCAATAATGAACCTTGTATGCAGTCACCTCTGTCCTCAATATTGTAGGATTCTGTATAAAATCACATCACGGTTCAACCCAAGAGAAGTAGTGAACTTTAACCCTATTAAAGCAGTGTGACACTTAATCAGGCCATTCAGGTTGTCAAGATATCCTCATGATGACTGTCAAGGGTGAAAGCCTGTGTGTGGATTTTATGTGGTTTTCGAGTGAGGCGCTCTGGTGAAGTGTGAAACACAGAGTCCAAAATAAATCTGGCAGGCGGTGTTTTGATGTATTGGTACATCCTATTATAGTCAGAAGAGCCCAGATGCCCTACTTACATGCCTAAACGCACACAAATTCACACAGTTTCCTCACTTTAGTACATCTGAGATGCAGACATGTGCTTTGTTAGAAACAGACATGATGGCAAAAAATAAAAGGCTAAAATATATGCAGCGAAAGTAAAAAGAATTGAAGATAATTCTTTATTACAAATAGTAATAAACAATGACTGTGCAATGCTAAAGTATTGGAATCAGATGGTAATACCATGGTACTTTGCTTTATTTAAGGTAATTCAAAGAATATTATGGTAAGTGTATTTCCAAAGAACAAGTCTAAAAACATAGTAGTACAATCGTACATTTCCACTTGTTTTCTTTCAGTGAAACTTATTTGTTTTAATTATGTTTTAACTTTTTTGTTTTTGAGTTATGTTTTTTATAAAAAGTTTGATTTATAAATATTATGTAAAGATAATTTTATTGTGTTATTGTCAATCTGGTTTTATTTTTATGGTCAGATTATAATTAGGCTGTAGATATGCTATACATTCATGAGTTTAGCAGTCTGTCTTCTAGTCTGGATGAGATTTAAAACTGAAAAGGACTTGGTAGGCAATGTGGGTCAAAGTTCCTCCAAACAATGTCTGTATCGAGCTCATCTGAAGTTTATCAGCATGGATGTAGATATGTGAGTCATGCTCACAGCTGTTCAGACGGCATATTTGTGTTTGAGTGGAGACACTTCAGGCAAAAACATTGTACTTTCAAGCACCGGTCCGAGTTGGAATTTTGGGCTATTTGACTTCTCATAACATGTTGCTTCAGAATAGTGGAAACAAAACATCCAAAATGCAATTTATCTATCTTATCCACACTTCATAGTTTTATTCCAATCTACTGTATTTTCTGAAGCTTTTTACAGAAGGGTTTGTTCATACAACCCCTGATTTCATAGAACCTTTTATTCCTAAAAACACTGTAAAAATGTATTTGTTTTTATGGCTGTTGGCAGTATTTTCTGATTTATGGAATGATAAAAACAGGTCCAAAATCCCCTCTGTAGTAATATTTTAACAAAATAATACAAGAATTTTGAACCTGGCTTTATCCAATGTTCAGATCTCTGTTCTGGAAATGTATACAACTTTATGCATATTTATTTAGATAATACATAATTTGTATATTTAAACATATATGCCATTCTTTATGTAATCCATCAACTGGGGAAGTACGGTAATATCTATTGTTAGTTATGGGATGCCTTGCCTTTGTCATGATACACTGCCGGAAGGAACGAAAGGAGCCGTGGATAAACGAAACTGTCATTTATTAAATCCAACACACAGGGTAAATCCACACTTGAAAGGGAAGGAAGACACATGTACACAACTGGTAGACCTGACAGAGGAAGAACACACAGACTGGAACTAAATACTGTACATGACTTAAAGAGGCAATTGGGAGGAACACAGTTGAACAGAATGACTAATTAAGAGACAATGAGGACAGGAACGATCAAATAAGGGCACATGGAGAAAACATAACAAAAGACAGTCCAATCCTGACATTTTCTCCCCCTCCTGAAAGGTGCGGACTCACACTGTAGAACCAGAGGAAGAGAACAGGTGGGAACTGGGAGGAGGCTCAGGAGGAGGACGGACACCCAGGAGGGGGCCAGCAGACAGAGTCCAGGGAGGTGATGAAGAGAGGAGCCAAAGAGGAAACAGGACAAGTCAGATCAGATGGAGGAAGGAGCAAGGGAGATGACAGGGACTTGGAGCATGCAGCACCAGGTAGGACCCAGGCCACAGCCATAATGGC
Source organism: Cyprinus carpio (assembly GCF_018340385.1). Taxonomy (NCBI): domain Eukaryota; kingdom Metazoa; phylum Chordata; class Actinopteri; order Cypriniformes; family Cyprinidae; genus Cyprinus; species Cyprinus carpio. The sequence goes on from NC_056573.1 coordinate 4,263,333, forward strand.
GACCCACGATGGAGCCGATGGAGGAGGAAGGGCTGCCGACTGCAGTGGAGCAGGTGGCGAAGGAGCCAGAGGCGGAGAGCCGATGAGCCATGGCGACTGGGAGGATGGCTGTGGCAGAGCTGTGCCTGTGGCGACCGAGGCAGAGGTGGGGATCCAGAAGGCCGCGGTGGAGCCGGAGCGACAGAGGATTGAGGAGGAGCCAAAGGGATGGAGGAGCCTGACAGAGACGGAGGGACGAGGCACAGCCAGAGGAGTGGAGTCCCTAGGGTATGGATGGTCGATGAGAGACCAAGGCGGAGCATGAGGGAGCCCGGTGGAGTGGATGGTCGATGAGAGACCAAGGCGGAGCATGGGGTAGGCTGGGTCAACAAAGTCAATTAAGTTTTCCTCCGCTTTGCATTCTCCCAAATCCCTTTTCATCTCACCCTCAGCCATGGCACAGGGGCATTTAGTTTTTCTTCTCTTTGTATTCTATGGAATCCCTTTTCTCTCTCGTGGCGGGCATTGTGGGTCTCATACCTGGTCTGGGCGATCCGTGAGGCTCTGAACTTCATGGCGATCCTCAGCTCTGTTGCAATCCTATGCAATGGCTCATCGGTCATGACAGGCAATATGGCTCCCCGTCAGCAGTGGCTCTCAGGCTTGAGCTCCCACAGTCGGGAGATGGGGGGCTGGGCTCTGGGTTCAGCTGGGCTCTGGATCAGACGTAGACACTCTCCAGACACTGGATGATTGCTTCCCTCCAGCTCAGTCCGGTGGTCTCTGGGATGTCTACAGGACGGTATTAATTAGCTCTGATCCAGAACAACGAATTCAGCGCAGCATCAAACACCGTAACCACGGCTAGCTGGCTGAACTCAACTTCATACTCCAACAGGGAAAGGTCTTTGCGTGTGACACACAGAGTAAATCCACACTTGGAAGGGAAGGGAAACAAACTTACACAACTGGTAGACCCGACAAAGGAGGAACGCACAGACTGGAACTAAATACATGACTTAACGAGGCAATTGGGAGGAACACAGGTGAACAGAATGACTAATTAACACAACTGGTAGAGGACAGGAATAGGAACGACCAAATAAGGGCACATGAGGGAGTAAACACAACAAAGACAGTCCGATCCTGAAAGTCTTCCATTCTTTTTTTCTAAAGCATGACAGGATGAAGTAAATAATTTAGTAAATTATAAGTAAATAATTTCATTTTCATAGGTTTTGTCCAAATTGATGTTTTGACTATATCAAGCTCAAATATTCAGCTCTGTTACTGTGAGAAAAATGAGCAATCAAATATAATCAATGTTCATAAATAACTAAAAACCAAGATTTAATCTTAAACTAACTATTCTCTAATGAGTCACAGATTAATTTAGAAAAAAAATTAAACCGTTACTCATTGTTGTTTTACAAACCTGATTCCAAAAAAGTTGGGACACTACAAATTGTGAATAAAAACAGAATGCAATGATGTGGAATTTTCAAATTTCAATATTTTATTCAGAATACAACATAGATGACATTAAATGTTTAAACTGAGCAAATGTATCATTAAGGGAAAAAATAAGTTGATTTTAAATTTCATGGCATCAACACATCTCAAAAAATTTGGGGACAAGGCCATGTTTACCACTGTGTGGCATCCCCTCTTCTTTTTATAACAGTCTGCAAACGTCTGGGGACTGGGGAGAGAAGTTGCTCAAGTTTAGGAATAGGAATGTTGTCTAATTTTTGTCTAATACAGGCTTCTAGTTGCTCAACTGTCTTAGGTCTTCTTTGTTGCAACTTTCCTTTTTATGATGCGCCAAATGTTTTCTATGGGTGAAAGATCTGGACTGCAGGCTGGACATTTCAGTACCCGGATCCTTCTTCTATGCAGCAATGAAGTTGTAATTGATGCAGTATGTGGTCTGGCATTGTCATGTTGGAAAATGCAAGGTCTTCCCTGAAAGAGACGACGTCTGGATGGGAGCATATGTTGTTCTAGAACTTGGATATACCTTTCAGCCTTGATGGTGCCTTTCCAGATGTGTAAGCTGCCCATGCCACACGCACTCATGCAACCCCATACCATCAGAGATGCAGGCTTCTGAACTGAGCGCTGATAACAACTTGGGTTATCCTTGTCCTCTTTGGTCCAGATGACATGGCGTCCAGTTTTTCCAAAAAGAACTTCAAATTTTGATTCGTCTGACCACAGGACAGTTTTTTCCACTTTGCCACAGTCCATTTTAAATGAGCCTTGGCCCAGAGAAAAACTTCTGGATCATGTTTAGATATGGCTTCCTTTTTTGACCTATAGAGTTTTAGCTGGCAACAGTGAATGGCACGGTGGATTGTGTTCACCGACAATGTTTTTTTGAAGTATTCCTGAGCCCATGTTGTGATTTCCATTACAGTAGCATTCCTGTATGTGATGCAGTGTTGTCTAATGCTGCCTCTACCAAATGCAAATAGAGTGTCAATTCGCAGATCTAGTTGCCGGTTGAACATTTTGAATCATTCAGTATGAGCGAAATTTCGCGCGCGCCGAGGCGAAACCCTTTACTGTTTGCACATGAGATGTTCCGAGCATTCTCTGCAACGTCCTCTAAATAAACACATGATATTGTTAGCACTGTATATGGGGGAAAATAGTTGTGTAAAAAACGGCGGGAAGGCCCGCGGGTCGATAAACGTGTACTCTCCAAAAGTTGCAATTTTATTCCTCTCTATAGAAATATGACTTGTGTCATATAGCTCCGGGTGACTGCTGCTATCAGTCGTTACTCCATGTTGAATTTTTCAGGCCTGATTGGTTAACAGCGAATTGACGGTTCAAATTTTGGTGACTCCTCTGCAAATTCACGTCCCACGCTAAATGCACAAAAAGCACCTGAGCGTAACGCACTAGACACTCAATTTGCGTCAATGAGGCGAAGGCTCATCTTGCGCCGTAAGACCTCCAGATCGCGTAAAACGCCAATTGACCTACATAATCATTCGCGCCAGACGCTCTATTCGCGTTTGGTGTGGCATAAGAGCCCTTCACGGGCATCCGGTTTTCCGGCCTTGACCTTACGCACAGAGATTGTTCCAGATTTCTGAATCTTTTCACGGCCTCTTCAAACTCTTTGCAATTTTTCTCTGTCCTTTCATATTGCTCCACTTTTTTTTGGAATGTGTAGACTCTGCCATGAGAGGCTCATTTTATCCAAAATTGACCTAATAAGTTGCAAATGTCCTTATCCTTATATGCATTTAACTTTTCCGGAAATCCCAAATGAGCCAATATTTAGCAAGACATGTCTGTCTCACTTTCAACATTTGATATGTTATCTTTATTCTATTGTGAATAAAATATAAGTTTATGAGATTTGTTAATTATTTCATTCCTTTTTTACTCACAATTTGTACAGTGTCCCAACTTTTTTGGAATCGGGTTTGTATGTTGTTGTTTTTTTTTTTTTTGGGTATGTTTTTCTTTTTCCTTTTGTTAAACATTGACCTGCAAGGTTTGTTTATACTTTTTTTCATGGAACCTGCATTCATTAAATATTTGACTTTGAGATTCAGATTACATGTCTTCCTTTTTTCCTACCTTTTAATAATTAATAATTGTCATATCACTAATATATTAAGAAAGAAAAACTGTATGGTTTAATTTCATAATTTATTTAAGACCACAAATGCACTTATAATCCATACAAGTACATGTGCATATATTTATTCTACATAGACATAGATCTTGTATTAAAATTTTATTGCTGCACATGTTAAATACACAACCCTTTTATAAATCTATAAAAGGAAAGACATCTTCATGGAAAAATATGTCTGTTGTGCTACAGGTTATATGATGCATGTCAGTACAGTTACTCGAGACACTTAGAACAGTGACACATGCTACTCAGTCAGGAACAGGGTGGACAGGAAGCAGAGAGGAAAGCATTTTTAAAGTCTACAGGAGCAAATGCAGTTGACAGTTAGAAGCGCAATATGAAGCAGCACTGTCATAAAAACAGACAAAGGTTAATATACAACACATGGCTGGGCGGTTTATTATAAAGAGCTTCCTCATAAAATCACTGCCATCACTATTCATGTCATTCTCACATAATTATTTTTTTTTTATTGTTTTTTTCTCATTCTTTAGATTATTTAAGGAGCTATTAGTAGGATTTCAATGGCACCATCATATAAAAAGCAATTCAAAGCAAGCATATTTTAGTTTAGACAAAGAGTAGCTCAAGTCATTTTCACATTCACAGAATCCTTGAAGCCACGTCTGTTTGTTTGTTTGTTTGTTTTTTTGCCAAAAAATCACAAACTAACAGGAAACAAAGAAGGTTAGTCCTTGAGGGCTACAAAGCTACGGACATTTAAGATACTTAAAAAAAAACATCAAGTTATGATTGGAAATATACTCTCTGTAAATACATAATAGCTAAATCTTCCTTTCTTAACTCTATAGGGACTGAACTGGAGGCCTGGGTGCAGTGCATCAGTTGCAATGGAAACCAATGAATTAAACCTTTATGTTAACATGAGAAGGTGAATGTGTTGCTGGACTGTGACCTCTTTGCTTGGACGTGGTATTACTGCATCATAGGTCATTATCAGACTTCTAGGTAAAATCTCTAACAAATTTTTAGACTTGCACAAAACAACTGCACAAATTCCCTCCAACAGTCTTGGCTACAATCTTTTCTACAGTAGTGCAATTTGACAAAATCTCATAAAAACATGTCCATTTCTCAATCAAAATGGAGGTGGAGGTGGGGGGTTTGGGGGGGGAACATATTTTTCTTCGATTTGATCTTCGATCTTACAGACTCATAGGGTCACGGTAATGTGACATTTATATATATATACATTTCTAAAAGCAAAAATTTTATTTTTTTCAATTTCTAATGTGCATTTACTGTTATAAGTATACATCATGGCACTATTTGAAATTAATTAATGGTGATCTATAATAATAATGCATTATATGCAAAAAGGATTAGGGGAAATGTACTTCATTTTCTTGAGAACAATGTCAAAAATGAGTATTTCTAAAATGAAGATTCATTTTTCTTTATGCAAACATATATTCTATTTTTTTAATTTTGATTTAGTGGTAAACCTGGACATTTCTTTTTGACATGGCCCCAATAGGATTTTTGATGTTTTTCTGGACATTCTCACTCTCATGTGGATTCATGTTGAGTAATATCACCTTGTGAGTGATTCAGTGGTCCAGGTGGATGTTTAGTCATATTTAAAAATACATAATTAAGAGAGTCATATACAGACATGCAATTAAGAAACAATGTTTGATTATGTGTTATTGGTGGATTTTTATTCATATTTAAAAATACATAATTAAGATGAATGCAAATCAATGTTTAGTCATATTTAAAAATACATAATTAAGAGAGTCATATACAGACATGCAATTAAGAAATGAACCTGTGCCTTTCATTTTGGAAATGTATGCAGATTTTTTTGCTCATGGCTGTAGAGGGAATGGAAAGAGAAGTCAGTGGAGATCATCTAGACTTCTGCCGTTCTCAAACACGCCCTTGGTGAACTGGCGAAAAACTCGGTCCATGTAGGTGCTCTGCCGTGGCCACAGACCCTCCAGAAAGCCAATATGGCCGCCGTGATAGGTAATGAGCAGGGCCACATTGGGGTTTTGCTTCACCGCCTCCACTGGAAAGGCTGAAGAAGAAAGACCATTTTTAGCTCAGCATGGATGGGATAAAGTCAACAGGCTGGGCCACACTGAAGTTTCTTTTACTTCAGCCCTAAACTTTAATGTCACATTTTCTTAAAAATAAGGAATATATACTTTCTAATGGGCTTTAGTCTCTCACGCAGCCCTAATAAATCTGGCCGACTCACCATGATTGGGGGAAAAGACATCGTCCGCCGCATTGAGGCACAGCATCGGCACCTGCACAGACTTGATCTTGTGAATGGGGCTCGCGTCTCGATAGTAGTCATCATTGGATGGATAACCGAACATGACCGATGTGAAACGTTCATCAAACTCTCGGATTGTTTTAGCCTGTGGAATGGAAGCAATAATACCATTACATTAACATGTGACAAATGTGACACAATATTGTGTAAGTAAGAGTTAATAACTCACCTTCATCACATGGTCTATGTCATATTTTTTTTCAAGAATGGTTCTGTGACTGCAAAAAGAAAAGTGGAAAATGTCACAATGAGGATTAGGATAATCTTCATATAACAAGAATTATTCATAACTGTATTCATAATAATGATATAACTAAAGGAATAGTTCAGCCAAAAATTTAAATTTGTTGAAAATTTTCTTTCACCCAGACCATCCAGGATGTAGATGAGTTCGTTTCTTCAAGGTACCAGATTTGGAGAACTGTAGCATTACATCATTTACTTGCCAATGAATCCTCTGCAGTGAATGGGTGCCGTCAGAATCAGTCTGTGGATTATTGTGATGTTTTAATCAGTTGTCTGGGCTCTCATTCTGACGGCACCCATTCACTGCAGAGGATCCTTTGGTGAGCAAGTGATGGGATAATAGATTTCTCCAAATCTGTTCCCATGAAGAAACAAACTACATCTACATCTATTAAAGCGATACTCCATCCCAAAATGAAAATTACAGTTTCTACATGTATTTAGCTTTGATTTGAAATAAAACAGCGCATCCTTGTGGCACGGATGACACAGAAGAGCATACGCAGCATACGGTGATAATGAGAGACAGAGGAGACAGTTGACAAAGGAATTATTGAATAGTCATTACTTTTGTTTTCTTAACTTTTAGTTCCCGTCGCTTCATATAACCCAGATTACACGTCTGATGGTAGATGGAGTATTCTGACGACGACTTTCATACCTTTTATGGACCTTGACACTGTTATTTATTTGGCAGTCTATGGGACAGTCACAAGCCTCCAGGTTTTTTGTGTTCGAGGACAAACAGAGCTTTTACGGGTTTGGAACAACATGGGGGTAAGTGATTAATGACAAAATTTTCATTTTGGGATGGAGTATCCCTTTAATACAAGATCTATCTACATCTTTGATGGTCTGGGGAAGAGAACATTTTTAGCATATTTTCATTTTTGGGTGAACTATTTCTTTAAGCATATTATTCAAATACTGCAACCCTACATAGTACAGGCAATTTGGAAAATGGATGGACACCTTTTTTCCAGGTATTTTAGATTTGGAAACTTTTTTACCATGTAGTAAATATGGTTCTTCAATTTTATTCTGTGCAGCATACACTGTACCGCATTCTAATTCTTAAAAATTGTATGTGAAACAGTACAAACTATGCAGTGAGAAATGTTACAAAAATCATATTGCAAATTCAATTCATAGTTGTCATCCCTTACAAAAGTTATTTTACACTTTGAATTGAATTTTGTATAAAAATGTGTTAAGCTGCAAATTTGTGGTTGATATTAATTCTGGTTGATCCATAACACTGGAAATGGCAGGTCAAGTTGTGGGAGAGCATACCCAACGTAATGTGCAAATTCGGTAGGTTATTTGGTTAATATATGCATACTGATAATGTGCATACTGTGCACAGTATACTGCATACTACATATATAGTTAGAGTAGCACACTAGTGTTCTATTTCAGACAGCAATTCAGTAGTATCATGGTATATATATCAAACACAACTGTACCATGGTACCGCAATTGCATTTTTTTTTTTTTTTTGCATTGCAAGTTTTTGATAAGCTGATTAAGAGTTAATTAAAGTAGAATAAGCCCCTTATGTGCAAAGTGTTCATTTCATTTCAATAGCCTGTTCTGAAACTGAAGCAAAATACATAAATTCCATTTAATCTTATTTGGCTCATTTGGTAACACTCAAAATGAGTTCAGACCCAAAAAGAGGGGGAGTCGAGGACAATGCGACATCATTACACACAAACACACTAGACTACGGTGAATTAAGCCGGGTTTATCCCCTTCTGACCCCACTGACCGGTCCACGGATGCCTGCAGGCAGCTGGTGAGGTAGGCAGGCCCTCCCAGGTAGTTCGCCAGCATCATCCTGCAGGGTGTCAAGATTAGTTCGCCAGCATCATCCTGCAGGGTGTCAAGATATGAGATGTACTCATAAAGATGCTCAGGACAGTTGATGGACTTTGTTGCATGTCGTCACGAAAGCTTATGCAAGGGTCTGCACCCCTCTCCCATCTCTCAAAGCTGCAAAACTGTTAAAATAATCACCATTCACCCCAGACCATCTTTTCACTTTGCCATCTGGTAAGCGTTTCCGTAGCCTGATGTCAAAAACTGAGAGACTTAGGAGGAGTAGGTTCGCTAAACTCAAAACCAGCATCATCTTCATGTCTCCACTTAATATTCAGGGTGTCAAGATATGAGATTTACTACCTCATGACATACTGAAAGTGATTTGCTGTACAGGACAGTTTTGATGGACATTATTTTCCACTATATATTTAATTTGCATGTCGTCACGAAATTCTTATATTTTTTTTTTTTTTTTTCATTCTTTCATAGCTATATTTATGTATATTTTCAGATAATTGCACTGTTCTCACATTTCACTGCTGGTTATAAGCTCTATATAATTGTGTATGTCAAGTAAAAATCTTGAATCTTGAATCTTGTGAAAGCAAACATTCAAGAGATTTTAAAGCATTCAAGTGCAAGAAGACGTGAAAGAACTTATTTAATTTAGTACTTGCATGCTGTGCGCAACCACAGAATCGAGTTCTCTTTTGTTTATTATTTCTCTTGATACCCGTCTTGATGAGTCTCCTCGAAAACTGTTGGTTATGTAATAAATGAATATAAACAGCTTATAAAGATGCGTTTTTATTATATATATATGCAAGTGACTGCGCCTAATTAACTAGCTGCTGTCTATATCGTTAATGTTAATCCAAGAAAAAAAGAGAGAGAGAAAATGACTCACAGCTCTCAAATAACTTGAATTTTGTAGCTTTAACAAGGATTAATCTATATATCATTTAAACAGTAAAGACCATGCAATGCTTTCACATTCGTTGATTAAATTTCTGTACCTGAACACTGCCAAACCTGAAAAAAAAAAATATTATTTAATCTGCATCTTTGTTCTATTTATTTATCTGTGGTAGCCTATTAGGGCCCACAGGTACAATCTACACCGGGGCCCCGCATACCTCAGCTACGACCCTGCACACACACACACACACACACACACACACACACACACACACACACATACTGTACATAAGCCGTATGAAGCTGACCCTTTTCTTTCTGTAAGACGGAGCGGATTAGAGCTCTGTGCTGCCAACTCAGCTTTTACTTAGAAAGAGTTATAAATTAAGGGTGAAATGATGCTGTGAGGATCTGGGAATTTTCATCTGCATCACATGACGGGAAAAAATGCATGAACTGGGAACACTTTATAATACAAGTCAGGAATGAATATATTATATAATGCTTTTTATGGAAACAGCAATGTATAAGTTGTGTATGGGTTTATTTCCTTTGAGGGATTTAAAAGTATTAGTTGGGAATGAATATATTATATAATGCTTTTTATGAAATACAAGCAGACTTCATATTTCAAACAGTAGTTCAATAGTAGCACTAATCACGGTTTGATTATTTGTACAGCCCTTCTTTTGATTTCAATCCATGTTACACGGTAAATTTCATTTTTGTGATTGGATTCTATGATTTTGTCCATGTTTCTCACTTCGCAGGCCAAATTATAGTTCAATCACGATTTCCACAAAAATATTCAGCACAACTGTTTTCAGCATTGATAATAAATGTTTGATCAACATATCAGCATATTAGAAGGATTTCTGAAGGATCATGTGACACTGAAGACTGGAGTAATGATGCTGAAAATACAGCTTTGATCACAGGAATAAAATAAACTTTTAAATATATTACAATAAAAGATAGTTCATTGCTGTTTTAAATGCAGCCTTGGTGAGCAAAAGAGACCCCAAACTTTTAAATAGTAGAGTATTTCACAAAGACAAATGCATGCTGCCTCTCTATTTAATTAAAGGCACTATAAATTTCAGATCAGGGGGAAAAAACAGTGCTAGAGTGTCCTGGTGTGTGTGATCATAGCAGCTGAATTCCCATTTAAGGGCAGGATAAACCCCTGTATGTGTGTTAAACTCACCCGCCCATAGAAACCCCAGCCGCCATGAGTGGAGCTTTGTCAATGGTCCGCTGGACATGTTCAATGACCACCTCCAGATCCTCTGTGTTCGCTGCACAGTAAGTCCTAGGCGTCTAGAGCACAGGATATATACTCATAAGAGACAGATAAAGAGCTCTTAAACATAAACACTCCAAAGCTCATATCATACTTAATTATCTTACAGTCTCAGTGCATGAACGTGGTTTATATAAAGTCTACAGTATGAACATTATCTCAAAGTGTTATCTTAGTTTGCAACTTTACACTGTACAGTATATGCACTTGCACTAATATACTATAATATAAACTCATAAACCTAATTTTATTTTAAGCTGTGTGAGGTTATTTCAATGGGAAAACATATGCATTTGCATAGGTTTCTATGAACACATTTCAACTTGTTCAAGCACATGAAGTGTTACTGCAGGGATTTTAAGCCTCTCCTGATGGCAAATACATACGGAGAAACATTATCATCTGAATTCCAACAACGTTCATGAGTCAGAGGAAAGGATTTATCGACAGGCTCTTGTATACAAGGCTTGTTCACACAACAAATATTACATAACTTTGATTCGAATGACTCAATCTCCATAAATTAATATAATATTCATGCTGACAGAAGTGTGTGTCACCTGTGCCAAAGTTTAACGTGACAAAATTTGGTTTAAATTCAATAAAAGAGGAGATAAACGATTGTCCTTACCAGTAACTTTTCCCCCGAAACTCCTCTATTATTGAACACTACACATCTGAAAAAAACACAAGAGAGGATATATAGAAATGGTCCATTTGACAGTTTTTGTACTTAGCGCAATTATTGATTCTGATTGGTTCTTAAAGGCAATCCATTTATTTAAATAAAGGTACTTCCAGTTTTGTTGACTGTATTATAGTTTTGAATCACTACACCACACTCTTACTGACAAGTTAAAAAGAATAGAACTTGTCTGTATTTCTAAACAAGATATTTGATTAGTAGTTTAAGGAAGTATGTCACTCATTTGTATGTCGCTTTAGATAAAAGCAACTTATAAAGTGATCAGCTAAATGAACGATTGCAAAAATGTAAATGGTTCTTACAGTTCAGAGACAATTCTTCTTTCCAGCTGAGCATAATTTTGAACTACAGAACAGAACCAAACAGTTTCTGGTTCCCACCGACTTCCATAGTATAAATATACTATTAGAAAATTGTATTCAAAGAGCTATACGTGTCTTTCTTGTTTAATTGCTACCTTATTTGTTTTCAGAAAGTACCTTGTGTTTGCATTTGTTGCCCACGCCTATTCAGGTGAAGTACACATTTTAAGTTTTATTGTTTCTGACTACCTGACAGAGACAGAAATGGTTAATACCATGTTTAAACATATTTTGAGAGCATTGTGGCAGTGTTCTGTCATTTTGTTTTTGTTTAGTAGATTTTTTGTATTCAACAATATATTATTAGATTTGTCTAAATATTAGAGTTAAGTGTGATTTATAATAGCATAAAGAGTGTCATTTAGGTACCACTGATATGCTATTATAGTTTTATGAATATTTTAGAAATATGTTTTTCTGTTTTAAAGGGATAGTTCACCCAAAAAATGAAAATGTTGTCCTCATTTACCCACCACTTACTTCAAAAAAAAATAAAAAAAATAAATAAAAAATAAAAAATCTTCTTATGTTGAACAAAAAAAAAAAAAGGTATTTTGAATAATGTTGGTAACCAAACTGTTGCCAGTAGCCATTCAAACATATCTATTTATTAGTCTTAAGTTTTCATTATTTTAGTGTTTCAAATAAAATAAGTTAAAAATAGGTTATAAAATATAATTTTTTTTTATTATTATTTATTTTATGGTTTTAGTTCTCAATAGCAAACCTGTGGTGTTCTGAGTTTGTACATAAGGATTGTAATAAATGGCAAAATGGTCAACTCTGTAACCTTTCTAAAAGCGTCCTAGAATATAATAATACATATTATTACACAGATCTGTGGAATGCTTGATTTTGATTGGTCAGTCAGGGTATTCAGAGGTCAAATATTGTTGTGCAATGACTGCGAAACTGTATAAGAGACCGCTGTGTCTGGTTTTTTTTTTTTTTTTTTTTTTTTTTTTTTTTTGTTGTTTTTTTCACAACTCTCATATTACTCCACTGTCTCTTTCTTGTCATGAATTAATTTGTTGCTTATTTGTTGTGTAATAAGTGCTGAATCGTATCTGCAATGATTTTGAATGCAGATTATCACTTCATTTAGCTTAAGATGCCACAACATAATTTATAAGCACTTTATCTGACAAAATTATAAAAATGTACTTTAAACTTTGCTTTTTGAGATTAAACAGTAGAAATCCCCACATCCATCAGTCAGCAACAAATGACTCCTTTAAACTTTCAGAGGATAAAATACAAAGCTGCAAAAAAAAAAGTTTACATCTACTAACATATGTCACTGCTTATGTGTTAGTGTACCTTTAGCGGCTGGTGGGCTGTTTTCTGCTGCGGCATGGAAAGTCTTAGCTAAGCTGCAAAGCTGGTCAAAGCTGCAATTCATTAAGCAGAGAACAGGCAAAAGAAAAATGCTGAGTGAGCTGCTATAGCCCCCTCTGCCTCACGCCTCTCGAGGTTTACAAGAATGAGCTCCTGACAGATGCCCAGAAGGAGAGAAAGTGCCCATCTCTGCATCCCTGAAGGCTTTAATACAGAGCTCAGCTGTTTGTTGACTCTCTCTCTCTCTCTCTCTCTCTCTCTCTCTCTCTCTCTCTGTCTCTTCCTCTCTCTCTCTCTTTCTGTCTACATGGACTAGTAGCTTCAGAAGTGGAGTCTGACAAAGATGTTCCAGGGTTATTGTAAGAACGCATACTGCATGGATCTACAACACAGCTACATATGTTCTGGCGCAGTTGTGGCATAAAGCTTACAAAAGCATCCGCTCGAAGCCTTTCTGAAACTTTCAGTACAAAATATGCACAGCTAATGGAACTTATGTTGCTTCTGAAGTGCACTACATGTGCAGGTAGAGTTCAAGTTGAAGATGAAGGAGAACACAATTGTGCATTATTGAAACTGAGAAATTGTAATGGGATGACTCAGGTGCAAAGATGTTAAATATCTGGTATAAGCATAGCACACATCAGTTTATCTATATTAATGAGCTTTAAAGAATTGAGCACCATACACATATCACAAGTATCATAAAAGTAGTCTGTTCAACTTGCTTCTGAAGTCAGTGGGTCATTATGCCAATACACAGCTAAATTCAGTCTTTGTTTTTTTAGGTATGGGAGTGGCAGAGTTTTGACTATTTAGGCTAGTTTTGTTCATGGATCTGGCAACCCTAGATGTGCTATTATTTTTCTCTGTGACTGGAAATTGCTTAATTGTGATGTGTAAATGTGGATTTTTCAGTTCAGTTTTTCAGGAAACATACAAAATTACAGTATGTTTCCATAGTATAACAAACATTCTTTGTCAAGAGAACAAGCATGACCCTTTTCTAAATTAAAGGCTGTGAACCGGGATGCTCACCTGTAGCCCAGATCCCGGCTTTGCTGTACCATATGTAAAATGTAGGATTCGCGGCTTGTGCCTGTCAGTCCCGGGAGCAGCAGCACAGTGGGGCGCGTGGACTGGTCCGGGTGGGACGCACTGTCATCATTGTCAAACCAATCCAGAGAGATCTGGCCTCCATCTGGTGCTGTAATGAGCTCACTGCCGGACACACAGAACAGCTTAATTCAGCTAGAGAAACATTTATACAGAATGTGGAATTGTGTGTTAATACTAGCTTAAGTGATCATGAATAGAACAAAGAAAAACTGTTATAGGAATGTTACTCAACTAACAAAAGTACCATAAAGTAGCATGGTAGTACAACAGTTGCATAGCAATCCGTATCGCACCACAGCAGCCTCTTAAGCCACTAAAAATGTACAATATGAATGAAATTGGATTGGACTGGAAACAAAGTAATGTGCTTTGTTCTTATGTGCAAATGCCTTTCAAAACAGTTTGTGCTTTTATATGCAAGCACGAGCCCCATTAAAAATGAATCACTCCGCAAATGAAACACTAATTCGATCTAATCTGGCAGGTCTAAAAGAAATTGTTCACCAAAATAATAACAGGATATTTTATAAGACAGAAAACAAAAAGAGCACTGGATGAAATAGATATTTATGTACAATTCACTGTAAGAGACAAAAATTAAAATAAATAAAAAAATATGGGCACACTTTTTTTGATGGGGTGGGGGGGTTGGGGCTGTACCATAGTACTGATGCAAGGCTAGAAAATGTTTTCCACAAAAATGAAGCAGCACAACTGTTTCCAACATTGAAAATTATCAGAAATGTTTCTTGAGCTGCAAATCAGCATATTATAATTATTTCTGAAGGATCATGTGACACTGAAGACTGAAAATCAGCTTTTTCATCGCAGAAATAACTTACATTTTAAAATATATGAAAATAGGAGACAATTATTTAAACATTTTAATAATATTTCACAATATTACTGTTTTCAGTGTTTTTATCTAATAAATACTGACCCTGTGAGCATAAAAGACTTTTTCAAAAACATTGTATTTGTATCTAATCATAGTATATGATGTGTAAAAAAATTTACTGTTTAACACTTATTTGACATGCCATTTACTCAAAATTACTTTAAAAAATTAAGTCTTCTAAATCAAGGTCAACTTTTAGATACAGTAGGTTTATATTTACAAAATTGCCTTAATTCACCCAATATTGCTCATGATGCATTTACAGTGGATGGACTCTTCTGTTGTTTTATTTGGCCTCATCATGACTCTGCTGGTAGTGGCCGAATCCTACAGAGACGCTGTGGAGAGAATCTGTGTCAAAGGGCTCTCGTGTTGTCTTACAGCTCTACACTAAAGCCAGCTTTCTCAGCGAGAAGACGACATGCAGAGCTACATGTGTGCGATGTAATTTCAGAGCCATCATGAAATATGCACTCTAGACCAAGTCTGTCTGTAGTCACTGCCGTCAAGAACAGCCTGCACTCGGAATGTGGGAAAGATTTATATAGACATGTAAATCCCACCTTTCAAAATGCCAGACAGAGAGTGAGAGACCAATCTGGCAAGTTTACCAATGACAATCTATCGACTTTCAGAAATATTTCTGCAGAAGAATAAAAATATAGTGCTTACAATTTGGTACAATTTGGCCAAAAATGTTGTGATTATGTATAAAGATAAATTAAAATATAAAAGAAAATAGGAAATATTACTATAGCAAACATATTACAATTAAAACAATTATTTAATGATAATAATAATTATTATTATTATTGTTATTATTATTATTAATTATACTTATAGGAAATAGGAAATATTACTACTGCATAAATACTATTTCGCTTTAAAATAAAACTGTGCATTTAAGAAAAAAAGGCTTCACTTTATTTTGTACTGTATTTTGTAACTGTAAAATTATATTAAATATTTGTCTTCATTATTTATGTTCAATTGAATTTGTGTCACAATCTCCGGTCTTTTTCTCAGTCACATCTGCACTACAGTTCCCAGCATGCTCCTTGATCCACACCTGCACTCGTTCTTGAACCACAACCAACACCATTCACCTCGTTAACTCACCCTACTTAAGCACACAGCTTACCCTAGTTGTCCAGTCTCGTTTAGAGTTAAGACTGTATTCTCCAAAGTTCCTGTCTCCTTCGTTTCTCCAGCATTTCCTCCTGTGTTATCGCGTCTCCCTGTGTTTCACTTATCCTGGATACTTACCTAAAAGAAGATGAGATGCGTGCATTCCTGGTACCTCATCTCCACCTCTATGATCTCTCCAACACCTGAAAAAACAGTGAAGACCAGTTATCTCTCCATCTATTCTCTGAATTGCTATTACCTTAATTTACCTACCTGCATTACTCAGTTTGCTCATCACTGCAATAAAACTGAACTGTTGTTGAATTGTCCATCTGTCTAAGTCTGTGATCTGTAACAGAAGACCAGACCTACACTGATCGCACTTCAAGCATTGCTCCCCATCATGCTGATCTGATATACTCCCTATCACAAAATGGCCATCCCTTGCCAAATATGCAGAGGAATTCTTGGAGCTGGCCTCCTCCATCTATTTGGAGGATGAATTGCTTATAACATCTTCCATGGAGGTTTTTATGAACCATTATACTCAGTGATGCCCTGCGATACAAACAACTGCTCATTGGAGCAATATATCCCTTATGCACTCTTGCTCAGTCGATCTTCCTCCAGAACACCACATCCTTGCCTTCGAGCCCCTGAGTCTGCTCCAGCTTCGGCTCCACCCCCTGAGTCAGCTCCAGCATTGGCTCCAGCCCCGGAGTCTGCTCCAGCATCGGCTCCAGCCCCGGAGTCAGCTTCAGCCCCTGAGTCCACTCCAGCATCAGCTCCAGCCTCTGAGTCCGCTCCAGCTTCGGCTCCAGCCCCTGATTCCACTCCAGCATCAGCTCCAGCCCCTGAGTCCGCTCCAGCTTCGGCTCCAGCCCCTGAGTCCGCTCCAGCTTCGGCTCCAGCCCGTGAGTCCACTCCAGCATCAGCTCCAGCCCCTGAGTCCACTCCAGCATCAGCTCCAGCCCCTGAGTCCACTCCAGCATCAGCTCCAGCCCCTGAGTCCGCTCCAGCTTCGGCTCCAGCCCGTGAGTCCACTCCAGCATCAGCTCCAGCCCCTGAGTCCACTCCAGCATCAGCTCCAGCCCCTGAGTCCGCTCCAGCTTTGGCTCCAGCCCCTGATTCCACTCCAGCATCAGCTCCAGCTCCTGAGTCCACTCCAGCTTCGGCTCCAGCCCCTGAGTAGTCTCACGTTGCCAGACCTTCAAACTTACAGTAGAAGGTCAATGAACTGCTGAAGGTCTAGGACCGCCCAAGAGGCCATATGACTGACAGGCAAAGCAACCAATCATGTTTCATTTTGTGCCGTGTGTTTATGGGCATGGAAACTCTTGGGACGTATTTTAAAGTGTCTATGCTGCGAACTTTACATATTTCAGATACTTTGAAAATCCAACACTTAGTTGATCCTGATAAGCGCTCATTGTCACAGTTGTAAACACAACAGCTTTCTTCTTACATGAGGGTGTTTGGTGACAAGGCATCTTTGTTTCCAGGTGGAACATTAAAAAAAGCGACACACACGTCTCCCAGAAATCCTGTATAATTCAACCAATCAGATGACGACTTCGAAACTCCTGAAGAGTTTGCAATTTTGTGTGCCATATGCATCAGATGTTCAGCCAACAGTGCATGGGTATGATGTCTGAGGCTGAGACTAGCTCCTGAGTCTGCTCCAGCATCAGCTCCAGCTCCTGTGTTGGCTCCAGCATCGGCTCCAGCTGCTGAGCACAGTCCAGCATCGGCTCCAGCCCCAGAGCTCAGCCAAGAGTCCACTCCAGCCCCAGAGCTCATCCCAGAGTCTACAACGATGTCTGTAATGGCTCTTGCAATTATTTGTGTTGGGGCCGCTCTCTCCCAAGAGCTCAGCCAGGAGCTTGCTCTCACCCCAGAGCTAAGCCAGGAGCCCGCCCTCACCCCAGCGCTCAGCCAGGTGGCCCCGCTTGCCCCAGAACTCACCCGAAGCCCACTTTCACCATAGAATTCTCTAACTCCATCTGCGCCATCTGTGCCCCCTGTGTCTCCAGTATTCCCTGATTCTCCAGTACCCCCTTCCTGGTCTCCTTTGCTGCCGGCACCTCCTTGGTCTCCTGTAATGCCAGCACCTCCCTGAGCTACCAGCACCTCCTTGGTTCCCTGAGTTACCGGTGCCACCCTGGAGACACTCTAGTTTGCTGGCACAGCCTTGCTTACCTTCCAGCAGCTGCCACGTGTCCAGGGCACCTACCCTTCCTCCCCGGTGGTCCTCTTCTTGGCACGAGGACACACCTTCTGGGAGGGGAAGTATTGTCAAGATCTATGGTCTTTTCCTTGGTCACATCTGCACTACAGTTCTCATCATGCTCCTTGATTCACACCTGCACTCAGTCAGCCTTGAACCACACCTGACACTATTCACCTCGTTAACTCGCCCTACTTAAGCACACAGCTCAGATACCCCAGTTGTCTGGTTAAGACTGTATTCTCCAGAGTTCCTGTCTCCTTCGTTCACCAGTGTTTCACCTGAGTTCCTGTCTCCAGCATTTCCTCCTGTGTTCCCGAGTCTCCCTGTGTTTCACTTAACCTGGATACTTACCTAAAAGAAGATGAGGTGTGTGCATTCCTGGTACCTCATCTCCACGTCTATGATCTCTCCAGCACCTGCAGAGACAGTAAACACCAGTTACCTCTCCATCTATACTCTGAATTGCTATTACCTTGATTTACTTACCTGCATTACTCCATTTGTTCATAACTGCAATAAAACTGAACTGTTATTGAACTGTTGAAAGTCTGTGATCCGTAAAATTTGTTTTATATTTTAAGTATTTTGTAATGTCAATACTGTTTATTACAAACTTTAAACAAACTGTAATGTATAAAGCACTAAATAAATGTGATATAACTTTGCAAATACATTTATCATTTAGTTTTAATGTTTATCAAAGCCTTACCCAATAGACTTCTATTGCAAGTGCTGTAAAGCAAACACAAATCAAAATACTTTGATTATTTAGTCAAAACAACTATCTGTGACATTCAACAACCTAGATTCCTTTGGTGCCAATATTTTAGACAATATCTCTGAATAGAATGCTCAAATATTGCTGGTATTTGATGTCGCTCTCTCGTTTGGATTTGTACTCCTAGAACATTCGGTTTACAAAACAGAAGCTCCTATTTCACACCTGACTACATGGCAATGAAGCTCGTCGGCAGTGTCAGAGACGGATGGCATCACACACAAGAGCAGTCAGTCCCAGCATGCATCACACCCTTCCGTCCTAATGGGAATGTGCAGCTGCTGGGACGGTCAAACTCAGACGCCCTTGACTTCAAACATTGCATACAAACAGCAGGATCTGTAAGCAGATTTGCTCACTCAGACACATGTGCATCTCTCACGACCGCTGCATATTGAGACGGAGGCAACAGATTAACTATTGATTACAATTCTGCTAAAACCAATGCAGGTGACGAGTCGAAACAGAACGGTGGATGCTACTGTTTTTGCGTGCATGCATCTTCTCTGATCACAGAGCAGAAATGCAGGGGCCGTTTAAGCCTCTAAATTGGTTTTGTAAGAGATACACTGCAGCACTGAATCAGTTTAACCAAATCAATAACTGACAGTTTATACATGCTGATAAACATAAACACGCCACCATTCACCACACAATACACTATTTGACCAACAAACTGAGTTAAAGCAAGTGTTGAGTATTTTTTTTTCTTTGAAAACAATGTTCAAATCTCAGATGCTTTAAAGTTGCGATGTAACAGAAGTAGCAACATATTTTTTTTTCCTGTATTGTGATGGTAAAATTATGATATTTCTTATTATTGAATTAAAACTATTAAACCGAACTGAAAATATTATTATGGTAAAAAAAAAAAAAATCTATGTAAAATACAAAAGATTATAATAATGACTTTATTTTACAGTACAACTGCAACAAGACTAATATTAATTTCTTAATTTTCAACTGAATTTGTTTCATAATTGAATAATTTTACAACATTAATACTACTATTTTCATGTTTATTACTGTAAAGCTGCATTGAATCAATGTATTGATTGGATGTAGGCAGAACTGAATGCAAGTTTGCAGTCAATTGTAAGAAAGGGTAAAATTACAAAGTTAAAAAAAATCCAATATGATCGAAAAAATACAATAAATATATAATAAAATATAAAATAGACTATATATTTTCATTTCATGCATTTTTTTAAAAAAGTACTATAAATTTCTTTATACGTACTGAATGAATTTGTAAAATAGGTTTTCTTTCTAAAAAACAGAATTTCTTTTTTTTTCACTTTGGTTATGGGGTGAAATATGACCCTCTATACTTGCCCACTCTACTTGCATCAGTGTTGATTCCCATAACATGCAATCATCAGAAGAGGAAAGCTGATATAAGCTACACCTTCTCTTTCTTTCTTTGAGAACGGGAGTCCTCTGAACATTAGAGCTACTCTCCTACTGCATCAGACAATCAATGAAATGAATGCTGAAAGGAGCTCTCTGATCATCTACCAAGGGCACTTTCATATGTTAAAGAAGGCAAAACAAGTCTTCAAGTGGAGAAACGGTGGCAACTTCAGCATAAATGCGAAACCTGCTTTGATTCTGAATTATCTTACAGCCTAAGGAGACCCAGCTTCCGGCAAAATTAACTTCAGAAGGACAACGTCTGCTATTGTTGCTTAACCTTCCTTGCTCCTGAGGACTGTTAAAGAACCCCAATGGCAAATATTGTATGTCTACTTATAATTAATATAGTAGCTACATTCAGAGTAAATGCTCATTTCCTGCCTAAACTAACCTGCCACTGTAAACTCTAACAGCCACTTCCTCTGACATTAAGACTTTGAAATGGTTTGATTTTGAAAGATGCCAGAATACCAATAATTGTGCATTTCATCGAAAGTATTTATGGGCTTTGAAGAGTTAAACAGCCATCCTGCCACAATCACAGCACTAAGCACATTCTGACTGTGAGGGAAATGCGCTCACTTTCTGTAGTTGACCCAGGGTTTCGCCGTCACGAAGGGTCTGAGCAGCGTTTGCACCCGGCTCTCCCAGCACCAGAACGTTGGGTAGTATGTCTCTGAGACCACGGGGCATTTGTCCCTCAGGAACTGATGAAACTTCTTTCCTCCAGCTATCAGTATGGGTTTCTGCAAAACAAAGAGCAAAGGGATTGGTGATTATCTCAGAAAGCAAAACTGAAACAGTTCAAAACATTTGAAGAATAGAAATGTATTTATTATATATTTATTTAAAGAATACTGATACTTAATAATTGAAACTACTTTTTAGTAAACGTATGATAACAATCATTATCATAATCATAATATACAAAACACATTTATTAATTCTATTACAATTCTATATGATAAAATAAATATAATATTATGACAATAATAATAAATATAATATAATAATAGCAATCATAATATATAATACATAATTATAATAATTATAATAATTATCATAATAAAATAATATTAATAAATAATACAAATTATGTAATACATTTTATATCATATTATAAATATACTGTATTGTTTAAAGATAAAATATATTATTAGAATAATAACAATCATAATATATATATAATTATAATAATTATGATTAATAAATAATAAAATCAATAAAATTAAAAACAAATCATTTTATATCATATTAAATAATATATTGTATTGTTTCATTATAATATAAATAGAATGAAATTGGGACATACAATTGCAAAATATTTTTTGATCAAACTTCAAGAAAAGAAACTTTTAACCCTAAAGAAACCGAGTGACTTGATAGAATAGCCTATGAATATGTTTTAATAGTAGTTTTAATAGTTTGCTAAATAAATTATAATTATATAGTTTTATATTTCTGTGTGCACCATTCAGATATATTTGATTTATATATATATATATATATTTATATATATATATATATATATATATATATATATACACAGAAAGTTTTGTCTAGAGACAATCGCCTACATTCTATCTAGGTGAACAATTTAATTTTTGTCCTTTTAAACGTTTATAGTCTATCAATCTTAAAAATTCAATCAGTGTTTTGTTCTGTGGTGAAAATTAGAACACTAGTGAAATATAATAGAATATGCAGAGTCACTACCTTAAAATATATTTCCCTGTCTTAGCTGTAAAAATTGGGAAATATGCTTTTAGGGCACTGTTTTTATCTGTGTATATGTTTCAACATGCCGGCAAGAGAGCAAACATGAATTATTTGACAGATGAAAGCTTTAATAGCTACATATTCCAAGGCGCATTATGACATTATTATCCGCTATGCACTCGCGTAAGCTTACATCATGCGGACTGACTGAAAATAATTATACTGACATGCATTATGACATCATTTGCCGGCAGTTCTCTGCAAATATGACCCAATCGCGTGCACGAGCATCCGAATCGCTCCATTCATTTGGACATGAATGTGAACGCAGATTTACAGTCCCCTTACCTTGGCCACAGAGATCAGGTAGTAGCAGACATAAGCGGCGCTGAATCCGAGCACTACTGACAGACCAACCCCAGAGCCGAAGAGCCCGACTTTAACTTGGTTTTTGAAGTAATGTGAAAGGTCACTTGTAAATAAATTAAAATTAAGCTCCGGTGAGATCATTTCCTTATAAAGCCCACGGTTCCGGCTGCTGAGAGAGTCGGGCTGCTGCTGATGAAAGGATGCGCGTCCAAATGCAAAGGTGAACGGAGCAGGAGTTTAAAGATGGGGAGATGGGTGGCGCTCTGCGAGGAAAGTCAGTGCTACCCGGAGAAATGCAACCCGGTAGAGCGGAAAACAGAGGGTAGTCGAAGTGGGCGGAGCTTAGGATTCGGCATTTCTTATTCTTTATATGATTGGATTGATCATTAAAAGCCACACGGCTGATGTAAACCTGGCCGAAAAACGACACCTGCACATGAAACGTTTGTTTGCTGGTATGTTTGTTTTTGCCAAATATTATTAAAAAGTATATAAAAACAGGAACGACAGAAGGGGGAATAAAAATACACAAGAAAACAAAACTCAAAGTAGCCTAAAATACACAAATTATTCAAATAAATACTCTGGAAATCTTACAGATATTTAAAGTCCTTTTTTTATTCAAATTTATATGCTGCTTTTTTCCATGAAGGTGGGTTGATTTTAGGTTAATGTGCATGTAATGTACTTAGAATTTGTACAGTAGCATTGTCAAAATAAATGTAAATCAGTTTAGAGTAATTATAACTAAAACAGAGCCTGTATATTTATATATATATATATATATATATATATATATAATATATATAATATATATATATATATATATATATATATATATATAATTTCTGCAACACTTACTGTAAAGCGGTGTTACTTTACTCAACATAGAAGCAAGTAACCAATCAGAATCGTTTGTGGTTGCTCGAATGCGCATTTTACTGGGACAGCTTGAGCGGATTTCCATTTGCATGTCATTAAAATGTTCCGAGTTTCAAATGCGGTTCAGTGATGGATGTACAAATCCTACTATGCTGTGGCCTTGGTCATGAATATTAATGAGGGTGCGTGAGTGGACAACTAAAGGGGTCATATGATGTGATTTCAAATTTTCCTTTCTCTTTGGAGTGTTACAAGCTCTTGGTGAATAAAGAAGATGTGTGAAGTTACAAAGACTAAAGTCTCAAATCCAAAGAGATATTCTTTATAAAAGTAAAGAGTCAACCACACCCTCCTAAAATGGCTCGTTCTAACACGCCCCCACATGTCTATGTCATGATGTGGGAAGATTTGCATAACGCCGCCCAGATGTTCACACAAAGAAAGAGGGTATACCTTTTATTCTCGTTGTAGTATTGTTGTCGCCGCCACCATGTCGTATAGACGGTGTGTGTTTCTCTGTGAAAGAGAAACTACTTTGTTTGGCCTTCCAAAAGAGGATGATATCTGCTTCGTCATCCCTGGAGCTGATCCGTGCTGGTCCCTGAGGAAATACATCAACTTTGCACTGTGGATCCCTGAATCAGCTTTCACCGTGGATGAAGCGTCGTCCAGCCCGGGGTCGTCACATGTGGTCGCCGCAAGACCAAGGTACGCTCCTTTGTAGAATCCACCTGGCGTACTGTTCTCAAGCCGCCCGCCTCTGCTCACTCAAGGCCGCGGTGTGTGACATTGTTCCGTTGAGAAAGCGAAGCTACTTTGTTTTTGCCTTCCAAAAGAAGACACGACTAGAAATCATGTTTATATCACGTTTATAATGGGTTTCATGTTTATGTCTCGTCGCTCCGGCCGGACAAGGCATCACAATATGTTAAGAGGCTTAACATTTATGTCACACGCTTGAGGCATTCGGCCAATCACAATGCACTGGGTAGCTGGCCAATCAGAGCACACCTCGCATTTCAGAGCGATGAGCTTTGTTTGTATAAATGTGTTTGTTTAGGAGGGGCATGGAGTGTAAGAGATAATGTAATGTATGTTATGTGTAATGTTTTTTTTTTTTTTTACCTTAAACCGCATAAACACATTTCATTATACCAAATACACAAAATAATGTTATTTTTAGCAGCATCATATGACCCCTTTTAAAGAAGGTTACTAAGCAACGTCAGTCCAACCTAATTAATATTCAATGTCGTAGCCTTTTTTTTTTTTTTTACCTTAAACCAGGACTATTATTCATTAGCATTAGCCCTTCCACTCATTTTAGCTCGTTGGTCATTTTTATATGGAGTACCAGTGAATTACTTTTTCATTTGCTGCACGCATTAATGTGTATATAAGCAGACTTGACAATTGGTTTACTCAGAGAACTGGAAAGCAGTGATATAAAATGCGATTGTCACTTTATTAATACAGTATAAAATAACTACAGCAAATTAATGAGAGCTTGTCTGCTCAGTACAGATGTATGGTTTTTAATGGAAATAGACAATAAAAGCTGCAGGATAGCGCCCCCTAGTGAACACAGGATCCAGTCGACGCGGTCGCTTTTGTTCATGCAGTACAATCAGTGAGTTTTCTTTCTCGTCTGTTGTATTTTGTTGGTTATTTTACCTTTTTTTTCTGCTGAACTTAGATGGTTTTACACTGAGTAGTTCTCGTTTCTTGTAAAACTAAATTAGACTGTCTTTTCATCATAGAAATAAATAGGTAGAGAGGCGAAGTGTGGATCATAGCGATGTGATGACGCCTATCATGTGCGACATGTGGACGTTTTTATTTATTTATTTATTTTAGATCCATTACATTCAAGGCAAAAAAGTGCAAGGCAAATATAAGGCAATGTTGTTTAAATGCAGTTTTAAAGCATGTAAAAATGTTTTTTTTTTTTTTTTGCTTTTGTTATATAGAAACAAATAGAACACAAAAAGCTAGTGTTGTTTTTTTTTTTAAAGAAAACAATCAGTTAGTAAATGAATAGAGTGCAAGTCTAGAAGTATTTTTTTTTAAGAATGGAATTAAAATAGAGAGTGCTAGAGTTAAAGGGTCAAATAAAGATGGAAGAGATGTGTTTTTAGCCGATTCTTGAAGATGACTAAGAACTCAGCTGTTCGGATTGAGTTGGGCAGGTCATTCCACCAGGAGGGAACATTTAAGTGTGTGAAAGAGATTTTGTGCCTCTTTGGGATGACACAATGCGATGTTCACTTGCAGAACACAGGCTTCTAGAGGCACATAAGTCTGAAGTAATGAATTTAGGTAAAGGGGTGCAGAGCCAGTGGTGATTTTGTATGCAAACATCAATGCCTTGAATTTTTTTGCGAGCAGCTATTGGTAGCCAGTGCATATTGATAAACAGAGGTGTGACATGCATTCTTTCTGCTCATTAAAAATTAATCTTGCTGCCGTGTTCTGGATTAATTGTAAAGGTTTGATAGAACTGGCTGGAAGACCTGCCAAGAGAGCCTTGCAATAGTCAAGCTGATCAATCATAACTCCACGGTTTCTGGCTGTTTTTGGAGGAGTTATGGTTGATGTGCCTAACTGAATGGTGAAACTGATTGAATGTTTCTTTTAATACATTTAATAAAATGTTAAATAAAAATAAAAAGTATAATGGAACATAAAAATAAAAAACAATTAAATACACACACACACACACACACACACACACACACACATATAAAAGCATATTTATAAAATAAAAAAGTTTCGTCAAGACAAACTTTAAGTTGGCTTGAGAAAGCCTGAACAGAAAGTTTGAAAAGTTTAGAAAGTTTGAAAAGTTTGAAAAAGTTTAAGAAGTTTAATAAAGCAAGTGACTAGCATGTCATTAGCATGATTAGCAAAGTTACTAGCATGTTTCTAGCATGATAAGCTAGTTACTAGCACATGTCGCTAGCATGTTTCTAGCATGATTAGCGATTGACTAGCATTGTTTTTAGCATGATTAGCGAGTGACTAGCATGTCGCTAGCATTTTTCTAGCATGATTAGCAAGTGACTAGCATGTCGCTAGCATGTTTTTTAGCATGATTAGCAAGTGACTAGCATGTTTTTAGCATGATTAGCGAAAACTAGCATGTCGCTAACCTGTTTCTAGCATGATTAGCAAGTGACTAGCATGTCACTAGCATGATTAGCAAGTTACTAGCATGTCGCTAACATGTTTCTGCATGATTAGCGAGTGACTAGCATGTCGCTAGCATGTTTTTTAGCATGATTAGCGAGTGACTAGCATGTCGCTAGCATGTGTTTTTAGCATGATTAGCAAGTGACTAGCATGTTTCTAGCATGATTAGCAAGTGACTAGCATGTCACTAGCATGATTAGCAAGTTGCTAGCATGTCGCTAGAATGTTCCTAGCATGATTAGCAAGTGACTAGCATGTCGCTAGCATGTTTCTAGCATGATTAGCGAGTGACTAGCATGTCGCTAGCAAGTTTTAGCATGATTAGCAAGTGACTAGCATGTCACTAGCATGTCATTTCTAGCATGATTAGCAAGTGACTAGCATGTCACTAGCATGATTAGCAAGTTACTAGCATGTTTTCTAGCATGATTAGCAAGTGACTAGCATGTCGCTAGCATGTTTCTAGCATGATTAGCAAGTGACTAGCATGTTTTTAGCATGATTAGCGAGTGACTAGCATGTCGCTAGCATGTTTTTAGCATGATTAGCGAGTGACTAGCATGTCGCTAGGAAGTTTTTAACATGATTAGCAGTGACTAGCATGTCGCTAGCATGTTTCTAGCATGATTAGCAAGTGACTACATGTCACTAGCATGATTAGCGATTGACTAGCATGTCACTAGCATGTTTCTAGCATGTTTAGCAAGTGACTAGCATGTCACTAGCATGATTGCAAGCTACTAGCATGTCGCTAGCATGTTTCTAGCATGATTAGCAAGTGACTAGCATGTCGCTAGCATGTTTTCTAGCATGATTAGCAAGTGACTAGCATGTCACTAGCATGTTCATGTAGCATGATTAGCGAGTGACTAGCATGTCGCTAGTATGTTTCTAGCATGATTAGCAAGTGACTAGCATGTTGCTAGCATGTTTTTAGCATGATTAGCAAGTGACTAGCATGTCACTAGCAGGATTAGCAAGTTACTAGCATGTTTCTAGCATGATTAGCATGTGACTAGCATGTTTCTAACATTATTAGCATGTTGCTAGGATAGATAGATAGATAGATGATAGATAGATAGATAGATAGATAGATAGATAGATAGATAGATAGATAGATAGATATATATATATAGTTAGATGTTGTATGGTTATAGATAGATAGATAGATAGATAGATAGATAGATAGATAGATAGATAGATAGATAGAAACAGTCAGATAATAGATAGATAGATAGATAGATAGATAGATAGATAGATAGATAGATAGATCGATAGATAGATAAATATAAATAGTCAGATGATAGATAGATAGATAGATAGATAGATAGATATAAATAGTCAGATGATAGATAGATAGATAGATAGATAGAAATAGTTTGATGATAGATAGATAAATAGAAATATAGATAGATTAGAAATATTATATAGAGAGTTTTGAATGATTTCAAATGGATTAGAAATAGTACATAGAGGCGAAGCTTGATTGAGTTCTAATGGGCTTCATTTGTTTGATTTGATTTGGAATTTTGACAGTTGGAGCTTGGCTCATCTGAACATTCCGTCAATGAAAGTCTGTGGGATTTTTATGATTTTTAATCTTCATTTTTATGAAACCATAAGTCTGATCAGTTAGAAAAGATATAGCACCACCCGGCGAGATCAGTTTGAGCTGGGCTGAGTTTGAAGTCTGTAGAGTTAAAGCTCTAGGAGGAGATAGAGTTGATAATTTTAGTCTCAGAAGAATAATAATAATAATAAGTTTAAATAGTAGATCAGTAGTCTGGCTTTCTCAAGCCAACTAAATAAAATAAATCTTTATAGAGAAATCAGTTCCTTTATATAACCCATTATGAGAGCATTTGAGATTTTGTTACTGGCTACAGTTCGCAAATAAAACATTTTCCATGGAAACAAGTAATTTCGTTTTTATTAAATCAACATTAAATTCTCTTTGGACAAACAGAAAACAAACAAGCAAAAAAATTTCCTACGGATGTGTGGAACGTTGTCTTGGGCTGTGTTTCAAAGCCTCGTGAGTTCCCTACATGGACAGCATTTTAGAGCATTAGGAGGCGCGTTCCGAGTCAGAAGAACTTGCGTACGACCTCGCAAAATACTTCTAAAAGTCGGAAAACTCCAAAACTCACTTAAAAGTTGCAGATCTCATTCAAATGATCTCGTTGCCAGTGATGTTGAGCACAGAGAACACAGAGAACAGGACCACTCCAGAAACCACAGAGAACATCAGTCTTCCCCCAAGCACAGGACTACACAACACAGTTGTTCAGCTACAGCACAGCTTAGCACTGCTAGAAGTGGAAATAGTGGAACTGAGTGAGCAAGTCCACACCCTGACCACTAAAGACACTGAACAACTCAGAGAACAGCTGGACCAGATAATAAACCAGCTGAAAATGCTTATCCAAGAAATTAAGAGGGAAATGGACACTCTGTATCAGGACAGGGAAACACTCAAAAAAGACCTCAAAGAGCTTCAACAGATCATGGGGAAGGAACTTTCCAGAAAAGAAAGACTACACGGGGAGGGAGGGAGCATGCTTCAGAGTTGAGCTACAACGAAGGGACAATCAGATGGAGACACTAACAACACAGATGAGGAGTCTCTCTACCCCGGCAGATGCCCCAAAAGTCCCCCAAAGGGAAGCAGAAACACCTGCAGCCCCCAGAAACCCAGAGACCCCTCAGAAAAACACTACAGCTACAGTACAACCCCAGCTGAGAAACAGCCAATGAAAACAGAGGCTGACGTTGCCATTCTCATGGACTCCAATGGGAACGTCCTACAAGGAGAAATACTGTTTCAAGGCCGTAAAACAACAAAACTCTGGTGCCCCAAAAACAGGGGATGCCCTCAGAATACTTTCTGACTCCAGCTTTGGCACACCATCACATATCATCATACACACAGGCACCAATGACCTGAGAAGGGAACAAGAGAGAGAGTTGGGCAGCTGATCTGCAGAGTAGCAGAGAAGGCTACTGAGACCTACCCCAACACAAAGATCACCATCTCTACACTCCTACCCCACAGAGACATCCACCCAGACACCATTCAGAGAGTCAACGCTGACATCTCCAAAGGATGTGCTCGCCTGCCCAATGTGCACCTGCCTCTTCACCCCTCCATCACAATCAGAGACCTATATGATCATGTTGTGTACAAGAAGTGTGTAAAGAAGGACAAAGTCAATGTGTTTGCAAAAATACTGAGAGACGCAGCGTGGGGCAGACAAACCACCTACAATTAGCAATCAAAGATAAACAAAACCCATTAGATTTCACAATAACTGATAAAGAACTTAAAGAAAAAATCTAAAACCTCCAACTCATAAAAGCATCTGGACCTGATGGGGTATTAAATGAAATGATAAAACACACAAGCAGTAAATTTCAATTGTCCATTCTAAAACTATTCAGTGTGATTCTGAGTGACATCTGGAGTCAAGGCTTGATCACACCAATCTTTAAAAACGGAGATAAATTTGATCCTAACAACTACAGTGTGAGCAGCAACCTGGGAAAGTTATTCTGTAGCATAATAAATGCTCGACTATTAGACTTCATCACCACACACAATGTACTGAGCAGAAGTCAAATTGGATTTTTACCAAATTACCGTACATCTGACCACATCTATACATTACATACTCTAATTGAAAAACATGTTAACCAAGATAAAGGTAAAACATATGCATGCTTTATTGACTTTAAAAAAGCTTTTGACTCAATTTGGCACCAATTACTAGTTTACAAACTTATTGAAAGTGCCAAACAGTAGGAGGTAAAACCTATGACCTTATTTAATCAATGTACAATGAAAGTAAATGTGGCACCAAATGTATGAGGTATCTTTCCCAAGAGCGTGGAGTGAGACAGGGCTGCTGCTTAAGCCCAACATTATTTAACATTTACATCAATGAACTGGCGAGCAGTCTGGAGTGATCTGCAGCCCCTGGCCTCACCCTACACAACTCACAGATCAAATGCCTGCTGTATGCAGACGATCTGCTTCTGCTGTCTCCCACTCAACATGGTTTACAGCAGAACCTGGACCTGCTAGAACAATACTGCCAGACATGGGCCCTGACAGTCAACCTGAAGAAAACCAAAATCATGATCTTTCAGAAAAGATCCAGATCCCAGGGAACACAACACACATTTACATTAGGCACTAACCAGATAACACACACATCACACTACAGCTACCTGGGTTTGAAAATCACATCCACAGGAAACTTGAATCATGCTGTGAATGAACTGAGAGATAAAGCACGCAGGGCCTCCTACACCATAAAATGGCAATGTCCTATAGAAATCCCTATTAGAATTTGGATGAAAATATTAGAATCAGTAATTGAGCCCATTGCCCTCTATGGCAGTGAGGTGTGGGGTCCACTGACAAATCCAAATCAAGATTTCACCAAAT